>NW_027176816.1:8373062-8725562 GCF_023349555.1 Cebidichthys violaceus
TTTAAGGAATAAAGCAATTTTAGGGAATACGGAATAGTGCTTCCCCTGGAAGAGGGATGGCTTTCATTTTTTTCGAGGCACCTCTTAGACTGAGTGAAATGTTTCCCCTGTTCGCTCAGGGACGACTTTATTTCTTACCAGGGATTTAACACTCACTCAGTCCCCTCATAAATACAGCGTCCCTCAGCCATTCGCTAGCCATAACTCATGCACTAACTCTCTAGCTAACTAAACTCGTATAGCAGAGCCAACACTTGTTTGTCTTTTACCTCAGCCTCTCTCTCCCTCTTCCTCTCTGTCTCTTTTCCTCCTCTTAGCTGATTTATACATGACTGAATCTTCTCTGACTACCGTCTCACAAGGCTCCTGCACTGCTCTCCTTGGCCCACTCGTGGAGTGGGTTTTGGAAGAAATGTGCATTTGAATATGAGCCAGCCTAATCTCCTCGAGGCTATTTAGAGTGAGCCTAATGCTCCAAGAATGAGCGAGAACAACACCGGAGAAAATGCGGACATCCCTCTCGGCGTGTCACAACACAACTCAGGTCTCAAAAGAACGAAGCAAGTCTTTAATTTGCTTTTCTGTAAGGCAAAGGACATAAAATTCCTATTTTCGAGGCACCTGTTGAAGACATCAGTCTCCTTCGAGAATTCTTTGTGTGTGTGTTTTTTTTTGTCTTTCTGCCTTTGTGGCACCTAACTGTGGAAGTTCTTTACTTTTTAACATGTTATCTCAATGGTACAGTAAATAGCAGCTGATAAACTTTCAAGCCATTTCACTTTCAGCAGATGAAAGTGCTCAAGTGGGATATTACAGTATGGCGGAAGCCTTTACTGATCTGGTGCCGATTGGCATTTTTGGTAGGAGGCCGTCTTTCTGGCATGGTTCCCGCATTGGTTGTTAACAGCCTGCTGGTACCTTCTGTTCTCTCAGCTCCTCAAGCATCTGAAGTCCCTCTGAAGTCAAAATCACCCATTTTGATGTCTCATGGCAGCATCCGACGTTTTGTTGTATTTGCGTCTGAAAACACTGGCCCTGCTTGGAGGAATTACCCTCAGCACTCGTTGTGTCGAATGGGGGAGGAGGGTATCGTCGCCCCCCCCCCCCTCCTCCTCTCTCCTTTGTGTCCTTCCTTTCTTTTTGATCTCACCATCAAATCTTCCGTGGTTTTTATGAGTGACGTTTACCCGAGAGCGGCTTGGGAAATGGCTGGCTGAAGAAGACGTTTGAGAAAATGCGCCTGAGCAAGCTATCACCTTTGATAAAGCCATAGTTCCAGTGGGAGAGGAAGAAGAAAGCCAAAGAGTGAGAGCATTGTTGGTAATGAAAAACGCTATGCAAGAGGGAGCATCTCTCTGATCCCAGCCTGTTAAACCAACAATGTACAGTACAACAGATACTGCAGTGGTACATCAAGCACTTCTCTCTTGTTGTAACACAATGAGTGTTTGACCCAGAGGACTGATCTGAATCTGGGGTACCACACTGTGCCTTTATTGCACATCAGCTGGGCACCAAATAATCTCATAATACAGTGCTCTCACATACAGCGTGAGTTGCATTGGCGCTGCCATCAACACCGGCATACCGTCAGCTGTGTCACTAGTTGGCAAAAAGGCTGGCAAGTCACTTGAAAGCACTGCGAAACGAGAACGAAATAATGGGTAAGTGAAGGTAGTTGGAGGCACAGAGTGCAAGAAATGTAAGCTTTAGTAATTACTACCTCCATAGAGAAGCAGCGGAGAGGACAGTGAGGCAAGCGGGCGCACGAAGGAGGCCCCGTGTGCAGATAATGAAGGGGTATCATTGTAGCTCTGACAGCATTAATCTTAGAGCGCTCCACAGAGTGTGTGTGTGTGTGTGTGTGTGTGTGTGTGTGTGTGTGTGTGTGTGTGTGTGTGTGTGTGTGTGTGCGTGTGTGTGCGTGTGTCTCTCTCTCTCTATCTAGTTGTGTGTATGCTCTGTGCAGCATATGCTGGTGGGGTGTACGGAGGTCATGGTGCAGTGCCATTGACTCTCACCCTACCAGTAAGACCGGCCCACATGACAGCACAATGTCTCCGAGCATGCTGACAGTTGCCACCTCTCATAGCTTCTTGAAGACAATCCTCAAACTCTGCAGCCTCTCGCTCATCCACACAAAAGCACTGGGATCACCTATCAGCACCCAAACTGGTCTACTTTGCAGAAGAGGGGGGGTGGGGGGGGAGAAGAGCAGTCTAACTTTCTTTGAGACCGGCTTTTTCCCTTTTCTTTTTTCCCCCCCTCTTCCCATTTGAAGATGTGAGACACTCATTTAAGCCTCATTGCACACCAACACTCAACACACGAGAAAGTGTTATGAATATGTATCAACACAGCATATGGCAGCAGTAGCACTGGGACTAGGTGTGTCCAGAAGGGTAGAGTGCTGCCGATGCATTATTCTCCATTCAAATTACCACGGTAAGAATGCAGCGAGGAGCTGAGAGGTGTTCTCCACCTCTTCAGACCGGGCAGGAGGAGAACCTGGATCATGCGAAACAGCAGGATCGGAGGAGCTGTGATGAGCACAGTAGTAGGCCGACTGAGTTTCCTTGATTTGGTGGAAATTTTTTCGGCAGGTTCAAACCCAGCACTCGCTGACACGAGCGTGATTAAAAGTGATATTTCTGACACATTAGGATGCGCACGGGAAGTAACCTCCTCTAAAGCGTTCATTATTAGATGCATGACAGACCTGAATATTTATAAAATAGGTTTTAATAATTAATAGCAGCAATCTGCTCCCGTAATTCATCAGATTTGCACTTCAACAGAGTATCCGTTTTCACTTTAAAATAATAATAAGAGGAATATTAATGTTGGAGAAATGTAAAACGGGCAGCTGGATACAGTGCAAATAGGCGAGCGCTCCATGTTCACTTCTGAGGCTTTCCTTTAACCTGTCACTTTTAAAATAAAATTGCATTTTTAGCCGTCAACACTGCACCGTTTGAAAACCCTCAGTTGTTTGTGCTTGACAATTTAGTGAGTGGCTTCTCACAAATGTGGCAAGTCATAAAGATAAAGATGCAGACGACAAAGTGGGTTTGGTGTAGAATGCAAAAGTAGTTGCTGTGGTTTTATCAAAAGCAAATTTATTTGTTTGAGTCAACTTCAGCAGCACTTCCTTTTGCATGCTGAGACCCAAAATAGACAGCACTCTTTTTCCTGTAAAGCAGCTTTGTCCGTTTCATCTTTTAACAGTCATTTTACTTTTTTTCTCTCCCTTATTATTGTGAGTGTTGTTTTATCACACCTTCAAATTCAGTCATGGCACATTCCTCCCTCTACTGAACTCCCAGAAACAAGAATGTTCCTGTTTTAGGTGAAAACTGCCACATTTTGTAACGCCTTCCAGTTCACATTGAACTTTTTTTTTTCGGTAAAGCACACTGTTTTAGTGCTGTCACTGACGCGGTGGTGTGTTTATCCTCATGCGAATCGTTTATTTCCTGAGTAGATATGTGTAGAAATGTCAGTGTGCGTCTCAGAGCAAATGACGTGACCTGCAGCAACTAGACAGAGAGGAGCAGAAGGAGAGCGCAAAGCACAGTGCCCTGCTGTCTCCAACCTTGCAAGCAGGCACACACATAACACCCCCTAACATATGTGTTTACAGTGTATTATGCAGATGCCCACACTCCTCCAACCATCCGTGGACACACATACACTTTAAAATGTCATATAAAATGTCAACTTATTGTCAGTTTCGTTCTGCCAATCAGAAAAGTAAAAGAAAGCAAACTAAAGTTCTGGCAGCTGAGTCACAGCCACAGGGTCTAAAAACTGCAAATCCCACGAGCAGGAAGACTCATTCTCATCACTTCCTCTCTTAGCACTACAAAGAACGTATTTTGATCAAACTTTAATCGTGCTTCATCAGAATAAATTGAGCATTAAAAGAGTATAATGTGATTGAAAGCGTGCCATGGGTCATTTTTGGACAGGTAGAGAACCTGCTCGGGTGACATTTTAACAGGCACCTGTGATTCATTCTACCGCGTATAAAGTCCAAAAGAGGAAAGGTCTGTCAGGCAGAGCAAATGTTTTAATGGGAGCCAGGGATCGATGTTGTCAGTGCAGGCATCCTGTCTGGAAATACATGCCGTTTTGGGTTAATGTCACCTCCTTCTTTCTTTTCAAGGAGAGAGAGAGAGAAGAGAAAAAGAGTAAAGGGAGGAGAGAGCGAGGAGGTGGGAGGGGGAAGCGGGTCAACGAGATCGGAAGCAGACCTTTCCGAACCAGGCCAAATTTAGGGAAATCGCTTGAAAAAAATTGACTCGCACTCTCGTTCACAAGGCTCCCGTATCTGAAAAACAAATTTGAAACGTAACCTTGAAAATCAATTAAGAAGTCCCCGGGAGCTTGAGGGGAAAAAAGAGAAAGGTCCTCCTCCCCCCCCCCCCCCCACATGTCTCTTCCTCTCCTCCGGTTAACAGGGACTTGGATCTGCCCATCAGAGCCCGGCATTGTGTGAGGAGGCTTTGTCAGTAGAGGCTTTATTTAATTTTTTTTTAACGGCAGAGTGCCTTACATATGCTGTCAAAATGTCTTGAGAGTCTTATTAAAGAAATGCCACAGCTCATTTCCTTGTAATGCAATTCATATGCTGGTGAAAGGGGGCATGTCTAAAGATCTAAACAGCTTTGCTTTTTAGGCTTCACATTAGGGGTTATCTGTGAGGGCTTGTCATTGATTGACATTATCTGGCCTGACAGGGCCTCATATCAAGGTTAACCTCATGGACGTAAGTGCCACCCGCACGGACACACAAACGCACTCGCTCCCCCACACTCGTAGTCAAATAAGGCACGCTCTCCTCAACTTCCTGTTGAGAGGGGTGCTACGTACTGTATGTGTGCCGGCTTCATCTGTGTGTGTAAGACAGGTGGAGATTTCCAGATTTAATTGATAACTAATGGAGCGGCGTGTGCTGAGTTTACCCTGGAGGATTGACACTGTTTGTGTGTGTGTGTCCTGTGGAGAGATAGAGGGTCTAGGTGATCGTAAGGGGATGGGGATGACTTACTCAGCGGTGTAGCTGCGGATTCTGATAAATTAAATATGGCCCCAAAGATAATGACATGGAATGACATACACCAGTCTGGCGGCTCCTGACCTCTTAGGCGAGCAGGCCGCTACAGAAGAAAGTGTGCAAGTAACACTCACAATACACACACACACACACATCTCCCCTTCTCCCTCCCAACAAGCCACAAAGGCAAAGAGAGATCCCCGTGACCAAAATACAACTGAAGCAGTTAATCTGTACAGATATTAGCTCAAGGGCCCTCGAGAGGTGCACCGCTGAGCCCCTTCTCCACTGTACTACCCACACTGCATTGCTGCCCGCACCAAGCCGAGCAACCATGAGGGAGGGACACAGGGGTCGTCTGCTCATTTACCATGGCGGTTGGCTTATCAAATTGCACTCCTGGTGTCTTGAAACTGAACATGGGAGCTAAGCTTCAAAACAAAGCTGCAGGAATAAATTTCCCTTGTTTCTATCTGTGGAAGCATGGGACTGTGTGCCATTGTATATTTTTTTAAAGCAAAAGTTTTTGTCCCCCCACAACACAAACACTTAGAAATTAAGTTGTCATCTGGTGCCAGCTGGGTGTCCAGATTTTATGTACAATTTTAACAAGTTAGTCGTGTGTCCCATGAATTACCCTAAGCAGCAAACTCAATGAAAGTTGGCTGTTTTGGTTCGTGGCTGTCAGAATGGTTCTTGTCACTCATGTCAGATTGTTTTTGTTTTTTCTTTTTTTTTTCTCCCTTAGACCATTTTAGGCAGCTTGTCCTCTATTCTGGAAAACACCATAATTACCCTGTTTGTGATGAAGCTTGAGGGCGTATTTGTCCTTAGATTTCAACTTTCCTGCCTGATTGCCCTCAAGTTCAATGTCTTTCCTCTTCCGCCTGGACTTGAAATATACTTTGTATTCTTCAGCCATTGTCCCATGCAGTCAGTGTGTGTGTTACTTGGTCTGTATGTGTCTGCCTTTGTCCTGCAGTTTTTTTCTTTGTGTTTTGCGGCGGTGTGGCAGTAGCGTGGCATTTGGCTGAGGGCTGGAGTTTGATAACAGCCGTGGACCGAGCTGAAGTGAAATAGTCCGAACAGGTCCTTCAAGGTCAGCATTCTCAGAAAGGCGGCACACAACGTGCAAGGTCATGTTCTAGACTAAAAGCAATAAGTGCTTTATTGATAGAAAAAAAACAACAACAAGCAGGCAGATGTGCAACCAACTGATTAATAATAAAATACATTTGTGAGAGAGAGGAACAGGGGGAGGGGAGAAGAGACAGCTACCTCCTGACTGTATGTCCATATGTCTGTGTACTGTCTGTGTGCGCTTGTCCTGCATGCATGTACAATATGTTTGCAGGAAAACATTGATCCTGGAGTGGGACCTAAAAAAAAATCCATTAGAAATCCAGTAGTTAAAAAAAGAACCAAATGTGACAGATTGGTGCTGGTGGCAGTTTCCCTGGTGCACAGTCTCTCTCTCTCTCTTCTGCAGTTTGTGTGATCTGTGAAGTACAGTGTGAAAGTGCCGTTTAAAAGAAGATCACATGCAACTCACTTCTCCTGTTTTGACAGTAATCCACGTATCATATACATCTGATAAGTATCATGTTTTATGACAGAGACAACAGTCACCGTGGGTTCCTTTTTTTCCATTCAGTCACTTAATGAACAATGTGGCTTTTGTACTGCACCTATTGTGCCATTATCTTTTTATGAAAATAAGCACAGGGTATTGGACTGTCGTCATCTTTTATGTGCCTCTATCGCTCGCTCGCATGCTCTCTTTTTTCTCTCTTCCCCAACCTGGCAAACCTGCCAAGTGAGTATAGAGCTCCAAAGTGGATCAGTCAGTGGCAGATTTAAGATTTTGAGGTGGAGAAAGCTAAGTCCCTTTCCGAGCCAAACTTGTTTCTTCAGGAAGACTCTGAGAGACAATAGTGCTTGAAGATTTCCATATGCTCTGCAACCCACTTCCCCTCAGTGATCACCTACAGTAGTCCCCCCCTCCCCACCCCTCTTGCTCAGTAGTTAGTAAATACCTGCCTTCACACCCCCCCCTTTCTAAACCTCTTTTCTACATAAACTTCTCCTCAGATGCGCCCACCCCTAAACCCCCTTCTATCAACTAGTTGGCAATGGCATTGTTTTTAATCATCAGAACCTCAAAATTATTATTATCGCTTGTGATGCGGCAATTAAAACTTCAGGTCAGAGGCACAACGAGCGGTGATCAGCAGCCGAGCTGAGAAGTTTTAATTAGACGATCAGAACCATTAATGCACAAAAAAAAGGTGTGCGCTGGGAAATTAACGGGAACGTCTTAATCAGGGTTAGCGACTCCGAAGAGGAGTCAAGTGAACAGAGAGCAAAAAACAAATCATTTCCGCACCACTGGGACAAAACTCAATTAAATATGCATGCGGAAAAATGGAAATTTCTCAGCATCGGCTACACCGACTGTTGGAAAACTGTGGCAAAATCTCACGGCGGGGTCGACAACCTGCTTATTGTTATTCTTGTGTTTTAAAAATGAGAGAGGGGCCAGATGCTGGGGTCTGGGTGTCGTGGCGTAGTTGTCCATCAGTGGCTTTCTGCTCGACTTCCTTGCGGCTGCCGCAGCCTCTCTACCGTGCAGGGGGAAGAGAGAGAAGAGGAAAACATTCTCCTCCTGCAAGCTGTAAATTTACAAATATTAAAACATGATAATTTTTAAGTGTGTCTGTGTATGTTTGCCAGTGTGTGGCTCAGTGATTTCCCTGAAACACTCATGCACACACGCTCTCTCACACATACATCTCCCTTGAGAGCCAGAGACACAAAAGGTTCACTGAGCTACACACAGGGAGCTGCAGCCTTGCCGATTAATCTGCCAAAGGTTCATAAAGTTATAACTGGGATTTTTTTTTTTTTTAAAGAGCTACAGCAACTCTCGGTTGCATATTGTAAAATAATCCTGAGCTGAACAGACATCTCCCAGACCCTGTTTGTATTAATTAAGTCCTGATATTGGGGGGGGGGGGGGGGGGGGGGGGTCGTCCCTGTGTCAGTCATGTTGGAACTCAGCAGGAATCTAAAACAAGCCCCATACCTGTGTTTGATTAGGCGAAGAGATAAGCTTCACTTTAAACAGGTAATATCTACGTCTCTTATATACAGACCCTCCTGCGTGCTCGCTCCATACAAACTGACAACACTGCAGGGAGTCGGCATGTTTATGGTGCAGCGCTGCACTTTGAATGAACAATAAAGTCAAGTTATTCAATTTTCCACATGTTGTTTATGTGACTTTAAATCTTCCATAAGATGATTGAACAAGCGTTTTGGACATAAGCTGCCTCGTCTTGTACGACCAAAAGAGGTAAAGCCATGACCCTGCCAGTCACAAGCGGTCTCAACTCCCACATCCTTTACCCGGAGCGGCCTTGATTACATTCTGTGCACGCTCACACAAATAATGCACTTCCAACAGCGTTATTAGGATTTGAAACACCACTTGATTGGGCATGATATTATTCTGGCACACAAACAGAGACTCTGCATCAAAAAACCAACAAGACCTGTGGGGCTTAGAGCTTGTGGAAGAGTTAGTTTGTCAGTGGGGAGGGCTAGACTTGAACACAAGCTGTGTCATCCAGCGCTGAGAAGAAACAGGGCTCGAAAGAACTTTGATGCACTCCTTTTTGTCTGAAGATGAAAAAGAACCTGACCTAGTCCAAATGTATTCAAAATAGTTTCAGGACTTTTTCCTCAGGTTTTGGCCTTATACAGACAGTATGTGGCGCTCCTTTGCGGCCCTGCACTGTTTCCAGTAAAAAAAAAATAGTGTCACCGGTAACATAAGCAGTTGGAAAAATTTGTTTCAGCTGTTGTGTTCAAATTCAAACCTGCCTGTTTTGTTTTTTTTCCATCTCCCAGTGCTTACTGAGGTGTCTCCTCCTTGACAATTAGCACACCAGGCTAAAACAGACTGTAAATAATGTCCAATGCATGTGACAGTGTTGTTTTTCTGTCTGATATTCATTAATAAGGCAGAATGCTTACTGGACTCTCAGAGAGGTGGGGGGTTGGTCCCAGAGGGAAAAGTTGTTCTTTCATGTAGGTCCCCACAGATTTTATCTCATTGTACGCAATCATGCACACAAACGACTTGAGGTAAACAGCTTGGTGTTACCATAGCAATCCCTATTGTAAGCAATGGCAAAAAGCAGCCGTGGACAGAAACCCTCAGCATAAATAATAGTTTAGACAGCTTCCATAAACCATCGAACCATAGCATGTTCCTGCTCACAGGAAGCCCACAGTATTAAATGTGTCTTAAAGCACGCCCTACCTTTAAAAAGAAAACACTGAATATGTGCTTAAGCTGTCTGATAATTCAGTTATAGACCTGCTGGATACTCAACCAGTAGCACTTAGTTGTCTACGCACACTCTGTATTGTTAACAGAAAATCATACATAAATACTCACTAATGGAAAGAAACAACTGTGTCGGGGTCATTTCCTACAAGGAGCTTGAGATTGCAATGCAAAGGAAATCGGCAGTTAAAGCATGAAATACTGAACACAGTAAACAGAAAAAAATGACTTCCACTGCAACACCCAGATGACCTCAATCTTCCTTTGGAGAGTATTTCTGAAGAAAAATAACTTGAAAATTTATGTCTTCCACTTCCTAATAGTTTTTCAAGCTGATTTCTTTTCTTTTTTTCAAAATTGCTACTTCTAAAAGGTGACCCTTTCACCCCCGCCTCCAATTGTCTAACACTAAATTGCACAGTAATGTGCCGCTGATATACGGCCCCCTCAAACCTACATAATTCCTGAAGCTATTGTTTCAGAGAGGAAGCCCGCAACGTAAATACAGTAACTGAGAAAGCATGTGTGGGGAGCACGGGGTGCATTGTCTGGCGACGGGGTGATCTGTAAGCACCTTCAAATTGTATATCCTCTAATGAATCCACAGCTTTGCAAAAGAAAATGAAAACAGGATTTTATGTTGCGCCGATGTGATTTACATAACACTTGCAATGGCTCACACATGATTGTGCTTGGCTTTACGGCTGAGGGAAAATGAAAAGGCTCGTGCTCATTGTTATATAAAGTGAATTGAGTCTTTAAGATAGAACTTTGTTACCTCTCATATCACACATTTTTGTCTTTTAAGATGGTGTGTTCACTGTTCAGTAGAGTGTATTATCTTAACCACAGTGTGGCTGAGTTAAGATTCAATACAACTTCACGCAGGGAGAACTATATCTACTGTGGCATGCTGTTTTAACTGTTTTCACAGAGCTTCAACTGACAAAGCTTTACATACTACCGAATAAAAACACAATACAAGTTAAAATGATCGTCTGCTCTCTGGTAGTTATACATACATACATACATACATATACATACATATATATATATATATATATATACATATATATATATATATATATATATATATATATATATATATATACATATATATATATATATATATATATATATATATATATATGTATATATATATATATATATATATATATTTTAATATCATAAATACTGTTACTCACAGTCACCTCCTCCTTGCTTTTTAAAAGTTATTTACAACTTGATAACGATCTGGCCTTGATTTTGAGTCTGGAAAATGCTGTTGGAAGGTGAACTTTGGTGGCTCTGGAAATAAAGTGAAAGGAACTAGAGTGCAGTTTCTGCCCTAAAAAGGCAGCTCTGGATATGGAATGCCACAGGCAGCTGTTCCTGCCTCATCAGAGGACATGTTATAAAGATAGCCCCACTTGGGTTGAAATAATGCCACCCATTGCTGCCCCAAAGCACACTCTATCATGCTCTATTGTTCAGAGAGGCCGCACTGGGGGAAAAGATGTTGAGACTGTGCAGTCTGTCTTGTTTCGTAAAGACATGTAAAACATGGTGACTACAGAATTTTTTTGGTTCTGTGTTACTGTCTCGGCCAGATCAACAGTAAAAGACAGCAGAGGGTAGAAAGAGCTTGGTACATTTATTTCCCTTTTAGTAAAGATGTAAAAAAATACAATTACAATACAGTTATTGGGTGTAATTCCACTGAATAGCCAACGTGAGAACACAGATCCAAAAAGACCAAAAGCGCTCAGTATTTTCACTCCACATCCTGACAGCTTTAACGCTGTGCAGCCCCCCACTCAGTGGCAGGACCACAGCCTCTCGAGGTGAGAGAGAAGATAACATTTCACGGTGTCTCTATAGCGCTGTCATGTGAAGGATTATGTAGCCGTGTATTTGCTGCTTGTAGTACCGTAGGGGGTCTGATACCTATCTGCCTGTGGTTTCAGCTGCCTGGGCTTTTTTTCTTTTCTCCTTTTTTTTTCATCACTGCTTTCAACTCTGAGCTGACCGAAGAGGTGTGACTCAGAAAGATATGTACAGTATCTCTGTGTGTCCTTCCAGTCTGTTATTGTTAAGTGCTTTTGGATGATATTAATAGCAGCAGTCACTGTTGTTCACTGTAGCTTTTCCATTGTGATGTTCAAAATCAGTACAAGTTACTGACATGGAAAAGCTGGTTCAAACTTTGTTTCTGGTGAAAATGGAAGCATTTAAAAGAAATTGCTAATTGAATGAAAAGTTAAATTCCCTAAACTGTAACTCAGATAATTGTAATGCTGAACAACTTTGTTTTTGTTCATGTTTCCATTAGCTGAAAGGAGTTTATGCACTGAAACGACCTCAGGAAAATCCAAGATGGCCGCCAAAAGGAAAGGTGGCCTAAAACTCAATGCTATCTGTGCCAAGCTGAGCCGCCAGGTGGTGTTCGACACCAGCTCCCAGAATGCAGAGGGAGACCAGAGTGTAGCAGAAAACAGTGAGCGTGGCAGTTCCCACTACGATGACAATGAGACCAACTTCCCCGAGAGCCTGAACCTCAGTCAGAGTCTAGATGAGGACCAGAAGAGACGCGAGGCCATTGAGAAGTGGGTGAACGGCGAGTACGGTGACGAGCCGCCAGCTCCCGGCGACGAACACAAGCATGAACTCAAAGTCGGCAATGACGAAGACGGCCCCCCTGAGGGCGTGTACATGGTACGCCCCACAGGCTGCAGCGATGACGAGGACAATGCGGAGGAGGCCGAGCCGGTGGCAGGCTCTCAGGATGGCAGTTACCATGATGAAAAAGAAGCTGAAGACAGGCCTTCAAAAGACAACACCTACATGCCACAGCGTGAGGCCCAGAGTCGTCAAGCACCTTTCTCCTCTACAGGTACATTTTGACTCTCTGTTCTCCAATCAGTTTACCTTCTAATGTCTCCGCCATACTCCTAATTTATACTTGACCCTTTTTAGACTTCTTAAACCGACACAACCTTTGCCCTTCAAAGCATTCCACTCCATAGTATTAATGCTTAGATAGAGGGCGGGTAACATTGCCGCATCCACATAAGCTTAAGTGTGCCCATTATTGGGAAGAGACACTCTAGAGTTACATTATGAATAGCCAGTGACATTATTACCCCAAAGACAGATTCAACTGGCAGGCCAGCGGGGGGGGGAAACAGGAACTTGTCAGTGTGTGGTTTACTGCAAAAAGAAATTCATAAATGGAGTAGGCTTACAACGTAAGGCTGTTTATGCACTCTCCCAGCAGCTGTGGGCCAAGAGCGCATGGCAAGACCAGGCTAAGCTTCATATTACACCCAGGATTACATATTGAGTCTTTGATTTTCCCTAAGCTCACTAAACTTAGCCATCGCTTCAAACTCCTCTATTACATGGAGTTGTAGTCTGCCATAGAGGAGCTTGTTTTTTTGTCAAATCCTAGAGATCAATTGTCAAATAAAGTCAGAAATAGGGAAATTATATCGCAGTTCCATATGACTCTTAAGTGAGAAATAGAGTGGCTCCATGTATTTATTGTGAGCAGACATGGACATATTTTAATAAATTCCCTTCTAAAATGCTCTTGTAAATGACTCCTAATAACCCCTTTTTAATTGTGACATGATGTTCCTGCAATATAATTCACTGATTATCAAATAGGAAAAGCTGGCACAGCCAGTCATTCGGAAGTAACACAAGTCTGTGTTAACAGCACAAACTATCATTTCAGAAAGTGCCTCTTACACTTTGTGACACTTGAAGCTAGATGCACACGCGCTATAGGAGAGTTTGGCCTTTGTATAGCAGTACAAACGCAGAGCTTTAAAAAAGGAGAAAAAACATGGCTCGCTTATATGAATAGATAAAGCGTGTTACACAGAAACACAGAGGGAAAAAAAACCTGCAATTTGCGAGTGAGACCGGTTGTTGCGGTACAAAAACAAGTTTTGTTTTGTGCTTGCTCACCAAACAACAGTTTTTTGGCCTTTCATCTAGGTTTAGCTATCTACCTCAGTGTCATGTACACATGCTCTTTTAGTCTGCATGTCTTTTTGTTTGACAGCAGCAGCTCTGGCCACACAAAGAATTGGGGGCAGGGGCTTCTCAGAAAATGAAGCAGCTTTCATTTCAGGGGCAAATGAAAAAGCCTTTGTGGTTTTAATTAGTCATTTTGTGTTTATTTCGTGGCCATAAAAACACCTGTCTGTAAATATGTATTACTGTTGTGTAGCAGGCCTGCACCTTTCCCTCCACTGGCTCCCTAACTACTTTACATCTCACAGCAAAGCCAAAGTGTTTGAAGACTGTGGGGAGAGCGATCAGTTGCAAATCTTGTCTTTAGAGTGTTTTTTTTTTTCTTCTCAGAGTTGCTCTTTGTTGATTGTAACTAGGGCATCTATATTGCCGTGTTTCTGCTCAGCTCACAATTAAAACATTTTTTTTTTTTTTCCTCTCTCTCTCGCCGCTGTCTTTCAAAGGCTGATGCGGAGTGCACATAATTATGCATATAAACATAGTGGCTTAATTATCTCTCACAACATCAGTGACAATGTAATTAACAAACATTGCAAGATCAATGAGAGAAACTGCGACCTTCAAAACATTTAACTCCTCACATTGAGGCATCGTGCAGATTTCCTATCAGTGCAAAACCCCAGAATACTTTTCCTAGATAATTTAGATGACGCATTAGAGCCCTCGTAAGCCAGTCAATGGAAAAAAACAATGAATAAAAACTATGAAAGCAAAGACAGAGATGCTCATAGCGATGGATCAAACAGGCTTGACCGTGACTTCCATTTGCAATTCTGGGTTCACTGTAAAAGGTTATTGTTCATTTCAAGCCGTTTCAAAGCCCTCGCTATTTACTGCCTGTTAATTAACTAACCAAACAGAGAGGAAGTTTGAAGCTCTATGCACTTTTGTGTGTGTCAAATTAGTCCAAACAAATGCGCATAATGTCATTTATTCAAAGCAACTCTTTATTAGGCTACCACTGCTCATTTAAACAAAACACACTTAAACTAATTCACCAACATCAACACAATTTGCTTTTTAAAACTCTATTTAAATTATTGCACCATCTAAAAGAATCCCACTATGCAAAACTTTCTCTGACTCAAAACACAGCATGTTATTCAAACTTTTTTCTTTTAACTAAATAGTTTACATTGTGCATGTGTGATTCAAAACTGACAACTGTATTCAAACCCCAGATTAGTCCATATATAGCCACTAGCATGCACCTTTATCATCAGCGACACCTCTGCCTCTCAGTCCTGTGAGCAGAGAAGCTATGCCACACTGATGGCCATGTTTGGTCAGCCAATAGGAGATATAATGCCCATCTGTTATCATATCTGGGAGGGAAAATGTGTCCCAATAGCCTCAAATATAGACAGGCAGGTATGTGCTGCGTGTTGGGTTTTGCTTGCCCGAAGTGTCAAGATTAGAAACCACTTGTTTGTAGAGTTTCCAGTGACACCAGAGAAAGTGCAGAGGGAAATGTCTTTTCTTTTTCTTAATGGGTTGGGTGGTTAGCATTAGTGGAGAGGCCAATCTCACCTTAACCCATACACCCATACATAGTTTCCCACCTGGTGTCACATGGCATTATGAAAAGGCAGCCGGATAGGGCTCGAGTAGAAAACTCATTTACATGGTGTTTTAGAAAGGTTATCTCCTGTCAGTTCTAGTCATAATCCTTTCAAGTCCAATCATTTGCCTTTCGTTGATAGCAGGCCACATGGCTCCGCTGATGAATAAAGAGACTTGGCTAATTTTTTTTAGAGAAGGTGATGATAAAACCATAAGCAAATAGAATATGAAAAAAAGAGGTGCCGGTGCTCCCATGACAGAAACCACTAGTCTCTCTGCAGTAATAAGCACTTGACAAAAACGATAGATGTTTTTTTTTATTTGAAACTTACTCCAAAGTAAAAGTCGACAGATATGAATCGATTCCCAGTCAATACAGACCCAGCCTTGACACTCTTTATATTAGTGATCAAAATGATGTAAAAAAAAATATATCCTTTTGTCACTTTTTAAATATGATTTCCATTTCTTCTGCTTTGCTCTTTTTCCTCACTCAGTAAGTGTAGTTCCATTTTGTGACTTTTCTGATATGGGTGCTGTCCTAACTTTAGAGCTATATGATATACTGTGACCTGAGGTACCCTTACAAATACAGTCGCAGTAAAATCCAACCAAGCACTGAGGTTATCAACACCTAAATCAAATGAGAAGAATGTTTAGACAAATTACATTTTGAGTGGACATGTTCAAAATGTTATTTTATGCCATGCATGATAAATAAAAACAAATTAAGTTAAAGTTAATTTGTACTCTACCCTGCAGTATATACTTGTATATATACACAATATTTTACTCTGTAGTTTCAGTTTAGATTTGCTAAAAATATCTGTGAGGCATTTCCTCTCAAATACATGATCCATTTCTGTTAAATTTCCATGCCCTTTCGATCCACTGGATACTCTTTCATACTGATCCACTGCGCAGAGGAGCAACCCCAACGCAGTCAATGGAAATTTGGGGATTATTTTACATGCTCCGTGGGTGATGTGAAAAGCAGGGCACAGAGACTGATTTAGCAATAACTGAGAAATCTGAGACAAGAGCAGAAATATTTATGTATTAATTACCCGGGTGGTAAGTGGTATTACTTCTCACCAGCTCATGTTTTGATGGTGATATGGTGTGATGTGATTTTTTTTTTTTTTTTTTTTTTTAAGGTTTTTGACCCTGGTCCTGTGACTGCCAAAGTTTTTACATGACCCAGGTGAAATTATCATCTGGTACATTACTACCATGTCAGTGTTCTGGTATCCTGCCTGACATGCAAACTGACACAACTTGATTTATGGAATTGAGCTGGATCAGCACAACACAACTGCCTCACGACTCCTCCCTCTCTATTTCTCTCTCACGTACCCTTTCCTCTCTTTGTCCCTCCACTGCTTTCAGGAAAAATAATTTTTCCCCTTTCTCAGCTCTCTGACCCCTTGCACTAACCTGGATGAAAGTTAATGGGCCAGAATTAATCCCCACATAATGCAATTAAACTATACATTGACTATATTTCGAGTATGTCCTTGGGGAAGTTCTCCAATTTAATGGACTCTTAAAATGAAAGGGATGTTTCAGTTCACAAATGTGTAAAAAGGGGGAAAGGATTCATTCTTTTCACTCTTGAAGGTGACACAATAATCATGTTATTTTCAAATACCTTACGCCAAGCTTCAGGGATTAGGAATTGCACTTAACATGCAGTCACTTCCTGGAAGATAGCAGATATAATTATGTCACTTTCAAATCGTTCAGCATCAGTCATCACGTAAAAATCTGTGGGGAAGTGCGCTGATGGTGTTACTTCATTTCTAAGAAGTTGCATTAACAGTTTTCCCCCTATAGATTCCCCTACATTCTTCGGTCGTTAACGTAATCTCTTACTGGGATACTAAGATTACCTGCTCTTACATGTAAAATATTTACTTAACATGTTATTCAATTATGCAATATTAAAAGTGATTCCGTAATGAATTTTGAGAGCATAGCTAATAAAAATAGAGGATCAGAAGAGGTTTGTTTATTCAGTGTGTCTTTTGGTACAGTCACTTGCAAATTGTGCAGGACTGACTTAGTGCAACCAAAACAGGAAGAGCATTGCCTCAGACTGCTTGTTTGTAGACACATGAATGCACAGAGATGTACAGGGTAGACGCTGCTCTAGAATCCCTTTTCCTGTTTTTAAATTTATTACAGTTCAGAAATAACAAGTATAGCCGTATGACATCAATTGTAAGCAGTTAATGTTCAGAAACAGAGATAGACTAATGGAGTAGATTTAGTTCTAGCAGGTTAGACTTCTTTTGTTATCAGCATTTGATGCCAAACAAAACAATAAATTGTTGAATATAGACTATCCTCTTCAGCTACACAGCATCACGATAGTGAAACACTTGTTGAGTGAGAATCAGTCAATGTGAAGTGGGAGAGCACCATTTGGTGGACTGATTGACTGAAGTGAATTTGGCCACTGATTGACATGTTTTGAGCAACGTTGCTTGTAGCAGCTTTAAAAGGAGCTCACCACTCTACTCTTTCTCTGTGCAGGAGAAGCATCTGCCCTGCGAGACTATGCAGCCAACACCATGAATGAATTTTTGGGAATGTTCGGTTATGATGACCAGCAGGTAAGGGATGAGCTGACCAAGAAGATCAGCTTTGAGAAGCTCAAAGCCGCTACCTCAGACCCCTCATCCCTCAGCAGTGAGGAGGCCTCACGGCGTGCCCGCTTCTCAAAGTACGAAGAGTACATCCGTAAGCTAAAAGCCGGCGAGACCCTTCCTTGGCCCTTGCATGCTTCCCCACCAAAACCAGACGACCTCAACCCAAAACTGGCCCAAGACAAGAGCGCTACCATGCTCCAGACCTCTGGGTGCCTCCCAGGGGCCGAGGCACAGATCTACCCCGCCAGCCTGGACCACAAACAGCCAGGAGGACCTCAGCTGGGCACTTCTCAGCCACCGAATCCCTCTCACATCCAGAACATGGCGTCCCGAGCCTCCAAGTATGACTTCTTTATTCAGAAGCTGAAGATGGGTGAGAGTCTACAGCAGCAGAACGGCAATGCTTACAAGCGACCCTCCAAGTACGACCTCGAGAACGTCAAGTTTCTGCACCTCTTCAAGCCTGGTGAGGGCAACCCTGATATGGGCGGCTCCATAGCCTTCAAGACTTGCAAAGTGGGCCGCCCTTCGAAGTATGAAATCAGAACAATTCAGAAGCTGATGCCGGGAAATCCAGAGGCCTCACTGATGCCCAATGTCCTCGCTACAACACCAGGGAACCCAGGAGCTCCTGGTGTCCCCACCGTGGGCGCAGCTGGGGCCAGCATCGCCCCAGGGCTCACAATGGACCAGACAGGACAAATAAGCTTCAACGCCGCTGACTACCTGAAGTCCAGTTTTTCCAAGACTGACTCCATCACCACGGGCACTGTGTCCTCTGTTAAGTAAGTCTGCTCAAACATAATCATATGAAACTAGAAAGCATTTAGAGAGCACATACCTCCGCCAAGGCTACACAATGCTTTCGATTAGTTTAATCCGTTTTTAATCTGATTCAATCTGACATCAGATCAGTCGATTTTTAGATATTCACCTAACAAACAACAAAGAAACAGACAAACGGTGCTGAAAACAGAACGTTGGCAGAGTTAACAATAGGTTAATACAAAAATAAAAGGCAAGAGATGACAGCATTGCTTGTCATCCTCTCTCTTACTGGTAAACGTGAGATGCTTATTGACAACAAATATTGTATGACTGCGCAATTTAACTGCACCAAAACAATGCATACCTCTTAAAATCTGTTAATAAGAAGTATAACCTATCCATTAAAATTCCAATTTAAAGTTTATTGGTGGATTGAAAAGATCCCAAGTTCCTGTGGAACACCTTGGAGCCAATGTGAAGCTCACATACACTTAACTGCTACTGTGAGTCAGTTAGCCTAACGCAAAGGTAATTGCTACCTCTACAGCAGCCAACAGGAATGTAGTGTGAAATAGCGCATAGTGCCCAATAGATCCACGACATGATGAGTTGCGAAGGCACATGAAGTGTTTACTCGCTGTAGCACTCCGTGGAGACGGATTTAGCACAGTCATCGCAAAGTGACTGACTTCTTTCGTTTGGCTAGGGTGTAACAACTCTCCCTTTAATTACTTTGGAGCCATGACTAACCTCCCGGCGAGTCACAGGGGCCGACTCTACACCGCCTGACGAGTGCACTTTAAAGGAAGCAAACGAGGGGTTTGGGGAGCTAGCCTACAGTCGTGTGCACTACTAGTAGGAAACAGCTCCCAGAGTCTGTTTGATTGGTTTTGACCTTGTCTCTAGTTAGTCAAGACCTATCAAAGACACTGTTCAAGAGCCCTCTGGCACTTCTCCCTCAGGCTTTGGCCTTTGTCAGGTTGGGGCTCAGTGGAGCTGCAAGCTTGGATAACTGACCCAAGTCTGGTGCTTGTATACAGGGAGGAGAGGGGGGTGGGGGGGTGCTAGTGAGAATGTCTGGCAGTGCATCCTCCCCTCTGGGCCAGATTAACCTCAGGTCATCCCCCGTGTGGGGCTGCTCACATGAAGCTAAATGCCATTTCTGAGAGGGAGCAAGCAGAACCAATACTGTATTATGACTGCTGTCATTGCAACCAGCTTCATGATGGGAACCACATCACAGGTGACAAAAAGCACATGCCACTGTTATGTGATGAATCCCTCTTGATTTCCTATTTCTAATCAAATCTGATTAAGGGAAACTGATCGAGTTGGTCGATTCGTTTGATCCGTATGCATTTGAAGCTGCAGTGTTGTCCTACGTCATTGTTTGAACTGAGTTCAGACTGATCGGAGACAACTTGACATCAGCATTAGAGCTGAGGCCCTTAGAGAATACCAGAAAAGACCTTTTCAGAGCTTTCCTTCCACATCCACATTATCCAGTTTTGCATATGAGCACTCACCAAAATACCCCCATAAAAGATTAATGTCCCTTTGCTCCTGCATTTTGCCTTTCATTGGTTGGGAGACCATGCATCACAGTGTGTGCATTCCATCCCTGATTCATACGGCACATGAAAACGCTCTTATGCCACAAGTAAATGTATATTGATAGTCCAAAGTTTGGCAGCGGCTTGTAAGTAAATATTGTGTCAGTTTGTTTTTATTAATAAAACAGGCAGCCCGACCACACCATTAATCCTGTCTCTTTTGTGTTTGCTGTTGCATTAGGAATGGCCTGCCACCAGATAAACCCGCCAGCGACGACATCAACCTCTACCAGAAATATATTGCCAGGTATGCAAATCCCTCAATGTGCTACACCAATGAAAAAATATACCCAAAACTGAGATGAACCTTTTTTTTTTCTTTTCTTTTAATCCACTGATGGTGTGTTTTATTCAGTGATGTAACTAGATCTTAGACTGGTATGAGAATGTTCTGTGTGCAGTAAATTGATTAAGAAAAGACTCCAATTTATGTGCTGAGAGGAAGTAGAAAGATGAGGGATAATGAAAGTGAAATGGTTTGATGGTAGCTTACTGTAACTGGTTGAGTAAATGCTCACGGTGTGTATAGCACTAAAACATTGAGAACATGATTCTGAGCAACTATCTACTGTTAGCTGTGACTGACACAGAGAGGATATGAGCTTAGGCCGGGCTCTTCTCGAGTTCTGCTGCTTATTGTTGAACACGCAAGGAACTGACTGATCTAAAAAGTCTGTCATTCACACCAACAGAGACAAAAACATCAGGGGAGGGGAGGTATCTTGCTTTTCAATGGACACAGAACAATGTCCTCCATTCCGGATTCATTTTGAGCCGACACTAGAAAGGTGATTATCATTTGTTTGTTTATTCCGTTTAAAAAGAAAGAAAAACAGCATTTGAAAAGCCAAAGTGGCTTTGGCGTTAATGATTACTTCTCCAAGCCATAACATGAAGGGCACAAATCAAAGCCTTGGCACTGACAGACACACACACACACGTCCTCCCCTACACACAGACACACACACAAAACCCCTTCCTTGGACTGATTACATTTTGCAAGAAGATTTAATTAAGGAATTTTTAATGAGGCTTCTGCTGGCACTGCCAAGAACTGTTTTGATATTTGCGCTGCATAATGCATAAAATTTGTCTAAACATCTCGGCAGTTGATGCACGGGGAGGCTGCAGATAAGCCCAGATACAGTTTCAATTTCCGTGTTGGGGTTGGGAAAAAAAGAAAAAGGAACGAAGAGGAGGGAGGAAAAAAAAAAATGGAAAAGGAGGGCTAATAAAAAGGGCAAATGTAGCACCGAGAGGGGAGGTAGAGGCGGGGGAGGGTGCTCTTTGGAGCTAGGGCTAATGAGAGCACACTAACACTAAAAAACAGCTTTGTAAACGCGTTCGTACCCAATCCTTGTGAAAAGAGAAAAAAAAAAAGTTCTTCATCTCCTCACCACACTACAGTTTGATGTTTTAAAGAGCTTCCCTGGTCGTTTTTAGTTGCAGTTTTCACTCTTTAAATGCTTTCATGCACCCACTATTGCCGCGGCACTTTGATCTGTGTATCTCTATTGTAACTGGAGATGCGCTGCAATCTCTGTATCGTGGCGATATTAATATTTAATCTGCTGCTGAATAGCGGCGGCCCATTAGGCCCCCTCACGCGGCAAGTGGGAATTGTCCAGAGGCAAAGTGATACAGCTCTGGGCAATGAGGAGAAGGGTGGGCCATAGTCTCAAGGGGGCGGGGGGGGCTTTGTGTTCATGAGTGTAAATGTGTGTGTTGGTGTGTGGATGTATGCGAAAGAAGAGTATAGAAATCACTAATGGTCGGGACATATGTTGGCTTTAATGTGTGTTCACACGTAGTTCGACTTCTGGTTTTGTCTTTTCTAAAAGAGCCATCAAACCTTCCTAAAGCCCCTTCTAACGCAGTCACCATTCCCCCCCCCACACACACACACACACACACACACACACACACAACTTAAAAAGAGTAGTGGATATGCCGTTCAATTAGCTTAATGAACTCAGCAAAGTGATCTGTAAATGCAGCTCTGGGATAATCCTAACAAGGAAAAAAACAGAAAGAGAGATGGAAAAAATATTACTTAGCCCCCTTTTCCCCCTCTCCTCTGCTAGCAGATGGAGCTCTTGGCAGCAGCAGTGCAAATGTTTATTTGTGTGTTTTCACTGGTAATTGGAGGATTTTAACAGTCATCGTCGTCAGACTTATAATCACCACCGTAAAAGTGTCTGTACTGTAGAAAGCGTTGCCAGACTAAAATCTTATTATTTTTTTTTTGGAACTGGACTCCAGAGGAGAGAGTGAGAGGGTTTGGGGTGAAAAGTAGACGGAGCTGTTCCTCGATCTCAGGATACCTGACCCCTTTCCTCGCTAAAACTGTGGTTAACCTGAGAGAACTGTGCATTGATTTGACAAGGGGTTTTCACAGTGCTGAGAAATAAAGTAGTCATGGGCTTGCCGATTCCTTGAGTGGGTGTGTGTATGCGTGTCGGGGGAAAGGGTTTCAGTGTAATAAGTGTCTCTTACGGCTGCTTTGGAAATAAATGGAGCTAATTTGGCTGAAATTGGTGTGACAGACGGGTAAATTGTTGCAGCAGTGTGGAAAGCAGAAGTCAGTTTGAGGGTGTGAGCAGTGTTACTTTGAAGGTGACACGAGCGTAATGCTTTTGAGAACTCCTTTGTCTGTTGTTGTTTTTTTTGCTCTTCCTGGTATTTCAAATAATTTCTTCACTTATCATTCTTGATTCGCTGCTGATTATTTTCAAATCACACTGACATATTTCTGAGCTGCTTTGTCATTCGGCTCTTTCATCCCTTTCCCTGCTCTGTGTGGCTGTTCAAAATATGGAATTGTTGACATATGCAACTTGGTTTTCAGGTTCTCCGGAAGTCAGCACTGTGGACACGTGCACTGTGCCTACCAGTACAGAGAGCATTACCATTGCATGGACCCTGAGTGTAACTACCAGGTGAGCGTGAGTACTTTACAACTTTTTTTGAGCATCCCTCAAATACACATTTTCTCCTGTATGCTGCAAACTTTAGTTTAGAGTCTCACACAATGAGACGAAAGGTAAAAGTGCCACCCTCAAGTAGTGAGGGATGACGTTGCAAGGTTTACGGTAGGTGAATTGAAGCTAAGAATCTTCTCTTTATTCAGGACATGACAGAAGGGGATGGGGTGATCCTAGGACAGACAAACAGGATAATGTGGCATCTTTTCATTAGGGAGGTCACACCCAGCCAAAGTCTACGCAGATGAAAAGTGTGCTGGTCTTTTATCGCAAGGGTTATTGTAAATATGCCTCTTTTTTTTTTATCTATGTGATCTTTCTTCTAAAGACATCTGCCACTGACTAGGGGCCTGTCTTTAATCCCCTTCCACGTTATTAATCTCGTCCCGGTCCCAGGAGTTGTCATGTACGGCACAGGAAGGAGAAAAAAACACAAAGCAGATCATAATACAGGCCGTGTGTTTGCTGTAGCATATGGCCGGAGAGAGTTAGGCAAACACAGGAAGATTTGTCAAAGATGTCTAAAAATCCAAGCACAGCTAGAGCTGCGTGTGTTTTCCTTTCCTTACAATTTTCGGAATTAAGCCATCTTCATCTGTAATCTCCTTTGTCTGCTCCTGATCAAGAGATATTACTGCTTGATAAATATTGTTTATGTGGTGAAAAGCATTACAGATCTAAGCTTTCATTTTCTGCATGAATCCCACTTCACAGTCTGATGGGACACATTCTTGGAGGAATACAAAGGAAAAATCATTTCATGTCATTATTTAGAGTGTTAGTTCAGGTTATCATGGCAATTTCCACGGTCAAGTCCACATTTCTCTGTTGCTTGTGCGTTGCGTGGAAACACAGATATGCTTTGCAAGCCAGCTCTCTGGGATGTCAATACCCTGAAAAAAAAAAAAAAAAAGAAGAAGCAGGCAGTGACGAGCAGCCCCTTTCGAAGCGATAACTCATGAAATGTTACATGACACACACTCCTGGAATATTATCCCACTACCAGCCTGCGGGCTATTGGCTGAGTCTTAACATTCTCCTTTCATGGGCTTGTACATGAGGGAGAGTGTGCATCTTGCCACACTAGTGGGAATCCTAAAATAAATGTAGCAAGTGGCTCCCAACCTTCATCGCCACTCAACTGAAAATTAGATCTTTTTCCCAGTCAGCTCTCTCCATGGCCTATTTTGAACGGCTTGATGGATCGAATGTACCATGACCGCAGCTCAACTTATCTTCCGGTCGTCATTAACCATTAGATACCAGTGAGCCTGTGCTCGGGATCCTTCAGGAAAATTGTTCAAAAAGCGATGAATCCACTGCATTCATTAATTAGATTTAAAATCCTAATGAAGTGTTTGCTCCTACAGGAGTCAAACATCTCAGAACTATGCAGCGGGAAACAGGCCAAGAGCAAGAGAATGAACAGCTGTGTGAGATCTTAGCTTTTTACTTTTGCGGAGTGGAGCACATGACACAAAGCAATTACCCTACTTTGTACAGCAATTAGTTGCTTTTTAGAATAGTTCTTTCTGATATTTTCTCCCTCAACTGGAGATAAATATGGATTGAAGACGAACTGTCTCATTGATTTGCACTTCTCCTGTTACAGTTTCTGTAACATCAGCTTAAGCCCAATTACAGCAGATTTGGTTGCTGCAAGTCTCTGTGGAGTGACTTTTCTGTTTTTTCCCTTCCTGACTCCTAGGTGTGGGAGGGATTTTTTATTTATTAATTTTGTAATTTTAGAAGGCGGGTCTCTTAGCATATTCACTCATCATTACAGGCGAAGCCTGCACCAAAAGCGAGCGCAAAAGCTTTAATTAAAAATTGAATCATATCTCAGCGAATTGAAAGGGAAAACGTTTTTGGTTCACTTGTTTGTTTGTTTGTTTGTTTCTGTTGTCTTCGGTTTTCCCCTGTGCATGTCTGAGAAACCATCTGCATGGAACATAATTTTTCCAGAGACAGAAACATCAGAACTGTGATCTTGCATGTCAATTGATTCATCTTAATTAAAAAAAAAAAATACATTTCAGCAGAAGGGAAAAAAATCATGTAGAGACAGTGGGGGTATGGGGAACACACTTCATGTTCCATGTGGAAGCTTCTCCTGCGCTCAAAAAAGTCCCAGAGCCTTTGGTACTGCATTTGGATAGGACACAACTTTGAGATATGCAAAGTAAATCAATAACCACAGAACGCATCATCTTTAAAGACATCCTGGCCCTCTCCATTGCAGTCGGCACAGCCCTCCACAACTGCCAATTGGCTCCTGCTTGCTGCAGCTGCTGCTTCCACAGAGATAAAGTGACTTGTTGCTGATTCTATGACTGGTTTAAATAAACACCAACCTGTTGCCGCACATTTTCCCTCTCCCCTTTTGCAGAGGTTTACCAGTAAGCAGGATGTAATCAGGCACTACAACATGCACAAGAAGAGGGACAACTCTCTGCAGCATGGCTTCATGCGCTTCAGCCCTCTGGACGACTGCAGTGTCTACTACCATGGCTGCCACCTCAATGGAAAAAGCACCCATTACCACTGCATGCAGGTACACTACAAAGACTCACAGCTCCTCCTCCACCTACGCACATACCCACAATGAACCCACAAATACGTGCAGTAGGCACGAATGCACACAAACACGGAAACGGAAAACAATATCTGCAAATATGACCACACGTACTGAGGCATTACATACAGTACAAATAACCCACAACTCATCTTTGCATATAAAAAATGTGAAATATAATTCATCAATGAGTTTACATTCCAGAGCAAGACAATACAGGTGGTCGTCAGTAAACCACAGTCCATGTACAGTCTAAAGCCTGGTTCTGTATCCATTAAGAGCCGTAAAACAACTGTTTTCAGCCATGACATCGTTTCAGGATGGTTTTACGATATAGACGATGCCTGCGCCTGGAAAGTCAGGCCGCTCGTAACACGACTACAGGATGTTTGAGAGTCACACAGCTTACCTAAATCTGTGAAATGGAATTAGAGTTCCACACTTTTTCCATTTACACCAAAGTGTCTTTAAAGAGCGGTTTGGCAAAACGTGTCCTAAAGTAAACAATAGAAAATAAAAAAAATAAAAAAGGGAGAACACACGTGAGGCTTCTTGTGCTTTCCCCACCTCTTCGCTCTCTCGCTCCTTAATTGGCATGGATAAAATTCAGTAAGGTGTTTATATAAACTACACATTTTTCATCTTTTAGTACCAAGCAGCCAGTTGAAGATTATTCCCCCTTCTGGATTTGTTTAATTTTTTTCACATCTGCTTATTTTCAATGTGTCACTGTGCCGAGAGCTTTCTCACCGACGGGGCAGCAGCGCAGTGGAGGATGGCTTGAGATATATTCTCTTTTAAACCCCTCTAACGGCGTAATTGTTATTAGGACGTTTCAGCCCTTGTTTTAACAGTCCCTGAGAACCTGCAGATGTTGGCATCGGCTCTCTTGATTTACCGGGGAAAAGAAACAGAGTGGCATTTTTTTCATTGTTTGACTCAATATGGAGAAGTTGCCCGGTTTGTGTGCGGGTGAAAAGTGCCAGGGATGATATACAATTGCTGCTTTTAATTCAAACATTACCTGTTTTTTCCCCCCTCTGTTGGCTCTGAGGGCTCCTGAGTACCAGAACATTTTAAACTAAAGACCAAGACAGTCATCTACTCCCATCTGCTTTCCTCTGCCCCCTCCACCTCTCAAATTTGTTCTCAGAATTACAGTAAGTTCGTGGTGACTGCATTGTCACACACTAAAAGGCAGCTTTGCCAGGAAGGTACTGTAGTTTCATCTACTCGCTGTGACCACTGCCTCTTTCAGTCCCTTTTTTCTTTGTTCCAATTGTCACAATGACAAGATCGTTTCCAATTCACAGGTTTGAATTGAAACTTGTGAACATGAGAAAACAACCTGCTTCCACACATTTCTAGGCCACTAGCATTTTCTTAACCACACTGAGCTCTTTTCTCGATAGCGCGTACAGTATATCAGATCTCTTTAAAGCACTGCCTTTTAGTAGCTGGCTCTTTTAAAACCATTCTTGCAAACTGAAACTTTCATGTCCGCTTTGGGCCCAGATCTTGTTTTCGATTGTCATGCTTTTCTTTGCTTTGCAGGTGGGCTGCAGCAAGGTGTACACCAGCACCTCCGACGTCATGACCCATGAAAACTTCCATAAAAAGAATGCCCAGCTGATCAACGATGGCTTCCAGAGATTTCGTGCCACTGAGGACTGTGGCACAGTCGGCTGTCAATTCTACGGGCAGAAGACCACACACTTCCACTGCAGGTGAATATTGCAGGCCTAATGTATATGCTATATATATATATATATATATATATATATATATATATATATATATATATATAGCAATTTACACAAATACATAAGCCAACAGTAGAAAAAAACAAATATAGGCACATTCCTTTTTGAAAAACAAATAAATAATAGGCAGCATACGACTCACGACTAATGGCTCTCCTGTTTTTGTCCTGCAGCGTGAGGTTCTTTGAACATCATTGAATCACAGTTAGAAAAAAAAAAAAACATCAAGCTCTTAGTTTGAAGCACACAAACTATTATCAGTGGACATAGAGAATCACTCGGTTGATTCATCAAACTCCCTCCCTGGAATATATGCCTCTGGAAACGGTTGCAGGTGGCAATGTGGCAATGGCAGGCTGCTGTGTTACCAAACAGCCTCAGTTGTCATTCCTCCATTGTTAAGTATTTGAATCATGTGGGCCCTATCCATGAATCCCAACTGCACCAAGGTACTGAGGAGGCTATGTAGCTGAGCATCATATTGAATCATGTTTTCCCCTTTGTTTTCCATTCTCTTTTCAGGCGCCCAGGATGCACATTCACCTTCAAGAACAAGTGTGACATCGAGAAGCACAAGAGCTACCACATCAAGGATGATGCCTATGCCAAAGATGGCTTCAAGAAGTTCTACAAGTATGAGGAGTGCAAGTACGAGGGCTGCGTCTACAGCAAAGCCACCAACCACTTCCATTGCATCCGCTCGGGCTGCGGCTTCACCTTTACCTCCACTAGCCAGATGACCTCTCACAAGCGCAAACACGAGCGCCGGCACATCCGCTCCTCTGGTGTCATGGGCCTCTCTTCCGCCTACCTGACGCCAAAGGATGAGCCGGAGGAGTCCAGCAACGACGACCTGATGGACTTCTCGACCATCAGCAGCAAGAACTCCAGCTTGAGTGCCTCGCCCACCACCCAGCAGTCCGCCTCTGTATCGCATCTGTTGGCCACGCCCACCACCGCTGTCTCCTCCTCCTCTACATTGGGCCATGCCCTCAAACTCACGTCCTCGCTGCCCAGTGCGGGCCAGCGTATGTCCAGCCTGCTGTCCCAGGCCCTGCCCAGCAACATGCCAGTGGCCCTTGCTCTTTCCAACAGTGCCATGGGCGGCTCCAACCCGTTCTTCCCCCTCATCCCGAGGATGCCTCTCCAACCACCTCCGCCGGCCGCTAGCCTGATATCGGCTGTATCTTCTGGGGCTCACTCCATGCCCACCGACTCACTGACCCAAGGTTGCTCCACAGTGGGTGCAGACGGAGCCATGGCCTCTACACCAACATCCTTCGCCACCTCCTCCATCATGGAGAAGATCTCGGCAAGCAAAGGTCTGATATCCCCCATGATGGCCAGACTGGCAGCTGCTGCCCTGAAGCCCTCCAACAACCTCCACACAGGTCAGTCCCTCCACAAAAAGTCATCATTTTTGTGATCATAGTGTCATCATTGTGTGTAATTTTTGTGGTTACTCACAATGGAAGATAGAAGTTTGAACTCAAACTAAATCTCCAACAATGTTGATGATCAAATAATTGTTTGGTCATATATTTAGCAAACATATTTGTTTGGTCCAGCTTAACAAATATTTAGATTTTGTGCTTTACAATATTGTAAATGTGGACTGGTGGACAGACAAAACAAGCGATTTGAAGACCACTGTCAATAATTGATTAATCTAAAAATAACTGACAGATTAATTCAGCCCCGTTAATATTTCCTTTCCCTGACATTGTAACTAAACCAGCTTAACACACTTGCAAATTATAAAACCATGAATAAATTGGTAGTCAGTTGTAAAGGTTAACTTTGCTTGTTACTCTATTTATAGACAAGGTTATTGAAATATATGACAAACAATAACCTTTTGAGCTATATCAGTGTTCAAAGAGAATAGACTCCATGTAGACTAAAAGCCACATCCTTTTTCTGTGTGTGGACTTCTCTGCGCTCCAGCCAGAGCACACAGTGCACTCAGAGGTCACTTCTATCACTATACCACGGTGGAGAGAAAGGCAGAAAAACTGCCGCTTTCAGGCTTAAAGGGGCATACTGGAGGCATAGTCCTCTGCTCTGGGCTTGTTATTGTGTTGATCGTTTGTTAGATACCCACAATCCATTTGGAGATAAATGCGCTGACAGGGGAGAGTAGAGCCTGTAAAAGTCTCTTATGATGTTCAGAGTGGGGGCTCCTGGGGCTTGTGTCGAACATGTTTCCTCATCATTGGTCTCTTATCTATGTCTGCGCCCGTTCCAAGCAAATGGAGGTGGAATGAAATTAAGATCAGAAATTGCAAGAACAAAAAAAAAAAAAAAGTTGTTTTTTTTTCTTTTTTTTTTTCTTATCCTCTATGCAAACCGATAAAAAAACTGAAATCGTTCAGGCAGAAATGACTCAATGCACCAGAGCTGAGAAAGGGGCTTTTTTTTTCACTGTCAGAAGAACTCAGACACACTTGCATGCATCAGCAAAGAAACAATTTTTTGAATTTCAAGAAACCTTCTGTTCCCACAAAAACATGTCAATACCTGTTTAGCATAAACACAATTCACATAAATTTTGGAGGTAATTGCCTTGTCTATGTTTATCATATTGCTTTAAACAAAGCTTCTGAAAAGGAAAATTAAGTTAAAGCATTAAATTGATAATACACTGCAGAGCGCAATCTCGCAATCCGGTAGCAGTGGGGCCTCCGGTGCTGAGCCTGAGCAGGTGGGGTGCGGATTGTAAATCGGGGCAGCAAGGGGGAGCGTCTCCGGATGTTGGGACTGGGAAGGATTACAATTCCTGGTGGTGTTCCTGGAGCAGGACAGGCCCTGTGAGAGAGATGGGGCAGCTGCTCCGGGGAGCCGGGCTGAGCCCGGGCTGTCAGGCGGAGCTCCACCTCTGGGCTTCCAGCAGGTAGTCTGAACACTGGGAAGGCCCCCACTGAGGGTGGGGCTTCCACAGATGGTGCCTTCACCACCCCTCTCGTTGTCTTACCGAGAGGCTGCGTGTCAGATCTCTATGCTTGATAACAAAGCTGTTTTGAAAATAATCTCACATACTTTATGGTAAAAGTTAAGCGTATAGATACAGGATGGAGGATCAGCTTCGGTTTTGTTTCTCATATTTGCTTCATAAAATGTGTGAACAGGACATTTAGGGCTAAAATGAGGAGGAAGTGGTTTGTACTTCTCTGTTAAAAAGGTGTGAGAAAAGTCAGTGTTTGTGGCTATTTTTCACAGTATTTATGTTTTCATGGGGGTTGTGAAACTTCACTTCTTTTGTGGTGAATTGTGTATTTTTTCCTGTTTCTGCTTTCAGTATTTTTTTTGTATTAATGTTCCGCTCTAATTTACCCCTAAGTGTTTTTCCCAGAGATTCAAGCATCTGAAGGGTTTACTAATTAGACACACAGTACAAATGATCTTTCACAAGCTCTGTATCTTATCCGGAGTAATTACACGGTGGTACATAATTCCTGGATAATTTCCAGAAAGAAGCTGCTTCGAGTCATACTCATTTGTTCTCCCTCTTTGGGAAGTGAATAGAAAAAAAAATTACTTCACGATGTGCAGCAGAAGAAGAGACTTCTACATTGTAATCCACCTCAAAAAGCAAATGCAGCCTTTGATATAGTAAAGGAATGCTTTAATCTGCCTGATGATCTTGTAAAGATCATATAGTGAGAGGCTGCTCTTGATATAATGTGCTCTCATTTGGTCTGAGAGTTGATTTGATTGTCAATGACAAGGCAGGATCTGTCTGGTTAATTTTGGGTGTACTTTTTCAAATTGGGGCTCAGGAAGGAGCATTGGACGTAGACTTGGTGAGCATTCAGTGACCACAAACCACCGATTTCCTTTAGCTCCACCCCAACTCCACCTCCAGCCCCTCTAACCTCAGCCATTGTCAAACTGAACTGATACTGACACTTCCCCATCTCCCAGCTTTCAGCTGACAAGGCCCAAGACTGACTTTTCTACTCCTATTCTGCCTGATATGTCTCTGGGTCATTTTGTGGCAGGGGAGGGGACTCTGGTCGGCTTCCCCCTTACGTAGGCTCGTCTTGTTTCCTCCCCAGCGAGAAAAGGAGAGAAGCCTCACCAGGCTGAGGGCCAAGGGCACACACTTGGTTGCCCATGACCTTGCCTGTCACTATCCCTCAGCACCAGCCCTGATTCCTAAACAACAGATTTCTTACCAAACCAATCACGGCCGCTGGTGCTCCTCAGTCTTAAAGTGTCTGAGAGACTACATCAGGGTCACCCCCCTCCCGCACACATTTCTTTTAAAAATAAAACACCACTTATTGTCTACCAAAAAGCCCAGCTTTCTCTGTGTAGCCCCGGGACAAATTAATATTTCAATCCCTTGGGGATCGGGGGGGGTGGGGCAGAATTCACCTTCCTGTCAGCATTTCTACCCCATGTCGTCCCCTGGTCTTTATTTATTTCATTTCAGCACTCCTGTCCCTGCTCACATCATCCACTGAATACCTATTTGGAGGAGAATTTGATCAAGAGGTCATGCTATTTGAACCAATCTGATTGGCTGTCAGCTCCAATCTGACCGACATAGCACCCCTGTTCCTTGTGGGTACGCTCAGTGGCATTGGCTGCTGCCCGTTGTCAGGCCAACAAGCAGCCTGGGAAGGTGGGAAGGTGGGGGTGTATGTGTGTGTGTGTGTGTGTGTGTGTGTGTGTGTGTGTGTGTGTGTGTGTGTGTGTGTGTGTGTGGTCGGCCAATCTGAGACTGCCACTTTCCCTCAGCATTAGCATCTCACTTAATGACCAGTTAAGAGGCAGCCTGGCAAATGAGTTGTGACAAGTGCTGCAGAAAAAGGAGTCTTTTTCCCTCATATCTCCCGCCTCTCAATCACCATTTAAAAGGCTTGACGGCCTGACATAATTTCGCAATAATTATCACTCGGAGTATTCTTTTCGGGCCAGGACAGAAGTCAGATTGGATCTCATCATAGGGTAATAATGCTGACCAACAATAACTTTGTTGTCACTTCTCTCATCTGCATATCTGGCTTGATCCTCAGGGAATGGGCAGCCGGCTTCAGCAAGCCAGTTCAATCTGGTTCAAGTGAAGCAGGAGCCAATGGACGTCAACACCGGGGCCACCCAAGACTCCACGCAGGAGCACAGCCTGGACCTGAGCAAGAAAGACCACAGGTACACGGCTGCCCGGTACATAAAGGGTTAATGCTATATGAAAAATGTTTATTCAACTAATATACTACAAAAATATATGAACAAGGAACTAAGGTTTCTACAGTCTCGGTAGCCAGGGTTATGTTCGCAATTATTTATCAAAAATATCCTGTTTATACATGTGCATACATTTATAAAACCATCAACATATTTCTCCATTTTTTTGTGTGAGAAGGATGTTTGTATAAACCGTCAACTCCAATCTTCCCTTCAACTCACACTATATCTTATTTTATAAGAAGACAGCATTTTTCTTCTTCATTATACAGGCACACCTTGTGTGATAAATAGTAATATTTACTGTTCTCATGCAAATCTTGACTAAACATTGTTCATTTTCCTTGTTCCAGTAATGAATCAAACGGACACCCTGTACCAGGGAATACATCTCTTTTATCCTCGCTTATGAATAAGGTAAGATCCATCCATCAAACGCCTTTCATCCCAAGACAAATTAGCGGGACGCGGAGGGGCCTGTTTTTTTTTTTTAATGTTTCACCGCTAATAAGATGAGTTTGTATCATTTAAATTTTCCAGCCATTTTTCATACAGTGTAATTTTCACTGCACCTCTCACAAATTAATATAATGAAGCAGTAGCTGGGTGCCATGCCAGATATATAGAGATGTTTGTTTTTTGATGAGCTGTTTTGAACCCGCCGTCCATTTTTTCTCCTCCTTTATACTTTTTCTTCCCCCCGCCTCGCTCTACATTTATTTATAGACTTTGTAAATTATTTGATTAAAAAGTCAGGGGAGAAAAAAACAACAGGAAGGCGCTGCCCTCATTTTTTACCAGGTCTAAATGTTAGCGTATGGAAATTTAAAGGTGTATTTTTTTTGGGGGGGTGAAGATTAAAATGGACATCGTCTTAATCATACATCTCATCTGATTTATACAAATGGACCAGGTGGTTTCCATCATATTGATGATGTAATAAGGGATCGGTCTTTTTTCTTTTTTTTTTTACCCTTGCCAACTGGTAAATACCCCTCCCTCCCCTCCACACACAGACACACGCGTCGCCTAGTTGCTCTCCTCAAAGCAGCCATTAAACCCAGACAGTGGAGGGGCTTGAAGATCTGTTGTCCAACAGCTCCTTGTGTCATGGCAGCTTTCGGGGGGGGGGGGGGTTTGATTCGAGCCACCGCAGCACATAAAAGGGTTAACAGTTGCTCCCAGAGGACACTTGGCAAACACGTTTGGCCTGCACTCAAGCAAAAGCCTAGATGTTTGTAAATCTGGCTGTGCTTTTTTTTTGCTTCGCCAAAACCATTTGTGTGTGTAAACTCTCACACTCACTAACATATGCAAGTGCCCGGTTTCCCGTATGTTCCGCTAACCCAGCAGCGGGTTGTTTTTGTGCTATGTGTTTTGTAGATGTCACAGGTGAACCCTGCCCTGTTCAATGCCATGAACCTGAAGACAGAGCTGGAGGCCGGCCAGGGAGGCAACACCTCGGAGGCAGCACAGTATCTGAACAGAGTGCTGAAGAGGCCGCTGCCAGAAAAATCCGCTGAGATCTGGAGGACATACCTCCGCAGGTATAATACATGGAGGAGGTACAAAGAGTCGCTGTAGATAGACTTGACTCATTTGTTTTGAAAGCGAGAATACAGTCAGAGTGTTTAAAAGCACTGTGCAGAGAAGGACTTTTTTCTGTCAATATAATTCCTCACATACTGCATCACTGAAAACCCCCTAAAATACAAAGAATCTGGTCTTGCAGGAATTTGTAATGACTTACAGTACAAAGGACTTACAGCATTTACCGTCAGATCACAAGTCGAACCAGCTGTTTGTCGATGTTCTGGGAAGGCGGAAAAAAATGACAGTCTTCATTATCTGTCTGTGTTAAAGGTTTGACACCGACGACTTCTGTGAGGCTCAGTGTGACTTCCTACAGAAAGTGCACTTTCACTGCATGGTAGAGGACTGCGGCGCACTCTTCAGTACTGTGGATGGGGCCATAAAACATGCTAAGTGAGTGTTCCGCTGGTTCATAATCTGAAAATACTCCCTTTCCACCGTTTTAGCTTTTGGCTTTATTGATCAACATAAAAAAATGAGCTTCCGTCTCGTTTCTCAGCTTCCACCTCCGTGCCACCTTGAACGTGAAGTCAGAGCCTCAGTTCGGTGAGGGCAAGGACTCTGGTGAGGGGGCCTCGCTGCAGCCCGCTGCCCCCGTCTCTATGGCCAACAACCCCTCCATGGATGTGGCACACCTCACCTCCTCTGGTGGCTACAGCTCCCCACCTCCCGCCCTGCTGGCCTGGAAGCAGCTGACTGGCAGCATCCCTCAGATGCCGGCCTCGATGCCCAACTTGCCAGCCAACTCCCTTCTGGCCACCACCTCTCTGGAGAATGCAAAACCCCAAGTCAAACCTGGTTTCCTGCAGTTTCAGGAAAAGTAGGAAAAACATTTATCTTCTTCTTTGTTACATTAACAGTACAGTATGTTTATTCGACCATAAACTGCATTTTCCGTTTTTTTTATTTATCCAGTGATCCCTGTTTGGCTACTGACTGCAAGTACAGCAACAAGTTCCACTTCCACTGCTTGTTTGGGAATTGCAAGTATGTGTGTAAGACGTCTGGCAAGGCCGAGTCCCACTGTTTGGACCACATCAACCCCAACAACAACCTGATCAACGTTCGTGACCAGTTTGCCTACTTCTCTCTCCAGTGTCTCTGTCCCAACCAGGTGAGTGAGGCTTGATAACTGAGCCAGGAGCTGAATCACCTACTGTCATCTCCCGGGGGTTTCTAAGCATGAAGTATGCTATCTATTAGACCGGTATTTGAGGTTATTTGACTCAAGGCTTTCACAACCGTCGCTCCCCGTCTTCCATCTCTGCTGAAAAAGACAGTCGACTCACCCCAGTAATGCCTGTTTATATGTCAATGATGTCATTTTGACTGCCGCATTCTCCTCTCAGAAAAGGCCAATTTAGCTGATATTACCCAATAAATCATTGTCACTTGCACAGTAAACAAGGCTGTCTGGAATAGGGCAAAAATCAGGGGAATGCTTCGCAAATGAAACCTAAATGGCAGCCCCTGCCTGCTCTCATGAGCCCGTATTTGGAAAACCATTTAAATGAATTCATTAATGTGTCGAAAATCACCCCTCTCACAAAAAGTCCCCCCCCTCCCTAACCCTCCCCCTCATTCTCCTCCTCCTCCCTCCTCCGCCCCTAAGTCTGCATCTCCTGAACTGAGCTGATCATATTTGGACCAGTCCTTTGGGATCTGGGCCTCACAAACAGATGGTGGTGTACAGACATGTTCGAAAGGAGGGGTGTTTGTGAAAAGCCTGAAAAAAAAGCCATCTTGCTTAGAAATGTGGAATGTTCCAAATGAGCAGAAAAAAAAGGGCTGTGAAGTGTTTGTTTATGTTTTTGGAGAAACTGTGGGTAGTGTTCACTTTAACTTGGCACACAAAGAAAGATCAAGTCAAGCTTTCAAACATATTTAACTCATGAAATTGGAAACTCTGTGTTTCATCTGCAGCACTGCGAGTTCAGAATGAGGGGCCACTATCACTGTCTGCGGCCTGGCTGCAGCTTTGTCACTAACATCACCACCAAGCTGCCATGGCATGTCAAGAAGCACGAAAAGGCAGAACGCCGCGCCGCCAATGGCTTCAAATATTTCACCAAGAGAGAGGAGTGTGGGAGGCTGGGTAAGAAAAAACACATCTGATATGATTTAAGTTGAGTAGAAGTTTTGGCCTGCCCTCACTTTTTCTCACACTCCAGCTTTTTATTAATATTCTACCTGGAGCACAGTGTGGATTAAAAGTTTTAAATTGAGAAAGACGTAAATGGATTTTTGGTGGCTGTTGCAGGAGGATATATTACCTGTGTTTACAAAAGGGAGAGAGACCAGTGTCGGCAAACACAGTGTCATGCTATGTGAGTTGATAAAGAGGCATGAAAGAAGTCTGCCTCACAGGTTTTGTTGCTGTGTTTTGCATATCCACAACGGCACCTCATGTCCCAAAGGTAGTCTCGCCTTTACTATATGAGCAATACCGTCGAGGGGGGGGGGCAATCACATCCAGGTTGTTTTCTTCTTCCTTTTGCCCCTGTCAGAAATGAGCAATTAGGTTTGTGTTTGTTAATTATCCGGCTTGTCTGGTTTAGCCTGTTTGTGTTCTGAAGCTGCGCCTCACAGCCACCGCTGCCATCACACAGAAATGAATTAAAAGTGATCTGTTTTTTTCAGGCGGTTACACAAGCTTTTCAGAACGCAGAGACAAAGCAAACAAATACAGGCCCTAAACAGCTGTTTTTTGTCCCCAGCCTGATCTGCCAACGGTATTGTCTGGGCTGTGGGAAACACAGAGAGGATTACCATCGCTAGCACTCCTGTCATAAAGAATTGATGGGTTGCCAGTATCCATGGCAGCGACATTAAACTGAACATCGCTGATGATGTTACCTGGTTTCCGTCTCACAAAAGGCCCTCCGTGTCACGGGGGTTACTGTTATTTGCACAACTTTGCGTGTTTAAAACGTTGTGTGTGCCAAAGCTATTTGATGACACAGACGTGTTGTGCTCTTAAACTGGGTGCCATGGTTACTGACATGCTAGCACATGCCCAGCATGTTACTCTTTCAATTATTTCTGCCTGCTTTTATATAATGGTATTTGATTAACAGGCACAAAACGGAACATTCATTTAATTTGAAATCATAAAGCAATTAGAGCCACACTGGTTAAAACACTAGAAAAGAACAGAAGAATATGAAGCACACAGCAGCACAACGGAGGACAAAAGGGAAAATGACAATGGAGATACTTTGAAAAATGAATTTAATATGGTAATAATTGTATATTTACTTTGGTTTGCAGGGGTGTGTGCATTATTGGCCCACAGAAAATGAGAATTTATTTATGTAAATTCCTAATTGAATAAAGCATGTCAGTGTAATAAAAGAGCTCCACAGGTTTAGTGCACAGAAGCCTTGACTTGCTCAGTGTGACACCGGAGTGATCTAATATTCCTCCTACATGTACACTCCCAAACACTTTGAAACCGATCCCTCTTTTGTCGGAGCTATATCATGAAATTAAAAAAAAAAACTAAAAATATTTCACTTTGTGTTTGATCTAATCATAACACCGTCGCACTGATAATATTGCATTTAGCACAGTTGCTGTTCTCAGACGTCTCACGATGAACCAAAGATGAATCCATCTGCAAATGGAGAGTTTAACAACTGTTACTGGTTTCTCTCTTCAGGTTGTAAGTATAACCAAGTCAACAGCCACTTCCACTGCATCCGCGAGGGTTGCCAGTTCTCCTTCCTGCTCAAGCACCAGATGACCTCACATGCACGCAAACACATGAGGCGGATGCTAGGGAAGAACTTCGACCGAGTCCCATCCCAGGTACGTTCGCAAACAATTGAAAAGTGTAATTGACTGAAAATACAAGCTGAACACCTCAGTGAACTGAAACAGAAGTGATATATTGAAACATATTCAAACAAAGCCAAGTACCTCACACGCCCTCTGACTGAGTAATTCAATGGGGAAGGTATTGTGCTTATTTATAGAGTGCAGATGTTTAGATGTATTATCCTATTGTCAAAGCCCATCGATTTTGATTTTGCCAGTTTTCAATTGAAATTGAAATGTCATGTTCCCACAAAAACATACTGTAGTTGTTGTTTCTGTTGTAAGAAGTGAAAAGGAATATGCAAATGAGCTGCTAAGAAGTGTTTTACTGCAAAAGGTAGAACAGACTTTCACTGTGAATATTTTTTTAAATCTTTTTTAATTTGTTTTGGGTTTCAGCTCAACAATAATTTGTTGGTATTCAAAGTCTACAAGACTTATGTAGCTAGTTTGGTTGGTTTTGGCGTTTATTATGAGTCAGATTCTGAAAACTTAAGTTCATTTGGTGCAAAACAGAAAGTACCGGTCGTATCCTGTTATACCAGTCAGTTATAAATCACTCATGACATTCTTTTGATGTGAATTTTTTTCACTGTGGAGTATACTCCTTTTCCTAACTTAACCTCTGCGGTACACCCTGTACCGTAAGTGGAGTTAAACATGTGGATTTTCTAGTTCCGTTTGTTCTTTTTGAACATTTATATAATGTGTGACGTTCATTCTTTCAGAAAACTTTTGTTGCTTTGAGAAATGCTTGGTTGTATGCCAAAAGCCAACACCTGCATTAATGACAGGCTGCATCATACGATGTTTGTTTCAGATAAAGTGCGTGAAATCTATGCCAGGCTAGGCAGCAACCTATCAGTGTAACATATGGATATGTCTACATTACGCATTGGATAATATAGTCCAAAATAACATCTACATTAGTTAGGCAGACATACAACACAATAAACGCCCAGAGAGAGAGAGAGAGAGAGAGAGAGAGAGAGAGAGAGAGAGAGAGAGAGAGAGAGCAAACAATGTATTCACTCTTACAAAATGCACAAGAGCGCACTCACACACAATGAACTTCTGGCAGCGGCGCACCAGGATAAGGAAAAAAGACAGAGAAATCATGGTGTCAGCGCACCAGTAGAAAACAACGTATTCACTCTTACAAAATGCGCAAAAGCTCAACCACACACAACCAAAATCTGGCGACGGCACGCCAGGATATGGAAAAAAGAGAGCAAAATCATGGTGTCAGTGCACAGTAGCCTAACATCAGTCAGGATACACAAAGGCCAATAAAAGGGTGAACAAATGTATCAATTAATCATATTAGGGCTGTACCGAAATTCATATTTTCATTTGAAGCTTCCATTAACGTTTTTGAAAAAGTTTTGAATGTCTGCCGGCATATTATATTTGGACATCACCCAAAATAAATGGGACAAATATAAGATTTTGTGTTATTGTGGTTGTTTAAATGAAATGTATGGTGCTGGTAGATTGCTGGAATATCGCCCCTTTGTGTACCTGTGAAGCCGGAAAGCAAACCGTGTTTTGACTGCAGTGAAAATTTGAGTATATGAAAGTTTATGTCAACAAATATGGATTGAAGCAGAATATTTCGCTGAGTAAAAAACATTTTGGAAATGCTTATAGCTATTTTTTGTCAATACAGAGACCAATGAGCACACTCGCTGTATGTGTGTGTGGACTATTGCACTCAATGTTGCCGTAGTTTATTAATAATAAGAATTGAACTGTTCATGTTATGAATGGAGCTTCATAATTATATGGTTTCCAGTACAACTGTAAGGTACTTACTTTATTTGTAGATGAAGTCAATGCACCCATTCCTCTGCACAGTCAGTGTTGTTGTAGAAGTTGTTTTCCTGAAAGGCTACCTCTTGCTTTCAGGTCGCCACCATGAGGCTTCTTAATATGTCCGTGTTGTTCTTTACTTTTGCATTGCGCATGACGTCATATTGTGCCAATGCGACTCTTTCTGGAGGTGTTTCAAGGCGATCTGAAAGTGGACATGGCCATGTAATGTCCATGCTTAAGCAGAGATCTTGGCTAATTGTTCAGGTCACAGTGCCCCCGCCCCATTTATTCACACGCTGTTGGTGCTGGAGGAGAAGAGTAGGCATGTAAAACAAAAACATGAAAGCTTGCTTATCTGGTCATTCTTTTCGTGCCATTATGTTTGAAAAGTCTGTGTAATGTTTAGCCCCTTTCGCTCTATATGATCCGGCAGGTCGGGTGTTTGTTTACCTTTAGCGGCCACAGCAGATTTCTATGCTAATCGCGGCCCTTAAGCTATCCACGCTAGCCGCTACTAGTGCCGCAAAGGGCAACACGTGGCGCCGATTATGCGCAAATATACGTAAACGTTGAGTTGAGTTAGGAGTTCCCGTCATGGATTTGAACTTTCTGCATTCAGGAAATAGTTTCAGTTTGAGTCTCAACATGTATTTTTACAGGCGCTGCCTGTCCTGAACGCACATCACTTACAACAAAGATTATTTTTTCAGGTGATGCCGCTGGGCCAGAGGCCAGATGCATCAGGCATGATGGGGACCCATCCTGGTATGAACTCCAACTTCTCGTCCGCCATGATGGACGAGACTGATGATTACATGGACTACATGGGAGGAGGGGGCAGCCCCTTGGGCCTCTCCTCCGAGTCCTCCAACCAGGACCGGAGCTGCTCCAGCACACCTGTAGGCGATGGTTCTCCAGCAGGTGAGAATATGCAACAACAACACCTGTCGGGTGCATTAAGCGTCAGCATGTGGATCTTTATTATGGTTTAGTCTAAAAAAGTGAATTCAAGTTTCATAATCTAACATTCAGCATCATAGGTCATGCTTCAAATCCACATTCGTCTACCTTACCCAGAAAACCAGCGACTTGTCATTTCATTCTTCAATCATGTATTTTGTGATTTAGTAGTTTGATTTTGATCAATAACATAATGACACATAAATCATAATATATGAGGTTGATGACAATGCTGTATTCTTATGTTCAGAGTCAGGGACAAGGTCTTTTGCAGTTTGCCTGGTCATCCTCATAAAACTTCCATTTTGTACATCAGTGGTTTGAGTTATTGCACTGTATGTAGCTTATTACATTTTCCTTTGGCCCAAGATCATCCCTGTGGCTTTATGTCTACTTTAGCACTTTTAGTAGTTTGAATTGTGGGAGAAAGGAAAGGAAAGGAGAAACAGTCTCCTTTCCCCTCAAACTGAATGAATAAAGGAATTCTCTGCTTTTATTTCTAAATCTGAGCCTGCCTGTGATTTTCACATTTCTCCATGTGTGAGCAATATTATCCACTATACTCGCACCATTGTTGTTTTGGCTGGTGGGTTACTTGTCTTGAATGGGCCTCATTTTGTATCATTCTCTTATCTTTTATCTTTCCCTTTTTTACCTCCCATCCCTCTGTGTGTGCGTGTGTGTGTGTGTGTGTGTGTGTGTGTGTGTGTGTGTGTGTGTGTGTGTGTGTGTGATTTGACCTTGTTTGTGTGTGTGTGTGTGTGTGTGTGTGTGTGTGTGTGTGTGTGTGTGTGTGTGTGTGTGTGTGTGTGTGTGTGTACTCGTCTGTGTGTTTCTTCCCCTCTTGTCTGTCCTTCACCCTCTCTGGTCAACCTGTCTCTCCAGGACAAGGCTGGCTCGCCACCACTTCTGCTCCTACCACCCCTGCTGACACTAGCGCAACCCAAAATGCACCTCCTTCTTCCCCTCCTCCTCCACCACCACCACCTCTTCCTCACTTCGCTCCTCAGCCTGGCCTCCAGTCCCAGGCCCCATCCCTCTCTCCTGCTCTCCTCCGACCTCCTCTGTCCTCACTCCCATACCTCCTCTCTCCATCCTGTCTGTCATACTCTCTGCTCAGCGCCTCTCTGGGAGCCACTCGGAGTGTTGTCATGCCAACCAACACACCAGCTTTCAGCCCCATCATTGCCACTCCGTCTCCGGTTAAAAATGACGTCCCTATAGTGCAGGATGCTGCAGGTACTTATCCCCGGCGCAAACCAACACTGCAGCTGTCACTCTCAATTGAGTCCTGTGCAGTATTTAACTGTGATCCAGTCTTTCTCTGCAGTATTGTTGTGGAAAGACGGGGAAATAAAAAAAAGGGCTTTCCAGCATGCAAAAAAGAAAATGTATGAAGAAATGTGCATGCTTACTGAGTGGGTATAGTAACAAATGTGTATAATTACCTCACCTACACCTTTGTGTGTATTTTTACTCTCAGTTTTACTAGGATTATGAGACAGAGCAGTACATTTGGCACCTGTAGTGTGAAGCCGGGACCTTGTTTAGCTCCCATTAACCAGGCCGCATTACCAGCCTCTTATTTTAATCACGCCTCAAGTTTTATCGAGGCCCACTGCTTCCTGTCTTGCAGAACAGGGATCCCATTATTAGGGTGTAGCAAAAGGTGGGTGCCCCTCATAAAACAACATGGAGATAAGAGGGTCGGTTAAGACCCACAGCTCCGCCTCTGTTTGGAGGCTGGAGACACCCTGTAAAAGTGTCATGTTCCAAAGTCAATCTGTCATTTCCCCCCTCCTTTAATCATTCTGGGAATTAGGAATAAAACAAATTGTGGCTCTCTGTGCTTACTCAGCTGTGAACCACTTCTGGCTGAGTAAGGTCGCACATTAGAGTTTCAACCAGGACGGTCTCGCGATGTAATTTGCTTGTAGTTTACTTTGTGAACCAAGTGATTATAGTTTAATGTGCTTCCTTCTTTGTTTCAGGCAACACCATCTCCATTCCCACGGCCACCGGTGCAAAGAAGCGCTTTTGGATCATCGAGGACATGTCACCATTCGGCAAGCGCCGCAAGACCCCGTCGTCACGTAAGATGCTGGATGAGGGGATGATGCTGGAGGGCTTCAGGCGCTATGACCTCTACGAGAACTGCAAGGACCCGGGCTGCCAGTTTTCTCTGAAAGTGACCCACTACCACTGCACACGTGAGAACTGTGGCTACAAGTTCTGTGGCCGCACCCACATGTACAAGCATGCGCAGCACCACGACCGCGTGGACAACCTGGTCCTGGATGACTTCAAGCGCTTCAAATCCTCACTCAGCTGCAGCTTCCCTGACTGCCAGTTTTCAGGCAACAGCACCCACTTCCACTGTCTGCGCTGCGGCTTCCGCTGCACCGACAGTACCAAGGTGACGGCCCATCGCAAGCACCACGGCAAGCAAGACGTGATCAGCGCCGCTGGCTTCTGCCAGTTCAGCTCCAGTGTCGATTGTGAGGTTCCCGACTGTAAATATAAGCTCAAGTGCTCGCACTTCCACTGCACCTTCCCCGAGTGTAAGCACACGGTGGTGGGCATGTCCCAGATGGACTCCCACAAGAGAAAGCACGAGAAGCAGGACCGTGGCGAGCTGCCATCTGTGTCGCCCAAACAGGAAGCGGTGCACCACCTGGGAGGAAGCCTGTCTGCGGTCCCTCTGATCTCCATGGGTCTTTCTTCTTCTTCACCCAGTGGCGTCCACTGTTTGTCCCGCAGCATTAACAGCAGCGCTCCCTCCATGATCTATCCAACAGGTGGCATCGGGTCAGACTATAACCGCCTGTACCCACCGTCCTCCATCAGCCTGGACGGCTCCCTCAACCTGGGCACCGACACCAGCAGCTCCCTGTTCTTCCTGAAGAACGCAGCCGGTCTGGGTCTCAGCGACTCACTGGACCTCAGCAAGAAAATGCACCACGAAGCGGTGCAATCCAGCCACAACAACCCGGCACCGCCGCTGGGTCTGCCGGCAGCTCAGGACGACACCACAGGAACATCCGGAGAGGCCGAGGATGACCTGTCGCCAGAGGAGGAGGCCCACGCAGAGGAGGAGGAGGAGGAGGAGGAAGAGGAGGATGAGGAGGAGGAGGAGGAGGAGGAGGAGGCAGAGCTCAACAGTGACTCAAATGACGATTCAATGCCGGAGCCTGATGGTGAAAAGGACAATGGCGAGAGTTTTGATGCTTCTGTTAACCACACTGATACTTCCCAACTGGAAAAGAAATGAAATAAAAACTACCAGTGACTGTAGGGACTGAAGAAATACTCTGTGTACTATGAACAAACAAAAATGAAAGTGGCCTCATTTATCATGTAAAGAGACTTCAGACGACAACAGAAAACAACAACGTGGAGAAAAATGACGGCCCAAAATGATTTATTATGATGTTTACAAGATGACCAACATTATTAATTCAATTATGCATTAAAAAAAAAAAATATGAACGGAGACACAGAATTAGGCCCTGGTTTACACACAGGGCAGCAATGTAAAGCATTTTACTACACATCAGTCTTTTTGTGTGCGTGCATGTTTGACTTTAATTTATTTTAATTTTTTTCACTTTTTTGTGTGTGGATAAAAAAGAAAAAAGTCAGAAAAACAAAAACAAATCTCTCTATATAACTATATATGTAAGTGTGTGTGTGTGTGTGTGTGTGTGTGTGTGTGTGTGTGTGTGTGTGAACGACGATATACAAAAGGAAATTGCTGGTACAGGCGGCATGAGCTGCAGGGCCGGGGATACATAGAAAAAGGGAGGATCACTAAGGGGAAACAGGATACATTCAAACATTTGATCTTTTTTTCTGTATTATTATTATTATTATGAGACACTGAGTGAAAAGGGAGTTACATTTTGCTTGTTCCCATCTCTCTCCGATGTTTTTCTTTGTTCTCAATGACATGTGGAATTGACCAGTAAATATTTGGTCAGTCTCGGCAGTCAGGCCTCCATCAAGCTGCCGGTCTCAACAGTTCTCTGACATTCTACTAGAAATGTTCAACTAGCACCAAAACCAAGCTCAGCCCTTGTAATTTCCCCCCCTGCAGAGGAATCAAGTTTGTGTGTGAATAGTGCACTTTTATATTAGCTGACCATGATGATTACGATGATGATAGATAAGTCATGAGCATATTTAAAAATATTTTTGTTACCATTTGCATCTTTGCTTTATTATGTCGTTTTGTTGTGTTGTTAGTCAGAAGCATATCGATCTGTAAGCAGGCGGGGTTGTGATTAACGGCCGGAGAGTCAGGATGTTTTGGGGGTGGGGGGGGGGGGGGTCAGACTGACCAGAGAAAACGATGAGTCACTCAGATGCAGAGCGGTGGGGGATGTCAGAGAGTGTGTTTTATGTTTGAAAATTTACAGACCGAAAATGTCTCAATGGCATTTCGTTTCCATTCACTATGGCTGTGGTTTAGCTCCTGTTGTAACGGTTTTTATTTAATATTTATGTGACCTTCCAATGAGAATTTTCTAGGGTGTTATTGCACTTTTTAGGTTCATTTTTACCGTCTGAAAAAAAAAATATGATAAATATCTTTTAACAGGGAATTTTGCTTTAAAGATGTTGTTTTAGTTCACTTTTGCTTTAATGCACAAATAGATGTTAGTGTGACAAAGAACTGTTGTTCTGTGATTTATTTAAAGACTGGTTTTTATTTTGCTTCCGTGATTCGACAGTTTGAAAAAAAAGAAAAGGAAATGGGTGCACCAGAAAAACAGTGCCCTGATGAGAAACACTAATACAGACTGTGATTTTAAATGAATTCTTAAGAAGTTCATGGCAATGCTCACTTACTGTAGTGCTAAATTATAAATCTGTCAAAGCCACCCGCTGGTTTATATTGAACGAATATGTGGACACACTGATCATGAATAATCTCCTGAGCTTGGCATTGGAAATAAACGATCATAATATAGGGAATAATAATGTGTGTAGATGATATTCCTCCAGATAATGTTTTGAGAAGAAAAAAAAAGGCTGTACAGTATTTTCCTCTGTAAAAAATAACTATATATGAACAAAATGCTCTTTCATGAACAGCTTCCTTTAAAAAGAAAACCGTTAAGAGGAGAAATGAATAATAAAAAGTAAAAGAATTCAAATAGCCTCATCATAGTTTGCTTGTGTGCGTGACCTTTTTTAATTACCCCAGCAATTTTGGAAAAAGTTGTTCATACTGTAGCATTGGAAGATTCCGTTATGTTTGCAGTATATATTTTTTCTTTTTCCAAACTATGTCAGAAGCTCAAACTAAAATACACTGATTTGAATTCATTCATCGATGTTTCTGTTTTATTTAATGACTAATTTTATTCATTGTCATTTATCTATGTGTGTGCTTTTTTTTTCCCTCATTAATTGAAATTCTTGGTTTATATTTACTTTGCTGTGGGCATGCCTCGTTCACAGACTGAACTGTCTCCCGGGACTCTGCTGCAAAGCAGCGGCGTCACAACGTTTGTTTTTGTTTTCTCATCAGATAACTGTAGGGGGCTGGGAGACATTGTGCACTTGAATTCAGTTTGTGTGTGTGTGTGTGTGTGTGTATGTGTGAGTGTGGGAGGGTGTGAAATAGCAGGATTTGTAAAAAGTTGAAAATAAAGAAACTATAATTATTATAACTATACACATGTAGTGATTGATAGTGCTTCAGCCTGAGGATGTTTTGGGTCCTGTGTGGAGGGTAAAGGTGCTGCTGGACGACAGCGGGGCAAAAGGTCACAACAGCGATCTCTCTGTGTCTTTTTTCTATCTGTCAGTGACACTACTGAAGTAAGAGAGAGAGAGAGAGTGTGTGTGAGAGTGTGTGTGTGTGTGTGTGTGTGTGTGTGTGTGTGTGTGTGTGTGTGTCTCCCCCCGTGAGAGAGACAGACAGACCACCGTACACAGGCCTGTGGCTCCAGCTGCTCAGAGCTTCGATTCATATTTCATGACCTTGTGCGCCTTTTCCCTGCTTTGTTCCGCTTTAAATCCAACTGGGACAATTTTCTGTCACAGAATTTGAAGGAACCAACAAAAAAATGTAATAAAACAAACAAACATCTGCATTCATGCAGGTAGAGGAGTCAACAATATTTGTTGTTGGGGTCACCCGTTGTTCATGCTTGACATTCTGGTGCGAGAACAAGATCAGAGCCGAGGACCATTAGGGAGATTTAGAGGCCTGCTACTGCTAACAAGATGGCTCTCTGTGTCTTGTTCAGTGTTAACAGGGCACATTTATTTTTTTTAGTTCTTTTTTTTTTTTGCCTTGAGCCATGTGCTGGGTTCTCCTCCTACTCCCTCATGTCACCCAGTGGCCAATGTGCTGGTTCTCTCTGTCCCTTCGTCTACAGCTGTTCCTGTCCTTCCTCCTTCTCTTCCTTGTGATGTTTTTTTTTTTTTTATAAAAAAAAAAAAAGGAAAAAAATTGGGTAAAGGCATCACCATCTGTCAGCCAGCTGGCATCCTGTATATAATCTACCAGAAAAAAAAGAATAAACATGAAAATTATATTACACAAAAACCAGACGGAAACGACCTCCAAATCGTGCATAGGCTGCTGCCGAAACGACAGATCATTTTACTGTTTTAATTAACAGAGTAAAAAGGATGGTATAAAAAAGTGGTGGAGAAATAAACTGAGATGAATTTCCACTGCTGGGAGAAATGTAATATGAAAGCCTCCTGCTTACTGCAGTGTAGTGGAGAAACAACATTTTAGACTTTGTAAAATATATTGCACTTTTGGACTAAAAGCCATCTCCCGTTTGCGTTCAATTTGGCTAGACTCATGAGACATTTTATATGAAAAGTAAACAATGAAGCAATTTTTTACTTGAATTTGTTGCCCTCAGCACTACTATTCATTTTTGTCGTATTGCTTATTTCCACTTGGATACAGTGCTGTTCATCTTCATTGTGCTATATTTATGTTTTTCTTCTGTTTCTGCATGTCTTATGCAAAGATTGAGCTTTTCACTCGGTGAAATAAAAACATACTGAACGACTTTAGGCCTGTTTTCACTGTGGATTTCATTTTGAATGTCGAAGAATGAGTCTGACAACAGATGCACACTTTCTACCTTTACACAAAACACAACACCAGGCCATATATATTAGAAGTGCCAACAATGTGTGCATGCATGCCAGCCATCGCTGACATGCAGTGGGTTGATGTGCCAGGAACAGGTTGAGTGAGAGAGTGAGCAGTGTGGAGAGGCGACAGTCGGGGCTGGGAACACACACGACAGGTGTGCGCTGCATATGTGGTCACATGACGCCTATAAGGCAGATTAGGGCCCCAAACAGATGAAGCACTGCTTAATGGCAGCTTTTATTAAGTTCACAAAGCGAGGAGGGAGGGGGTGAACAGAGGAAAAGCAGGTGGCTGGGCCTGTGCACTCTTAGATGAAGACAGATATTGTACAGCGGAGTCTGAAGAGGGTAGCCATTGTGGAAGGATTTATGAAGATTTGCCCGCCCTGGACTCACCGCCTGCCTGTTGTGGAGTCCGGCAGTAATATAGCCAGAGAGATCAGTGAGAGAGAAAAATGTGCCGGCCAAGAAGCCACAGAGTGTGATCATATATGATGAGATGAAACTATAATAATACCTGTGAAAACGGTCCATCATTAATGCAACAAAAAGAAAAAAGGACGCACAGAAATAAAGACAACAATTAAACATTATTCACACGCAACCGATAGTAAATCGCTAGAACGTTTTAAGTTTAGATGGTAGTATAAAAAGCAGATTACATTTAGGATAATGAGAGCAATATCAGATAATTGTAATAAACAAATTTGACATGCATTTTGAAATAATAGATTTGGATTTTTTTTAAATCTGTGTATTTGTAATAGTGACAAATTATCAGATGTATGAGCAATAAAATAACTGAAACTACAAATAACAGAAAAAAAACATTGAAATAAAGTGTTAAGACATGAAGGTATGCATTGTAATAATAAAATATATTTCTAAATAGTGTATAATCAACTATAGATGGGTCAATGGGAATATATATTACATATCTATTTTTCTAAAGCTATAGGCGCTAAATGAAGCCAGCAGAAAAAGAAGACAATGTGTGTTATAACGTAATTATCACTATATTGTGAATATATTGATTGTACAGGTGTCACATCTGCAGAAAAATAAACAAAATGGTTCCAGAGCATTAAAGTCAAGGCACGCGAGCTGATTGGCTGAGTCTGTTTGGACAGTATGTACTTTACAGTGTGATGGCTGCCAACATGACAAAGCACCTGCAGCGTAGGGCCTGAGACAGAGCTACTTCAGTGAGATGCGATTGCTACAGTACACTTCAGTTCTGTCCTCATCTCTCTGCAAAAGCTGCCTCCAGGCACACGCTATTCAAACAAACAGACTGCTCACTGGTTTGTTAATCTGCCATCTTTCCCCCCAGTCTGCTTGATGCTTCCAGACTCACATGATTTTAACTTTTAGATTTTTTTGGAAGATATTCCTATTATTCCTGAAGCAGAAATTATTTCACTAATAATTGGTGGAGTCAGACCAGACTAGCAAATGTGAATTTAAAAAAACAGAACCTTGGTTGCAGCAGTTGTTTTTAGAAAAAAAGTTCTGCTAACCCCTCTGCACACGGCCTGCTCAGTACCAACAAACAAACAGACAAAGGTAGCGATTAGTGGGAACATAGAGCATTTAGCAGCTCAGAAGCTAGTGGAGACCAAAACAAAGCTAAAAGAGAGTGAATATTTGACTTAGCATTCATGAGGTGGACAGAAACACAACTCAAAATCAATCTATGTCGCCTGGATCTAAATAAATTAGCAGCTGTTTGTGTTACTTGTGATAATATGTTACTGTGTGTCTAGTCTGGCTAATATTTGTAATCTGTAACATGTTTCTTAGGTTTTCTGTGCATATGCTAAGCTTGTGTATCTGCAACTGTAAGTTGGTGGAAAGATTAGAGTCCCTCTCATTTGAAACAAGATAATACAAAATATTTTGTTACATTGTACAACAACACATGCCATGAGTCTAAGCCACTAACTTCCCGTTGAATCCTCATTCGAGCTGTAGTTGTTGAATGCTAACATTGTTATTTTTACCTTTGGGTAAACAATGCTTGAACTTTATGAATTTAGGTTTATCACCACAAACAAATAATGGGAAGGTGCATCCTCTCAAAGACCGATAACTATAAGTGTTATTGTATCTTTATGAAATTGGCAGACACACATTTGGTTTACAATATAAACGGAAAACCCAGGAATGTGCTTCTGCCTTTTAGGAAGAGCGATGAAACCCTTACGTCAACATTAATGTTGTAATTAAGACTGACAACTGAGATTTTCTTCGCAGTTAAACTTAAATTTACAAGATACGGTGCTATATTATCAAATCACAGTATTTTACATCCTCAAACAACACATTCTGCAATCATAGTCTAGACTGCGAACACACAAAAGTCTTTCCATCTTTAGTACATATTGTATACTGCTCAACACCACAAAAAAATAAAGAGGATCCTTTTGCATAAAATGAATGAGCTGCCGTCTGTTGTATCTTTGTCATCAGACACAGTCCAGCTTGTTGTTGATGGGACCCACAGGTACACACTATATCACTGATGTGTATACGACACGGCTGAACCGCTCATTTTACTGCTTCATTGGCCCGTTTATAGTTCACGTTTTTGGATGAGATGTTTCCCCTCGCCTCTTTCAGCGCTCTGCCCCAGTTAGACCTCACTTTAAATCAGCTGCCCTTTGCAATAGATGTCCATTTATCTATTTTTGCATGTGTATGGGCTTATTTTGGAAAGACCTCAGTCACAAGGCGGAAAAGGGGGCTGTGTGAAAAAAGCTGCTTTGCCATTGGTAGCAGCTGTTGCTGCTGAGACACCTCTGAGGAAATGGAGAATTGGACACACACTCATCCAATTTACCATTAACAAGACCTTATTGGATGCAGGGCCATAGGAACATGCAGCTTTGCCTTATGTGGCTCTGTTTAGATATGCTGCTGTTCGACGTGTGCGACTGGGGTCTGAGGTAGTCTTGGCACCTTTGTTTGGGGATCTAAGTGTGGTGTACGTAGTAATCTCAGGTCTGTGAGCTGAAGGCAAGGTGCCCTGTATTGTTACATGTATAAGAAACAAAGCAATTCTTACAATGAGAATTTATATACATATATAACACAGAAAATGTTGACATTTAAAAATAAAACGATACATTTGGTACTTAACAGTGACCCAAATAACAAGAATGGGCTAAGCGCTGTTAAAACCATTCGGGGGAAAGTCTGAGCTGCAACATGAGATAGTTTCAAACATCTAACACTGAAGCTGGTCTACAAAGATCGGCAAAAACGAGAGATTTCCATCCGTTTTATATTTTCCCCATTTAAAATCCAACCACACTTAAAGCACTAGGTTGTTCTTAAGCTTTTCAACATAGCAACCACTGGTCAGAAGAGTGTTGACGTCATCCTCCAAATATACAAATATATAATTACTCCATAGATCCCATGAAGCACAGATCTACTTCTGTATGTGCTCAGCAGGTTTTGAATCTTTTTTTTTTTCTTGTGCAACACCTGTGTGTTGTTTCTGGCCGGGTAACTCTTTTTTTTCCCTCCTTTTCCCCATAAACACACCTCACATTCTTTAAAGGGTGATGTATCTAGACATATTTGTCTTTCAACACATTTTTTTTTCTGTTGGGACAAAAAGATAACAAAAGCATTCTTCTCACAGTTTTGATGGAACATTCAGTTCGTGAAAACAAACAACGGTGGTGAGATTATTCACTTCAAAAACCAGAAAAACTGGATTCAACTGTGGCCAGTTCACACAGAAGAGAAGTTGAGCAAACCGTCCGGAAACTGCTGATCAGATTGTCACGATAATGACCCACATTGTGTTTCTCTCTGATAAAAAAAATCTGTTTTTTTCCAGAGAGGTCAGGGTTTGATAGAAGGCAGGACTTTTTACTCAAAAGCATCATGGTTAATGAGAACAATGTGAATCTATATGACTTTATCACAGATGCGGAGGCAGCTTTTCTTGAGAGACATTTTAGCACTTTAGATTATGAGTTATTAAATGAAGTTTCCTGAATCAGAACACATACTGTACCCACACTTGACGAGTCCTCTAGATAAGACAACTGGTGCTTTTTAAATGCTGATGGATGTCTGATTCTGAATGAAAAGTCAGTGTGTTCACGTCGTTTGACCACAAGTTCAGATGAGGCCATCATGCTCAAAAATAAACGTGTGCTTAGTAGGGAACGAACACAGTTCCTGTATTTCTGCGAGCTCTGTTTGAAGTGAACACATTTTCAAAGAGGGGGAGGCGGAGAGTGTAATGTTACATGGGAGATGTTATTTGATAAACACGCAGTTGTCATCTTACAAACACAAACAGAATCCAGCGGAAAGATTAGCCTTGGCCCTTTAAACAGCTTGTGAAAAATGAGCCTCCTGTCAACCACGTTGCATAAATGTTTACTAAGAAATACCAAACATTGTGTTCTATTTGTTTTACTTTGCCTCAAGTTTGCCCATTGCCACAGAATAGTCATCCCCGGAGTTAAACACGACTTTGCCAGCGTAACAAACAACTAGAAGCAGACAGCGACCAGAAACAAGTGCAGAAAGCGGTTGATCCAGGCTGGCTCGTGGCCATGCAGCCATTACCCTTCAAGTAGTTTGCTTCAGCATTGGACCAGAGGTCTCCAGAGTTGAGTGGGAGTGTTTCATCACTTTATAAGTCTTTAACCAAAAGGGGAGAGCTTGGAGCAAAAAAAAAAATAAAAAAAAATCTAATGGCCCCGGCGCTCTCTCAGAGGCCAGAGTAATTCTCATTCCACTTCAATTGCCACAGCGCGGCACCGCTGCTGCTGCTTTCTTGGCAAACGGAGAATTCTTAAGTGCTAAGCTGTAAATTTGCTTAATTTGACGTGAGTCCGAGGGGAATGGGATCATTTTCTTTCAGGGAAAAAGGCTGGCATATTGGCTGACAATAAGCTGGAACGGTCCAACATGGTGTTTCTGTTCTGCGATGATGGCTGAAACACACAGCGGACAGCGCTCGACAGAGCTGTAAAACCGTTTGATTCTGGCACCGCCGCTGTGTGACTCATTCTCATGTTAATACTGTGAAAGCCTTTCAACTGTAATTTCTGTGGAACAAAATGATGATTTTATCCTAAAGCGATTTAAAGTGGTTTGTCTGTTTGTACATATTTCAGAATGTGAGGATGCTTAATTCTCACACACACACACACACACACACACACACACACACACACACACACACACACACACACACACACACACACACACACACACACACACACACACACACACGTTACTAATCTGTCTTAAATTGCTCATATTCTGGTCCACTATGCAAATTGAGTGTCATGTACAGGAGGAAACGACCAGAATTATGGTCACAAGATGCAGGAAGTGTCACTCATTTCATTTCTGACTTCCACCTGGGAGAAGTCACAGGTGAAATAAAAACGTGGAAGCAAAACTGTAGATACATATCATTTTTAATACATGGAAACAGGTCAATGCTGCTTCACCAAAGAGCAAAACTGTTACTGAAGTGCAAAGTAAGTTTGCTATTTTGTACAAATTACACCAATGTCTCATTGTCGAATACCGAAGGATTGAATATAAATTTACACCCACTTCATACCTGATATCCTCTGTGTATCTATAAAATAAATGTAGATACTATTGATGTACCATTATCTTTAAATTTTGGACCGTTATATAAATGCACTGGCCATTCTTAAACCTTAGAAAAAAAGTAATCACTAGCACAGTTCAATCACTACGCAGATTGAGCTTTAGCAACTAAGTAACAACACAACTGTACAGATGGTGAATGATTGCCAAAACAATAGTTAGCTGAGGTTAATTAATAATATTCTACTCTGACACAGGCTGAGTAATATTTGCTTCACACTGATTTGCTCACCTTATAATGACGTTGCAAGAGATAAACTGAGTAAAAAAAACATTTCTTGTGACCTTCTCTGGGATTTGACTAAGTAGTTTTGCTGTGAAACTATAGTTAAAAAAAGCAGTAGTGTGTCAGTGGGAATGAGGGTGAACTTGAAATAGCGTGGTGGTGAAACAGAAACGTGACAACTGTGGCATTAGAAACGCAGCAATGTGGCGGAGACTTACGGAAATTCTTAGCAGGTTGCAGCAGGTTCAAGTTTGGGAGTTTTGTATTGTTTTGGTCACAACTGTTGCACTACGTCTAAAACCAAAGCATTACGATGAGCTTTATTTCTGTTGAATGACTCTTGAATATCACCAGCACCAACTCCCCCCCCCCCCCCCCCCATCATCACGAGAACCTTTAAAAAGACCGGTTTCAGTGTCACAGCTGTGACCTTCGTAAAACAGAGCTGGGCAACAGGTGGGCATCATGTGTGTGCTAATCTTCCACATTATGGTTGTTGATAACAGACACCGCACAGCCCCGCTCAGTTAAAACTCAGTAATTTAATATGGAATACATCAGCAATGTGATATTTGTAGCATGGAAGAAGCAAAGGTTGGGAAGATTCTGCTGATGCTAATAATAGAAAACGTCCATCATTCACTGTGGGTTTCTGTTACCAGAAGAATTCTGTGAGTACCGCAGAGCCTCCAAAACAAGACATTGGGTGTCCACCGAGGGATTTTGGGATTATTTTTTTCACTCGCTCTCCTCCTCAGTAAGGGCATGAAAATGTGGATTGTATTTCGCTGCGACAATCCTTGCCAATTTTGGAAGGACAAGGTCGGTGAATGTGCAGCCTTCCCCCTTTTTCACAGACCACCCTACTGTACCCATCAATTCTCACACAAGGCTCATGGTGGCTGGCCTCTGAGCAACCGCTGATTCAACCTATACGATTAGAAAGCTATGGGGCTGGTCCTACGATCTTAAACTAATTTATTATGTAAAAGTTCAGGGTTTAGAAAAGTATAAAGGGCCACACACATTCAGGCCCCCCACAGGATGGATTGTAAAAAACTTTGGTGATCCACTTTTCTACTAGCGCCATCATCAGCTCAATTTTAGTATTTGTCATTATGACCGAATGTCTGATGAACTCAGCTGCACTTGTACTACAAATGTTAGCTTGCTAACATGCTAAAACTAAGATGGTGAGCATGGTAAAGTGTATACCTGCTAATCATGAGCATATTAGTATTATCAATGTGAGGGTGTTAGCTTGCTGACGTTAGCCTTTAACTCAAGCACCACCATGTCTCAGTCACTCCGAGTCTTTTATGTACAAGTTGTACAAGAGTTGAATAGCTGTGCTAACAGAATATAAGATTTTATTAGAGTAGTCATATACATATACATGAAATGTAACTTCTGCATTTAACCCATCCCTAGCTTATTGGGAGCAGCGGGCTGCTGAGAAGCGCCCGGGGAGCAGTTAGGGGTTCAGTGTCTTGCTCAGGGACACTTTGGTTGACCTTGCGGTTGCCGTACAACCCTCTCTACCCGTTGAGCCACGGCCGCCCCCTATGAGCCCCATTGTGAACGCAAAGAGCCATGAAGATATCAGTGTTTGAACTCTCTATCCCCCTTTATTTTCTCCCCCCCCTCTCCTGCCTGCTAGCATGATTCAGGTGTTCCACAGTCAGGCCCTGTGATTAGTCTAATTTGCACTAACACTGGCGAGCGCCGCACCTGTTGCCTGTGCACTGCCTGCAGCCGTGGTCCCTCAGCAGGCTGACAGGCCTTCCCTTGGATAATCCAATCTCCTCGTTACGGCGTCGCTGCTCTCCACCAGCACAGGAAAAGGGCATTTTTTTGTTTTTTTACCTCGTCTCCCTCTGTTCTCGTGGCCCACCATACTCCTGATGGCTCATTATTGGACCATTCATAAATACTGCCAGCCAGTACCCCCCCTCCTTGTTTTTTTTACAGCTTGCCACTGCCCCCCCCCCCCCCCCCCCCCAGCGCTCTCCTCTACCTGCCAATAAGTTGAGTGAAGCTTTCCTTCAGGTTCAAAAGAGGCCCTACAGCTTTCCACATGACAGCCTTCCAGTATCCACATACTCACTCCATTTGGATTTGAAACAGCGCCAGGAGAAAATCAAGTGACACAGGCCACACAGAGAGGGGAGGGAGGGAATGTGATCCCACTTGATTGTTGAGAGTTTATATAGCGAGTGATGACAAAGTGCTTTATGACTTTGCAGTGTTCGCTGGGGCCTGCGATTGAAGCCTTATACAGGCAAAGCCCCCTGCTGACCTTGGCTTGTCAAATGTTCTCCTTTTCACCAGGAAGGAGCGAGTGTTCAGCGGCTGCTCAGAGCCGGTAAGCTGCTTTTAGAGAGACAGCCGCGGAGAGCTTTTGGAGGTGACCCATGCTTCTTTACTTTCACAGCTGATAACACTATTGAGGAAACACATCAGTCAGATAAAAGTTTGGAACAGCTAACCCACTGAATCATTAGCATATGTTGAAATATTAAGCCACAAGTCTGCTGCCATGTATGCGGCTCTGTGAGGCTGTACTTGAGCTTAATGCTAACGGCAGCATGCTAACATGCTCACAATGACATTCTGATGTAACAAGTATAATTGTCACCATTTGACCTTTGTCTTGAAAGGCCGTTAACAGATTTTCACCGCAGATGTTGATAACATCAGTCCAAACGAGGATTCCCGAGGAGTAAAAGGATATTTCCAGAGGGGTAAAGCAACCGGTGGAGTTCCACAGGCCGTGTCACAAATCAAGTATTACATGAGATTGCTCCCAGCTGCACGCCACGTGCTTTTTTATCTCACAGGGAAGAGGAAATAGGAGAATTTCTTCCTCAGGCCTCCTCTTCCTGCATTGTCCGTGACCTTTTGCTATGCAAATCTTTACAGGGCAATTCCCCTCGGAGGGAGATGTCATGAAGCCATGTTGGGTGGAGCTTGAAGCTTCAAAAACCAGACCTATGCTGCTAGGATGTGAAATGTCCTGAATCAGTGTGATAGGAAAACAAAAGCTGGACCGGGATCAACGCTCAAGGAGGAGTTTTAAACGAGTGGAGATGATGCGCGTGTGGTGAAGACGGATCACGGTAGCCCTCTGACTGGCTGCTATGGGCTAACAACCCTTGCATTGATCCAAGAAGACACCCAGCCCTCTAACCTGCTGAGTGCTCAGTTCCAGTGAACAATGGAGTTCAGAGCGCGTCGATACACTACCCTATTGAGTGCTCTCCGTTTAGCAGCAAGATTGATGAGGTTAAGGCTCCCAACCGGGGAGCCAAATGGTGTCAAAACCAAGGTGTTGCTTTGGACTAACAACCCTTCACTGCACTACCAAACAGTGGAGCTGGTTACCGGCTGATACGCCAGCTCCAGACTCTGCTGGATGTTGTTTGGATTTTTTTAAATGTAGATTAGAATATGAGGGTAGAATAGATGGTGCTTTCTGGACAGGAATGCACTGCAAATCCCCCAAGACACTAAATGATGTACAAGTGGATTTATTACAGTAGGTCCCTATAAATCTAAGGTTGGCCTGAACTCCAGGGAGAGGTTAATGGATTACAAAGGGATGTGGTATCGAACCTCAGAGAAGTTTATACACCTCATCAATATGTGAAACGCTATTGATCATTTAGACCCGGATAAATTAAATTCATACACTTGATAATGCATGGCAATATTCAGAATCCCCTGGATGTGGAAAAATTGGCTTTTTCAGTCCAGCTTTTTCTTTTTTTTTTGGGGGGGGGGGGGGAATCTATGGTAGGATATTGTATCAGTGGCAGTGTGTGATTTGAGCTGCATTGTCAATGCTCCCAGAACTTATCAGCAACCTGTGTGACCAGCATCCACCCTCTTTTGCTAAAAAAGCTCATCAAAAGAAATAACTGAAATTGAGGATTTTGGGAATATCTGGTATGAATTAATGCTATGGATCCTAAGTCTCTCATACAGTACACTCCCTACATTTTAGCATTTTGGCTACATCTAAAGCAGCATCCAATCAGGCCATAGCTTGTGTAAGGTGACTGAAAGTCAACCTGAGAAGTCGTCCATCTAATGGTGCAGAGACGAGTTTCAGGTGGAGCTCTAAGGATAAGCAATGTCCAACATTTTAGATCCAGAGAAAATGATCTGACTATTTTTTTAAACTATTAGATAAACTCCCATTTAAGGGGACCTCCAACAATTTTACAGGTATGATAACTACTGTGTTGCAAAAAGCCTTTTGTGGCTCCACAGGGAGCTGCACCAAAGCTGATAATAGGCTAGCCGCTAGAGGCTAAGCTGCTACTGGCATTACACACTGGATTCCCTGAGTTGCATTGTGGGTACTGTAGGTGCCAGGTTTTGACAAGAGAGAAGAACGTGTGAAAATAAAAAAAGACAATAGTGTGCAATGCTTCATCGGGGAAGAACTCTATCAAATTAGATAGATATTCATACACGTTACAAGTACTAGCATGTCAATAGCTAAGGTACGTTTTGTAGTTAGTATCTTATACAAGTTAGCAACATTAATGCATACTATGCTGAACCATTTGTAGAATTGATATCGCTCACATATACTTAGGACTTATTCCTCGAAGTATGCTTAGCATGTTATAAGTGAGTTTAGCTGGGATTGAGAAGGAACAGCTTAGACTGCTGAAAGTTTAACAATGTATAGCTGAGCGTGACAAGCTGACTCTGAGATGTCCTAAAATGGACACTAATGAGGATGAAGCCATCTGATTTAGGCTACAATTTATCAATCAACATTTGCGCCACTGGTGGTAAGAATTCAAGCTTACCCAAACAATCTCTTTATTATTTATTTATTAATCTTTATTTATTAGCAATTGTTGTTTTTGCATTACAACCTCACTGAACTGCTAGCATGGCAATAGACTTATCGTGTTATTAGTTTACAGTATATACAGTAAATGGCACATGGTACTTCTTTTCACCCTGGTGAAATCAGTTACCTGGGAAAAATCCCAGCATACCTTTTGTCTCTGCAATCATTATACCACCTCTCCTTGATTTTTCATCTCTCTGCCTGTCTCACCCTGGATAAAAGTTGTCTGTTGGAATGAGCAAAAAGTATTTATTTCAAAATAAAGCACTTTATAAAAATTACATTTAAGTCTATAATGGCTTTCCTCACCATATTCAATGCATTCTTTTTTCAGAAAGCACTACTCCCACACCAAAAACCAAAAGACTCTGACGATCCACATACGCAAATAAACAACACTTGACACAATGTGAAACTATGTCACTCATCAATTCCAGAGAGAAAGCTGAAAAAGGCCTCATGGCTTTTTGAAAAGTACTGAAGGGTTCTCATCTGTATCTGAGACACACATTACAGCTGGTTCAAAGAAGTGACAAAAAAAACCCAGAAAGCTCAGGAACCACAAATATAGCAGAAACTTTGACCTAAATTGATTTTAGAATTCACAGGCCTTTGGATATTCATGCATGTTGGATTTGTATTTATTTTAATATTGTATTTCTTTTAATATATTTTAGTATTTCTCTGTATTTCTTCTTTGAGTTTTTGTTTGTTATTGTGCATTTTTTTCATTCTTTTAATATTAATAGGACGGATGGACATACACATACAATATATTTCACTCAATTATGATTTAGAATTGGAACATTGTTCTTTACTGCAAGTCAAGTATTTTGCTGTGAGTGTGTGTGTTTCAAAATATATACTTATGCAAAAATATAAACATGGAAAATCCCTGTAATACTAGGTTGAGCCTTTAAGAGTAACATACTGCAGCATGTATTTAGTGTCCAGTGGGTTTAAAATGAAAATATAAGGGAGATTCTACTTGAGGTAAAGATTTATTGCACTTTGTACAATTTTGGGCTGACAATCAGACAGTAATCAGCAGGTTACAGAAACTGGTTCTACAGTGGCTAAGAAGCAAAAGTTACACCTCTTGATTATGTACTTCTTTAAACCAACCTTAGTTATCCATACAAATTCATCTCTACAAAATCAAAAAATATAGTTTACAGCATACTGTATTGTTGTTGACTCCTCATTTCAACAGAAACTCAATCAACATCACCCAAGTGAATCTGTCGGTTAAGACGGGTGACAAAGAGCAGTGCCCCTCTACCTTTTCTGTCTTCCTATGAAGGCCATGTGATGGAGGTGGAAATGGCACCAGAGCTGATATCCCTTCTTCTCACTCATGGACTCTTCTTGTTAGCTGGAGACAGTGAGTACAGAGTGAGTAATTCAATAAGTCAAGTATTCATTTATTACTTTCCTTTTCAATCATAGGGCAATGTTTTTTTTGTTTTTTTTCTAACTTCCCCCATCCACCTCCACACTGAGAAAAGTGATACAAGTTCTGCAACTTCCATCTGTGGCAGCCCTCGTTGTCTTACTGCAGCTTAATTATAAAATATTGGCGCCGTTTTCTGTAAAGATTACTCACTGTAGGAGGCCCTACATAATTTGGACCGCAGGGTTTGTCACGGAAAATAATACAATGCAACTGGGCTTTCTGTATTAGATTTCCGCTTTTAGCCTCCTTGACATTTCAAGCTGCATGAACTAATACATCTGTTATTTGTTGATCATTTGATTATTAACATACTTCACAAACCAAATCAGCTGCGCTGCTGGAGATGCAGAAACAGCTCAGCAGACGGTCTGGGTTTTCTCGCCTGCCACGCGCAAACACGCTCGTAAAAGATTCACACAATTCAGCCCCTCAGTGAAAAAAGGAAAGCGGGCGGGAAAAAAACATTTATCTTCTCCTCCTTTGAGAGTATGAGCACTCTGACACCGGCATGGAACAAAGCCCGTCATCACATTCTAATCTCGAATTTCAGGGCTTTTATTTCACCCAAATGCCACCCCGCTGGCCTTGTGAATTATTGACAGACTGACACCAATGCGAAAGGACACATAAAAGAGGCTAAAAGCTCCGGCCCTGGCAGAGCTTGTCCTCTCCTATTGCCGTCAACGGGGAGACGAACTTTGCTAATGCTTCTCTGGGAGCTCACGGTAACTTTGAGACTGAAGTGCCAACATATGACTCCTGACCTACAGCTGCACTATACAGGAGAGAGATTGTGTGCAGCGCTGCTTCTTTGGTCTATATAAGAACCGTAATACAATTACAAGGACACCAAGGCAAAGCTGTGAATTATCTGATCAAAAATATATCCTAAAATCAAAAGCAGTCTGCCACACACAGCCTTTTAAAGTCATTCTGATTTGACTGTTGCTCGTCACACCATGGCATTTGGCTCGGCATTCAGTCATTTAGTCTGCATGATGAAAAGTAAATCGAGGTAAGCCGTGTGTCAACTAGACACTCCAGTATTTGTCAGTTTTGCATCTTCTCACGCCCACTCCTCATTTTGCTCAAGATTAAGATGTTAGAGAAACAAGAGGAAACAGACAGTGAAGATAGATTAAAAACAAAACAAAAAATAAAAAAAACAAAACAAGTGTGAGCGGAGAGGAGCAGAATGAAACAAAGCCGTCGGCAGAGATGAGAAGCGGTGTTTGGAGAGTGTCTTTGTGCTTTCTACTGCTATCTAATCCACCTCGCTCTCATTGCTGGCACCCTCGGGCTGCCTCAGTTTGTCCACCTGTTCGTTAATCTGTCCATCCCCACCACGCCGATCCACTGTCTGCATGCTTACACCGTCCTCCTCCTCCTCCTCCACGTGGCTGAGATCATTGTCTTCCTCCTCTTGCTCCTTCTTCTCCTGCTCCTCCTCCTCCCCCTGTACCTCCATGCGGTCCTTCAGGTCCAGGACCTGGGTTGCTCCTTCGCCCACAGCGCTGTCGTCTTTGTCGATACCATGCACTCCATCGGGCCCTCCCAGTGCATCCTGGGGGCTGTGGTGTCCATCTCTGGTGGGGGAGGAGCTGGCGGACTCGTTGCTGACGGGAGAGATGTCGCTGCTGCTGTTGGTGTGGTTGACTGGCGACAAGTCGGGTGCCGAGGGTGGCTTCAGGGGAATCTGCCATGAGGGGATTTTAGGAATAGCGGGAGTGGACGGGAATTGTCTCCTGCGGAAACGTGGAACAAACGAGAGAGAGGAAGATCACGACCTCATCAAAAACCTCACTGTGATTAAAATGTGCTAAAAGAGCTTTCCCACGATCAGCCAATTGGGCACACAAAACTACACATAGCCTCCTAAGTCAGGTGTTGAATGAGAACATATCTTCAACACTAGTTTACATTTCAGCATGCAGCCACACACAAAGCACCGTATGAAAATCTCATAATTACAGCTCAGAAAATGGCTTTTCCCCCCCCAAACCGCCAGATGTTTGTCACACCTGGTACAGATGCTCTGAGATTTTGTTTTTGTTTTTTGTTTAATCACATCCACTGCAGCTTTTAAGATCAAAAAGACAACGTTGAAATGTAATGGGATAAGCGCTTCTTAGTGTTTAAAAAAAAACAACAGTTTGGAGATGATTTGGATCATTTGAACAGAAAGGGAACACGCTTGGAAACAGATGGTGACTCAGAGCCTTTAGTTTGTGATTCAAGCCTATGCCAGAAAACTCATTGTGGGAGTCAGGATGAAGTCAGGAAAGCAAATGACAAAGGGATATTATTGCTGATTAAAATGTACGAGGCGAACAAAAACATGCTCAACTAGACAGTTCTGAGGCAATTTTCGTCCTCGCCGGTTTTCTGATGTACGCCACTACTTCAGGCTTCATTATGGACACTGATACATAATCATGCATGCTAATGGGCCTGACTGAGCTGGGCTGCGCCTGACTAGATTGGGGAACAAAGATGGGAAGAACGAGGGGATGTCTGGCAAAAGACGACGAGACCTTTAACAACACAGAATACTTTACACCTCGCATAAACATGTGGCAGGTGGGTAGGATAAGATTTTTACACTGACAACAAATAAAATGATTGATTGGAAAAGTATCTATTTTATCAGGACACAGCTAAGTTTTCAGTTCATATAAGTCATTTCTGTGTTGTGTCATTTTGCGCTCATAAAAAGGACTGAAGTTGTATAGGAGCAATTATGCACGTGTGGTTATTTTGCTTACCAATAAAAGCAATAAAACACAGAAGACCAGCTGATGCCTGCAGTATGCTAATCGACCGAGGCAAGTTGTGAAGTAAAAGAAATGGTGCAATCAGTATTATAACCTCCAGTGCCTGTGAGATTAAACATATTTGAGATTAATGATTATGTTTTCAGTGTGCGAGCAATTTGGAAGAGCAATGTGACAATCCGTGTTCTTTTATTTTATTTATTTAGACACAAGCGCAAACTTTCAGGCCATCAACAACAGTGTTCTGTAGAAGTGGTTATGGAAGGATAGTTGCGTGATGATTGTTGTGTACTAACATTGTTTCTGAGATCTAAACTCATATATGTACTTAAATGATGAATCTTAACTAAAGGTCAACTTAGTACTTCTCCCTAGAGCTTTCAACCACATCTCACAGTCTTCCTCAGCAGATGGGAGTTTACTCAGTTACATTCAGGCCTGTAAACTCCAGTGGGTTGGAAAAGGTGACAGTTTCTGTATCCCATATTGGAGAAGAGCGGGGAAAATGATCTAGGTGAAAGGAAGAATGGGACATGGCTCTTTCTAGGGTTCATTCCTCTTCTATATGCTCAGGACACACCTTAATACAGTCAAAGTGTTACATTGGCTACATTTCCCTGAAGCTATACTTGTGAGGTGAAAACCGACCCCAGCAACCATCTACCATATGTTCTGGTCTTGTCCTTTTCTGGTCATCCTAATTTGATACAATTTACAATAGTTATGGCTGTAATATTATCATCAAACATAAGATCCAGACCATAAAGTTGGTGATGCAGCCTCAACGGCGCTTTTCTTTTTTTAATCTCATTTTTTAGGATCTATACTAGCACTAGCATAAGCATTGGCTATTATTCCTGGGGTCCTTACACATACCTCACAAACCGCTGAGAAATGAAGCCAAAAAACTGCAGTTCTCTTAAATGGCCACTTGAGGCTGGTTCAATCTCAATTAAAAGGCCCAATTTTACAGCAGAAATAAACATGTTTACTGCCTGGGGCGAAAAAACAAAAAAAATGTAAACATAGAATCAATCCAGGATGGGTAGTTGAGGACGGTTTCTTTAAACACTAACCATGTCCCTTGATTGGGAATGTATCTGTCATTTTGCAGCATTTAGAGTGGTCAGTTGACGCTATCCCTAAACCACACTGCATGGTTCCATACTTCAGTCACATGACGACAACAACAGGGCTAACTCCATTTGCAAGGAAGACCACATCGCCCACCAACCGGAGCAACATTTTTCATTTAACAGCTTAACAGCACGATAAAATATGTTTCTGAAAACATTTGAGGACAAAAAAAGGCAATGCAGTAAATAAATCTTTATTTATATTTCATCAGCGCTGCCTCGTTTAACAGTTTGATCGGAGTTCACGAGCGGAGCAGTGATTGACAGCTGCGTTAGACTCCTTTCCTTCGGGCGCAGGGGAATCTTGCAAATGCCATTAGGAGCACTAAGAAGAGCCAGAGGAACCCGATTTATTCACAGATTATCTGTCTTATGTATGTCTGTCAGGATACAGTGACAGTTTGAGCAAATATGCAAAAAAATATTTGAATTAAAGTTACCTACTGAACCTTGAATCTGTCAATACCCAGTTATTATATGTGAAAACCCCCCAAAATAAAGTAAGGATAACAGAAAAGAGCAACATGGTGTTAAAAAGTATTTTAATGTCAGATATGAATGTAATGTGAGCTTTGTTCCTGTTTAACACCATCAAATGGTTCAAATGGACTGAATGCAGGATCTCAAAAGTGCACAAAAACAGTGAGTGGTTGGCCGTGCCACCCACCCAACACCCACACCCTCTCTGTTTCATGCGTTTCATTCTGTGACGGTGATCTGGATAACTTTGTTACCTGCCGAGCAGTAAGCCCTTCAAAGAGACGATCTCAGCCTTCAGCTCTCCAACTGTTTGGTTGTCCAGGACGCGGTAGGTTGAAGACGATGTCTATTGGAAACACACACGTGAGACACACACAACAAATGTCACAGACACACACACATGCACTCACTGTTCAGTTCACATGCAGGGTTGGAGGACAAAGTCAATATACATCTTTCAACAACTCCTCTGTGCCTAGTCTCAACAACATGAAATAATAATAAAAAAAAGGAAGCTTTGTTTGGAAAAAAGGACATTGGGTTCAAGGTAAACAAATATGGTAAATGCAAATGCTAAAAGCCGCATGTTTTTGTGTAGTCGGGTCATTCGTCACCATAACAACCTCGGCCAACGGCCTACTGCTGGTGATGACAGAAAGGAGGACGTACAATCTCACTACAGACACCTTTATGGCCTCGGCTGCTCAGAAAGTGCAGCGAGTGTGAATCATGCTGTTTTTACATAATTTTCCATACTATCTAGAAAAGATTAGGCCAGTGTCCAGTGTTTTGGATAATTATTTTATCTTGAACAATGGCCACATTCATGAAGGTAGACCAAAGCTTAGCAGTTTGTTTTGTTCTTTTTGTCTTTTATCAAAAGGCGTGCGTTATCACACACACCGGTGTGGCGTGAAATGTACAGGGGCATAATGGCAAGTATTTGAATGGCAAATTGCTGCCAAAAATCTGTCTCCGCAGCACTTTTTTAGAAATAGGCAGGCCTTTGACAGAGGGAGCTATGAAATGATGACTTTTGAGAAAAGGCTTGAGGAGAAAAAATACAATCATGCTAAAACTGGACTACTGCTGTTGCAAAGCCTTGTAGACTTTTGGGTTCCTGCAAATTGAATGAAAATCGTCTAGCAACTCCAACACGGAAGACAGTAAAGGCCCAACATGGAGGTCAGGATAAATCTGAGTTTGTGAGATATTTAAAAAAAAAAAAAAAAACATTTCTACTACATAAAACCATTGCAAGTTGTACCTCCCCAGGGCGCTCAAAGCAATCCAAACCGTCATTGGTTGAACTGCTCATAGACAAATGCAACTTGTGACGAGGCATCACGAGAAGGCGTTGCTTGGCTGTAAAGAGTCTCAACCCAAAAGACTGGGAACCAGTGATGTAGATAATTGTTCCCCATACACAATCCATTCCTGAATAAAAAGCACAAACATGTGCAAGAACAGGGGGATAGACTGATGAGACCAGAGGGAAGAAGACAAGGGAGAAAGTGGGATAAAAGAAAAGTAAAAACTCTAATTAAGACTCTCCTGACTCACCAGAGGAAGCTTGTTAGGCAGTGTGGACCCCCTATCGAGGGGAGAGGGATAACTTGGACTCTTTCACTTATAATTAAATCTAAGAGAAATTAATTGAATCACATCTGAAAGGGATCACACTCATTTACAGTGGAAAGGAGGGACGCAGAGGAGGAGAAGTGAAGGGAGACAGAAAAGGAGGCTTTTTTGGCTCTTATCGACTCCTAAACCTCGCTGATAAGGAGCCCCGTTTTAGAGGCGGTGCATTGGAGGCCTGCTGAAGACACTCTTATTACAGCCGTCACCTCATTAGAACCATCTTAATCCCTCGCCTCCCCAAGGCCCCCGTATAATAAGGCTGGATTCTGCTTCTCTCTCATTTTACATTAAAAAAAAAAAATTAATTGCTGTATGGGCTGAGCTAAAAGACTTCCAAGGCACAGAATCAACTTAAGATATATGCAAATTGCTCCAAATAACTGAAAATTATTATATCACTTAACATAAGAAAAAAAAAAAAGGACTTTAGAGTAGAATTGTTAAACCGCCAGCTACATAATGTGCATTATCCACCGAGCAGCACCCTATAATATCTCACATCAAGACAACAACACTACCACTGACATATGTCTTATTAAGTCTGAAGAAACCTAATTAAATGGTGGACCAGGACTGGATTTCAGCTTTGAAATACATTATGTGAGTGTGTACACACACACACACACACACACACACACACACACACACACACACACACACACACACACACACACACACACACACACACACACACACACACACACACACACACACAGTGTAAGGATCTTGTGTTAAGTGCACTAGCTGCTTGGGCGGAGGCTGAGTGGAGGGGTATCAATGACGGGAAAGATTGAAAGAAACGCCGCTGACTTTAAAAGCCCCACCTGAAGTGTTGACACATATCCAATAGACCTATTGACATGTGTACAACGTGATGTTTTAACAAACTGCTGATCAAAATATTTAACTTCTGCAATGATTTAGTGGCTTTGACTACAAACGCACTGTCATCAGGAAGATACTTCCTGGTCTGTGGATGTACAACAGTTAATGTTTGACTGTGCAATGCAGAATAAGACCTCTATGTTATTATTCTTACTATCAATTTACCAATAATAAAGATTCTTCGTTTTATGTTCGACTTCAATGTTTTGCATATGTATGCTATTTTGCAATGTATTTTCTGATATTTGTATATAAATTCTTGCATCCAAAATCTTTCTATTGTTTAAGTTTCATCTTTATCGATCAATTTAATTAAAAACGAACATTACAATTTGTAATTAACCTTAAATATTGCATGTATAACTGGAAAGCATTTAGTATTTCCTTGAAGACTTGAGTTAAATGCAAACATCTACTGTAAATGTTGACAGTGATTTTCCTGCTGCTTCCTAGGATGTGGACATATAGATATCTAGAGGCCTTTGGCTACGTACATGTACGACCTCTTTATTGCCTATTTATTACTCTTTTATGTTCATGCCCTGTTAAATCATTCACTTGGCCAACTGGTTCTATAGACTACATGTGACAAGTTTACCCTGAAGAAGGCAATATCTGCAAAACTGAATTTAGATTTAAAAGTAAAAAGATTCCAAGTTCTGAGTGCAGTTCGCTCTGGTGTTTGACTTCTATCATACTTCCTGATGTACAGGTGCAGGGCTCTAAGGGCTCTGTGTGGCCTTAACAGTGGAGAACATAATTCTCCGCCTGGCACTGCACATCACAGAAAGCATCATGCATGAACAAATAAACAAACAAATGAACCAACCAACCAAAACCAACACAACAACTCAACCTGGAAGAGAGGTGCCACCTATCACATTATCAACCACCACTGTGCTGGCTGGATGTGTGTTTTCTTCTTTTATTTTTTTTAGTGTGTAAATACTGTACGTAGTAAAGATTTACTCTAACCGGTTTAACAGTCTTGTCACTAATATGTCTAGGGTGGGTGCCTGGGTGTGATCGGGGTCGGCCTCTTTCCGCTGGTTAACTAAGTGCTTCAAGAAAAAAAAAGGAAAAAAATTTCACAAGCAGAAAAAAAAAAGAAGACTATCAACTCTAGCAGCACCCAAGGACGGCAACGCATCTGGCTAAATGAAGATAAATGCCTGTGGACCATTAGCAACAAGATAAGATCTTTAACAAGGCTTGTTTAAGAGTGTCTGAAGGCAAATTAATTCACAGTTACTCCGCCGGCAGACAGTGTGTTTTCGTGTAACGCATGTATATTTATGATGGAATTAGTTTCAAAAGGAAGTCCCCAGAGGAGTGTTTTTGAGTGGAAACACTGGTACAGTGCAATTGATTTCTCTCTATTTATGCACTTTCCCACTGGCAGTTCGTCTCGCGCAAGCAAGGAGGCGGTTTCTAATCTTCTATGTAGTATCCACTAATAAAGAGAACGATCAGTGAGTTGAGACAGCAGGGAAAACACAGCTAACAGGCAGATTTGTAATGATAATGGAGCAGAAATAGACTAGGCTGCTTAACATCAGGGCTGAATCATCCTCGGGCAAATCTATCCTGAACACCAGTGGTAGGATGCAGCAGCATGTCTTTAAAGAGTTGTGATAACTGAGAAAATAGTGAAAAAGAGAGCAACTATCACAGGCTCTGACGTTTGGAAATGTGCAGCATCAGCGCGTGCTCTCTCTGTGCGTGTGCGTGTGTGCGGACATGAGTCAGTCTGTCTAAACTCACTTCCATAATGAGGTCCCCAGTTTAGGGACAGTAAACGCACTCCGCAATTGAGCGGTTTCAAACCTACGAGAACTGTTTTCTTAGCAGCTGAGGAACTAGAAGTCTCCATGTGTTTCGGGTTAAAGGCACATTTCCGCATTGAGAGGTATAATTAGTAAGCGTGGCGCACTTTGAGCAGCGTGGTGAGGCAAACCCCTGAAAGCCGCAAACGGTGAATGATAAGTAGCTCGCCAGCTCCAACATGTGTTTCTCATCAAACATCACGGACCTGAAAACAATTTCCCAATTTCCCCCGTGGCCTGCGACAACAGAGGGCCTTGTGCCGACTCGCAGGGAAAATTTAAGATCAACACTATAGCTATAAAGCAGAGTTTATGATTTGTTTAATGGGTGTTTTGATGTGAATTATACTTTTTATACACCGCCGCTGTCCAACAAGGCACTCATAGCAAATGAAGTAGATACTTTTTAATCCAATCTGTGATCTGGATATGACAAATGGAAAGAGAAAACATCCCTTGTCCTTTAAAAAGCTGGAGGGAACTCATTGTTTGAAGGGAGCCTACAGCCTGGCTGACAGAAAACCTTTCATAATTTTCAGATTTCCGATCAGCGTGGGGTCGAACCGGATCGTACCTCACACATGCTGATCTGAGCCGCCGCTGCTTTTGTTCACACCGCTCAGAGAGACTGTGTTGCTTAGAAGTTGAAATGGCACAAAATGAGCTATGAGTCGTCAGTTTTTGATGAACCTCGTCCAGGGAAGAGATTCATATTTTTCTTCCTCGTTTATGCCGAAGCAGATGTGTCCGCATATGTTTTCCTGCGATATCCAGATGCTGCAGCGAAACACCCATGTGCTTAACAAGCTGTGGACATAAAACATTGTCTAAGATCGTCTCTTCCAAGGCACTTTTTTAGAGCCCAGAGATCATAAAGCGATTTACGAGCGGTGTTATAAAAAAGCAAGCAACATTTCATCCCTGCACATAAGTTTTTAGACCAATCACTCAAACCTATTCACCTAAACACTTACAATTCTGAGTAGATTATGAAAACGGTCTATAAACATCAAGCCTAGGAGGAGCGACAATATGGTTAAAGATGATGGTCCCATGATGAGATGCACCATCATACTTTTTCGCAGCTTGTGTTCTGATGATATACAGCATAATAAGGCTGTCCGTCTGAGGTAGTTATGACTCCGGGCAGTACAAGACATTTTAGTATGCAGAGGCCTCGAGAAACCCTTTCTCTCTCCTCATCAATCTGGAGATTTCAACTGGCAACTTTACTTTTACTGAGCTCTTCTGCAATTTCAGAGTTAGTGCGTGTCTAGCTTTTCTCAAAAACGTTAAATCACACATAACAAACCTTGAAGGTCCAGTCCGTTACTTTCATGTTCAAACTATACTAAAGACGATCGTCTTGCCAGCTTTGTGAAGCCATTTCAACTCGTTGTAACATTGCCGATATAATATCACAAATATGTAATTTATTGAAATGATTAAGTTCGATGTTACCGGTGTTTTCAAACTAATAGGCAAATGTGCCAGTATCAGCTGTAACTAAATGACATAAAAACAACTCAAATCTGGAGTAGGATACGGTGATGCAGAAAAAGAAATACATTTTGAATAAAAAAATAGGTAGAATCTCAGAGGTTTAACTGAAATCACTGATATTCCTGTTTGTGGTGATAAGTGAAGGGTGAGGGGTTGTTGATGAGCTGGTAGCTACCTCTGATGCAGCCAGTTCCTGCGAAAGCTCCTGGATTCTCTGCTGCTGCTGGATCAGAAGCTCCTGGACAGAGACCAGGGTCTGTTGCAGCTGGTTGACTGTGGAAACAAGATGGTTTTATTAAAGAAAAAAGGAAGCTAGATTGTGTGATAATGCTGTTTTGTTGCCACAGAACCGAACATTTTCTTTCAAGCGTTGACGACAGAACTAATGAGACTCAACTTGTGTCACTGATCAAAGGTGTCGTCTAAGAATTGTAATCAAAGCTAATACCCGGTAACTTAAGTCGCAGCTTTTTGGTCCGAGGTGCTAGGGGTAGAGGGTGGGAAGGGGGGGGGGGGCATATAGGATGGAGATATTAATCTCTAGTGCCTGAACTTAAATCAAATAACAGTCTCTAACCTTCCATTATCCACCCAGACACTGCCTTCTAATGCATCTTAAATCCTCAAACGATCAACAAAGGAAAAAACAAGGCTCTCATTTGGGAGGAGGCTGCCAGACAAAATGTCCCCCCTAATCCTAATAAATATTGTTCTTTTTCCATTGACTTTGAAGATTGAATTAGTTCAAGTGTTGGTGTTGGACGAGGGTGTATGATTTCAAATAACACCGGGGCACAGTTTGTTGCCCCCTGCTTCCAGTCACGCGTGTATTACCAAACAATGCATTAAGTTTCCCCGAGCTGATTATATTACAGAAAACCAATAAACATTCATATAAATCATGGGCGTGTAAAGTGTTAAATCAAGCCTAATAGGATTAACATCAACAGATATTGTGGCGGTCCACTGCTGAGGTTGTCAGGCCAATGGTTAAAAGCCTGAGCTGCAGCCGGCTGGACGGGATGTAAAGAACCCTCCTCTCACATTAACCCAGGCCAGGACACAACACAGAGCCCGGCTTGGAGTCTGTGTTTCTTTTGAAAAACCAACACAGACAAAATATTTGATCTTTCAAAGAAGCTAATATCTTGTAGTGACACCTGTGTTTAAATGGGCGGGGTTGTATCAATATAGGTGGGGTGCCAAAAAAAATCGTTTGATCTTTCCGTGCTTGCTAGAATCCTATGGAATACGAGTTTGAGCAGGATCGTTGGTTCGGGCCAAAAACCAGTGTGCAAACAATTTGAGTTAGTTACTCAGCCTGAGCTCCCGAGTGCGACCAGCCTTTCTGAAAACGGCAATAAAACTAAAACGCCGCGGCCATCTCTGTTTAAAAAAAGGTGTTACTATGACAGGGTGTGCACGCTAAACCAAGAGCTGCTCTATTAGTCTCCGATTCCACCTCGCCGCAAAACAGCTTATCCAGATGTGCGTGTCGGTCTGCCAGCCTGTAATGCTGCGCCTCCTGAATTACCACTGGCATCGCTTTTTCAGCCACTTCAGCCAAAACAGTCCGATTCTTTTCATGTCCCTTCACAAAGTTCACTCCTTTGTACTGTTCAGACACTTGACAAAAATGCATAACTTCGTATCCCCAGTTATCACAGATATGAAGCCAAGAATAATGAAGTCAACGACTTTGGCCAGGCATGAATCAGAAGGAGGCTGTAGCTGCAGTGTGTGTGTGTGTGTGTGTGTGTGTGTGTGTGTGTGTGTGTGTGTGTGTGTGTGTGTGTGTGTGAGACAGAATAGGAGACAAGATAATGTGTGAGGCTTACAGCTGCTGTGAGGAGGGTGCACATTGTGTATTCAGTAAATTATTCAGTAAATACCGCGATATAATGTACACTACATATGTCCGGGCCTGTCTCTGTTTTTAATGGCCAGCTGGTCACCAATATGGCTCCCACCGACAAAGAGTGGCCAAACAGCCGCACAATTCCATTACAGCCTGGGTGCGCTGAAGTAGTTCCAAGATCCATTCATTAATTGTCTGTGTGAAGTTGTAGGCAAATCATAATGGGAGTCAAGGCCCCTACTCTGGAGCTGGGGCTGGCGAGAGAGACTAATGTGGTCCCCATTCAAAAGGATACATCACCTCATTGCGCCCGGCAATAGAGAAATACATGAACTTTAACAAAAGGGGGTTCAAGCAATTGGCAGCAGCGAGGCAGTCGGTCGCTATTACTCAGTGCAGCGAGGAGAGAGGGAGCGAGACGGAGAGGAAGACAAAGGGAAAGCAGAGGGAGAAAACTCTCAGTGTAATTGCAACCCCTCTCCCCAACTGTTAACTACAACAGTCATTAACTACAATAGCAGCTTGGCTACTGCAGTCATAGCAAATTAGTTCCCCACACTGGCTGAAGAAAGGACCCATGTTTTCTTTTTTTTTCCTCCACTGGAGTCTCACCTACTCGCTGCAAAGCACAGGAGGACTCTTACTGTGAAAGCCGGTCTATACCGACAAGCAAAACAGGGTTTGTAACTTGGCACGTCTCCAGAGAGTGGCAAGTAGATCAAGAATGGGCAGAGAAATAAAGAGAGGAAATGTGTTTGCATAGTTGGGAGAAAATGACCATAAAAGAGCACATATTTGTTAATCAGATTCAGGGTGACACACCTCGCACGCGATCTCACACAAACTGCTGCCCTCCGCCTACCGAAGCCAGCAAGAAAACAATAGCATGGGTGTGACTGGATACAACGATAACAGCCATATTTTCATCTACACTATGTTATACTGTGACAGGAGCTCTTAACTCAAACACACTTAATTTGTTTTAATTTGGAGATGAAGGGAAAATCAAACAAAGGATGCTTGTATTAAAACTGACAAGGTCGTATCTATGATTCACGTTAAGAACACTGCCTGTGGTGGAAACATTCGTTTGGCTCCTCTTTGTCTCTCTGCAGCTGAGAACCCTGCAAAAACATGCATGATGGGAATTCACACAGTTTTTCTACCAGACTTGGAATGATCTTTGCGCATACAAACCTCCTTTACCTCCTTTTACTTTGTTTGATATCTCAGGCAAACAGGTGCACACAGCTCATGTACACTTGAATGGGACTTTATTGTATTTAAAAAGGGAATACATTTGAATGAAATAACACATTTTGATTCACCAGTCTACCTATCTCAATGGGAATCGGTACCTTTCAGGGAAAAAAAAAAAAACCCACTCCAGTTCAACAGCACCGCTAACGAGACCAAACTTTTCCTGAGTGCCTCTCTCATTTACGCCTCCCTGGATTTTTAATTATACTGACGAAGAGCTCAGAAAGCATCTCTCTCCTTGCTTCTCTCTCTCTCTCCATGTCTGACAGCCAGGTTGAGATTCCTCACCTGTCCAACATGGGAGCCGCACCTGTCACTGTGCACTTAATCACACCAGGGCCAGTGCTGAGCCCAGACGCCACACAGTGCCATGCCGCGCGCGCGCGCGCACACACACACACACACACACACACACACACACACACACACACACACACACACACACACACACACACACACACACACACACACACACACACACACACACACACACACACACACACACAAAATTAAAATGAACTTTCTCGCAACCTACGGGGAAGAGGGTGGATGTTGATGATGGCGGTGGAGGTTTGGATGGGAGTGAGGTTGGTGCAGGGGGAGACGGATGGAGGGGGGGGGGGGAGGATGGGCTGGGGGGGAGAAAAGTTGTCATTTCCCAACTGCTCATTAATATTCCGAGGTTAAGAGCTTTTCAGCGAAACGTAATTAATTGAGCCGGAGCCTGACAGTAAACAAGCAATTTCAAATTAAAGCGAAATGACAGCGGCGTCATTTGTTAAAAACGTGCGGGGGCCCCCGATTTTGGCGACAGATAAATGAGGGAAAATGTTAAGGAGGGAGAAAGTGATGAAGATATTAATCTTCACCTGTCTGTGTCAGCGTGCCACTCATTGCTGCAATGTTGCTCTCCATCCTCTGCAGATGCTTCTTGTCCTCTCGGCTGCCCATAATGAGGGGAAGGATGTATTTCTGCAATTAAAAGACATGGCACAACATCACACTTCTCTCTGGTGGGAATGGGCAGAAGATGAGGAAAAGACAGGGCCACCTAGACTTGGCAGCATAGGGTCAAAGGCATTGTTTTATTGGACTAGTGCCTCATTGTCTAAACTGCCTGATTAGGTACATGAAGAGTATCCAAGCAACTGTTAATTATTCTAAATGATCAGACTAATCTATAATGAATGTAACTGTTTGTTATATGTTAGCATATATATAATGTTATATGTATATTATCCAGTGTGAGTGTTAACCAGATGATAAGCCTTTGAGTGTCTCAATGAATCCTGAACAAATGTGTGTGGAGCCGAGCTCACCGAATAAAGTTAATGTCCATGTGACCCTGTAGGGGCCCATTGAACAGCATACATGTTTTTTTGTCTTGTTTTAGGGCTGGAAGAGGATCACTTAAACCCTCGCGGCCGGTTTGCAGCCCTCTCCTGCCTGAGCCAGGTTTTCGCTCCAACTCCGGTGGCAAGCAGCCACACCAGTGCAAGTAATAAACACTTTTCAGAGAAAAAGATTAAATGAGTGTCAACACGTAGTAATTAATAAGTGGGTTGCTGGGAGTGTGGTGTTTACAAGGTGCGCCATAACATAAATAAAGTATGGGCAGAAGCCTGGACATATGGTGCGACTGGCGCTACGCTCCAGTGACATGACAGCAACCTGTGCCGTCCCGCTAGGGAATCCCACCTCCCAGGCGACCGGTGGCTGGCAAACCCTGCTGCACGTAGGAAACAGTGGACTGGTACAGTGTGTGTTTTCGTCAGTGAAAAGACCACAGGGACATTGGAATAAAGGACAGGATATCGTGAATGTGCATGTGCCGCCTTATGAGAGGCTGTGTAAAGAAGGATGAAATAATAGGACATAACGGGATCTATAGAGAAGCCAATATGTCCGACAGGGTCAGGTAGGCATATGCAAGTACATGATACGCGCTCCCTTTCTCTCTCTTGCACACACACACAGAGGAGAACGGCCTGTCATCCGGGCCGAGAGCTACTGCTAAAGCTCCTGTCCTCCTCTAAAACGAGAGTAATGGCTTCCACATGCCACTCAGACTACTACTAACAACCACTATGGGATTAATGTCACCGGGGACAAGGGGCCTCATGAGCTCATGTTCAAGGGCTGCTAAGCCCGATAAAAACCAGGGTGATTATTTTTAGACGGTAGGACGTCAAAAAAAGAAAATGGTTGTGTGCTGTGTTAGCAACTATATTTTTTAAAAAGGAAAAAAAAACTATTTGAGAGGAGGAGGGAAGGTTGAGTTAAAAAGAAGGGGTTCAAATGAGATCATGCTTTGACGTAGAGCAGGGCAGCTTTAATATCAAGACCAGAGTGATGTTACATACTGCAGAGGCGCCTTCTATTCTAGCACCCTCATTCATCATAAATGATGTACTTGCTAAGCCCACCAATTTTAATGTAATATCAGGGAGTCAGTACTGACAGATCTTAGGATGCAGAGGATAATTTGTACAACAAATTTAAGAAAGATTAACTGTGAAAACAAAGTGAGTAAGGAAACATCGCCCAAAGAGCAGGAGCAGCAGGGTGTAACTTACTTTGTAAAGCTGATGGAAGCCAAAGGCGATGCCCACCATGATGATGGTGAGGGCACCGTAGTCTCTCCATCTGTAGCCTGCTGGACCTGGAGAGGAGGATAAATCACTTAATGTGAAGTTTTAGCTCCAAAGTACAGAATGAATCATGTACACTACATACATTTTTGCTGACCATATTTGAATGCATGTTAGATTGTTTTGATGTACTTTTTTGTCACTCTTTGATTTTTCTCAATGCTACATAATGCATGGATGCATATGTTAGATGCAGATTAATATAAAAGGTCTGCACTGCATTACCTCGCCGTGATAATGTAACTTATAGTTGTTCCAATTGTGTAAAGGTTCTTTGTCGTGGACTAGACAACACAAGCAAGTTTTTTAAGAGTTCCCTAATGAATGTAAATGCCAGTCTGCCTGAAACAAGAGAAAAAAATACATTCACCATCTAGTCAAAAACCCAGAAACGTGGTTTCTAGAATGATTACATTTGATGTCAAGTATACACAATCTGTAGTGAATGCAAAATCACTGGTGTGGTCCTCTTGGATAAAGAAATTGTACAGTCTTTTAGCAATTTACTTGCACAATTAATGAGCACCATACAATACAATTTATCTATTTGTGACATTCCAAATTCCATCCATTTATCCGTCCGTTTCCACAAAATGTTTGAACTATAAAGCGTAAACAAGCACTTCATTCTGCTCTTCCATAAAGAACACCATAGTCTTCCACTTTTTGGGGGTTGGGCCTAAAACAGTGTTTGCATATAAACCTTTAAACAACTAAACGCAGGCTGAAAGGTAAGTGTGTGTAAGCGTGTGTGTGTGTGTGTGTGTGTGTGTGTGTGTGTGTGTGTGTGTGTGTGTGTGTGTGTGTGTGTGTGTGTGTGTTTAGAAGTTGACTGCCTTGCTGAGTGACAGATAATGTGAAAGTGTGTCATTGTGCAAGCTGTCATCTGGGTAGGCCAACTGTCTGTCAAAGTGGAAATCCCCCACATAAGAGAGGCATTCAACTGAAAATGTCACTAAACAACAAACAGGTCTGGAGGAAATCTACTGTGTGAGGTTTTTCTCCTATTTACCGTTGGTGGGGCCCAAATGAATATGAAATTATTAGCGGCCAGGCCACTAAAGTACGCCACTGATATTCTATTACAGGTCTGATTTCACCTAATGGGTTATGTGGTACATGTTTACTTGCTTGAAGTAAGTAAACCAAATTGATCTTGTGCCTTACCACTTGTGTGAATTGACATGCAAATAAAATGAGAGACCCGCTGTCATATTGGACTACATGGTATATATTCAAGGTGAATGCCATTCTATTCTCCTTGCTCAAGGCCATGTTTCATTGCTGCTGCAGCATTCAGGGGTGAACCTGTAACCTTTACTATCAGAAATTTTTGAGTCATTCTCCAGCATCCATATGGTAACCACATAAATTTGGGTCTTCATCAACATTATAGCTGCGACAGACTGTCACCTATCCCAGAATGCCGTGCTTCTGAGAGGCCTGGGAGTCCTTGGGATAGGTGGTTGACCCTGAACGAGCCTCACTGCATCACTGGGATGCAGGGGTCTTCACTTGCTCTTTTCCCCCCTGTTAGGACCCTTCATTCTTCCTCTATCTCTCTTTTTTTCCTCTACCACTTCCACTCTGCCATCTTCCTTTTTTTATTTGGTCACTTAAGCTGTTGGAACTGTGGTATCCATCCCCCGTTTTTCCAATCTCCTCTCAAATTTATTGGGTTCAGTGGAGGCCTTCCTGTCCTTCTACCGCGTGGAAATAGAGATCAGAGTATCCATTACTTCGACAGAGATGGATGCGGGTCTCCGTGCACCGTCCCCATAACAAGGACATCAAAGAGAGGTAGCCCCCTCTTTTCAGCGTGACCCCCCTATACAAGACTCCCCGCTCTCTCCTCATTATGCAGCTCCCTTATAGCCGTTTTGATATAAAACCCCCCACTATGGACGGAGAGCCGCGAGTCTCCCTAACTACATGGCCATCCCATCAACATCACTTTCATTACAAAACATGAGATGCCAGGGGAGTCAAGGACAGTGTGGTAATAAATGAGGGTGGAATACATCTGGAATCATTGTCATATGGGTTAAGCATTACGCGGACTTCATTCTGCATTGGTAAATCAGTGGACAGCACTCATAACCCCCTGAGGTAATAAAGATACAGGTTGCGGTGTGGGGTCTTGCCAGTGTAGAACCCCTCGAAACAGAATGACAAGAGACTTCATGAGCTCGTGCGGTGCAATGTCATATCCCTGTATCTGAATTCACAATCAAGGCAAATGTTGTACGGCATGCATGTCTATAACACTTGTAAAGATCCTGCTATGTGGTGAGCTACCGATAATCCTGTTTAATGGGTTTAAATTAATAAAAACAAAAAGGGAAGATCTCTCTCTCTAGGTAAACCTGAACAAAGGCTTTACATTTTAAATGAAACTTCTTTTTTTTTCCAGGTGAGACAGTGCACATAAAATATTTATACTATTTATATGCACCAGGTATCAACGGGGAGAAAAAAGGGGTGTGTGCACTCACTATGTGGTGCAAGCGCCAGCTGAGTTGCATGGAGTGGATGTGGGGGCCCCACAAGGCTCACAGGCAGGACTTCTTCTGTGCTGCCAGAGCGCTGGATGGCCAACTCCACCTCCTCATCCGTCAGCCCTGGAATCAAGACACACACACACATTTTAAGACGTTCAGAGGCGGCGTAGTGACTGCGTGTTAATGGGAAACACCAAATGGCTCCTTGGCTATCATAATGTACGCTTAAATACTTCCCAAGCTGCCCACAAATCTTTTAAGTACAATTTAGAGAAAGTATGACAAATCTTCATTCAATTTTACCTTCCCTCTTCTCAAAAAAAAAAAAAAAAAATACATTTTCATTTCATAATTCAGAAATTCCACTGAGAGTTTCCGTTTCAGGGACATCCATCAAAAGGAAGATAGTGTGGAAAGGTTCACACAATGAAATCTGAAACTCTGCGAGCCTATTAACTGCCACCAAAGGCAAAGAAAATAAGAGTCTGTCCACTTCTCCAGTTATATTTCCCATGTGGAGATTTCATACACCCCAGACAGCGAAAATGCATTATTTTAATTTCTTCATTGTAATGTAAATGTATTACATAATTTTGCAAATGCCAATATAATTTAATCTTCAGATCTTTTTAATGATTTTAGTGATGATTAAATTGCAAAGGGCTCCCTGATGGAGAATCTGATGGGAGGAGGAAAAAAAAATCTAATATGAACATCTCCTTTTGTGGCAAGAAAGGATTTTATTTCAGGCGCCATATGCTGCCATTGCTGTGGGTCTCATCTTTTAATGAGCGACTCGGTCTAAACAAAGGAAAAATAATTACAACTTTTGATGAACTACATTCAAAAACAACATTAACCAATTTGCAGAAAAACAATTATAAGAAAGCTGAAGACAATGAACCAAAACTGTTAAATACAGTAGTTCTTAGACACTGATGAGCATGATTTACCTTATGATGAAAAATCAGCAAAATCTGTATCATTATGTTGTCTTTGACCATTGTGGACTAACAATGTGTCTTCTCCCCAACATCTTATCATTACTTCCTTTAGCCATTTCCTTTGCTTATTGACAGAAAAAACCCCTTTGTAAGAGAGCCTTTTACTTGAACAATTCCCGAAGGATTTAGAGAGTTTACACAAGCTCAGAATAAGCTTCCTCCGTCCTTTGAGAGAAATCGAGCAATTGGAAAAGGTTCCATTGCAGTGTTTCAAAAAATGACTCAACGTTTTCATTAACAGTAAGAGCACAGAGCCAGATCCTCATATCTCTGGTACGGACCTCCAGAGTGGTCTTCACAAGAAAAGCACACAAAAACACCCTTGTGGAGTATTAATAATATAAACTGTGTAAGCATGTAGAGCAGAACTTTCCATTTTGCAAGGTGGATAAGATATAACCAAATCAAATGATTCTTTCCATTTGAATAATCCGGGTAGCTGGTTGAACCTTGATCAGAAACACCACTCTAACCTATCCCCGAAAGCCCAAAAGCATAAAGAAATCCTTTGATAATCTACCACACAGTTTATGCCAAGAGGAGGTCCCTCCTGTCACCTATTTAAATGCTCCGAGGACTTCAAATGGCCATGAAAATTGTTGAATAATTGAAGGCAAATATTGGCTGGCCTGCAGTCTACAGCAGGTCCTGAGTGCCAGGAAGTGGTGAGCGCCATGTGCTGAGTTTGTGCAGTCAGACTGCACTGTCAAATAAGCAATAATGTGTCCCCGGACTCCTGATTCATCTGACCACAGCAGACTACATGGTGGCAGACTATTGAGTGAGACATGCAAAGATCTCAGTTTCACCGAATGAGAAGAAATAAAAACATCAGCTTCAGGTTTTTCTCCTTTCACCTTGAAATTTAAATTTACATTTATGCTGCTATAGAGCATTAATGTATGTACACCTTAATGGCTGTTCCCATCTTTGATGTTGTTTAGGCAACAAATGAAAGGTTTTTGTCCCTTGCTTCAAAATAAAATACATGGAAATTCCTAAAGCTGTTTACTAGTCAAATTACAGCTTGCTAAGTTGTGTTGTATGCTCTGATCTGAAGGACAACAACAAATGAAAGAGCCCTCAGATCCAAAAGAAAAGGAAACAAGAAGAAAGTGAGTTTTACATATAAAAGGAAAAGACAAAAAAGGGATTGTGAAATTTATTATGAGTTCCAAAACCTGTGGAATGACCCCTGGACCCCCATTTCAGATCGTCGTGTGGGGAGATGAATTTTTTAAGACATAAATTACACCTAATGACGACACCATAAAAAAAGAACAATAATGGAAAGCTATTCTGTATTTCATTATACTGTATTATTTGGTGCACCTGATACACGCAGTGCCTGTTTATGAGTCACCGTATTAGCAGATGCTCAGCCAAAGCATTTGCTTTGACCTTGCCATTCTCATTGGGGCATGAAATTACGGTGCTGGCACCTCGATATTACAGCTATAAATACTGTAAACTGCATATCTGGGCTACGTTTTCTATTGTCTTTCAACATAAACCTGATCGGTATTTATTTAAAGGAAAACCCATTGCTCGTCGGGTTATTTACAGCTCTATTTTCAGTGGCTCATATTCTCTGGGTATTTTTTAAAGGGCAAAGAGGCAGCAAGGCTCTTACATTAAATCCATTTCTCCAATTCTGGCACTTCTGGACTCTATGGGTCAACACCCAGGCCGGACAGCCAATTATAAAAATTGCTTACTAAAATATTTTGGGTGGTAAAAGGTGAACGCCTTTTTCACTGTCGCCGCCAAGGCCTGAATTATGAAGTTGTCCTTGAGTGAAAATTACTTACATTTTGAATACGGTATTTAGAAAGAAAGGCATGGCAGGGGTCATAAATGGATGGAGGTCAATGGCTTATTAAGAGGTCGAGTTCAACGTCTCATGCCGCGCTAGCCGAGGGAGATTCTACATGTCATTTGGTTCGGTACAACTGCTTGAAAATAGCATGCCCTAAATAATGACCACTCTCATAGAGTATTCATTTATGTATTAAAAGGGGGGACTCTGCTCTCATTTCCCTGCTTTATCGCCTTGTACTGATGACAAAGTAGGCAAGGCCTAGGCTAGGTGGCGCCGTGGAGTAATTTATAACCACATCAATCCCTTTACCTTCTATGCAGGCCTTGGTCATTGTCATTTTTGTCCGAGAGGTGAGTCGCATAACCCCACTTACAAACAGCATCCTATTAATATCTGGGATGATGAACCTTACCCTTACCTTCAAACCAGGTATGGTAATAGACCAACAGCCTACCTATGTTCCCCGTGACCCTCGATCACTGGCCCTCTACTCAGGGTGAAATCTATTAGCATTATTTATTCAACTCAATAACAATTGGGATGGCATGAAAAAGAAATAAGTCAAGCCATCATTTATGTCACACTGACAGAGAATGTACTGTGCCAGTAATGCATTTAATATTGTATTAAACTGTAATGCGACAATGTACGCTATGTGTATTCTCTGTGCTTTACTTCCCCAAACAAACTGCACTCAGTTTGGTAATGTGGGAGCGGCTGAGTGATGTCGGTTTAGGGGCCACGGTCAAAGTGACATGTTGAAAGGTGGAAAATGTTGTTGACTTTGTCCTACGAATTTCATTTTTTCTTTGGTAATTATGTGTGCAACTGCTAATTGTCTGGGCTTAATGATGGTGCCAAAATGGGGCCCAACGCTCTTTAGTTGTTACATCTGTTAATTGTAGAGGACATAGATGGCACAATTCACTAGATGAGACTGGAGCACATTATATTTCACTCAAACACAATAAAATGTACTAGATCTTGGCAAGGAACAAGTAAAGCTAAAGTGTTTCAAGATGGCTGCAAGACAATTTAAATGCAACTCATTTCCCGTCTCCTCTACAAAAGAAAGAAAGAAAGAAAAAAAAAAAAAAGAACATCTGGGTTTGAATCTTGATTTATATTAGATCTAAGTGACAAAGTTTCAATATTTCAGCCAGTTTATTCAACAAGGACTCAAGAAGGGCAGCGAGAAATATTGGACTGCATAATTGCCAATTCATACCCTCAAATTGAGTTGAAGGAAAACAGAAAATTATATTTTTCCAATGAATATTGAAATAAACCACACTATTAGGATCTCTTTGGGAAAAAAACAAGATGTAACTAGAGAGGCATCCTTCAGTGCAGATTAGGGCTCAAATGTGCCGGGAAATAATATGCAGGAGCGGGATTATTGTGTAAAGATTCTGCAACATGCAATCAAAGTGGGCCCTATTTTCCCCTTCATCAGCTGTCCAGCGTAAGTACTGGCAGCAAGAGGAATCCAATTTAAAATCCACTCTACCGGGAGATGGTATTGTTTCATTTTATGTGTGCTTTGACATTTCTGGCTGTTAATATAGAGTAAAATCCAGAAGTATTTACATAAATATGACATTAAACTGTATTAGAAATTAAGACTGACGTATCTGCTGTGGTGACTGTGGGAGGAGGAGGATGATTGAGTTTCTAGGTCAAAGGGTTGAGAGGACAATACATGCTAGGTACCGAAACAAGGGAACTGTGAGTTCTGGCCTGCTGCTATGTCTACGCAAAAGCCTAATATGGCTCAAGTGAGACGGAAAAGGAAGCAGCTAATCGGCAATCATCATGACAGATCATGTTCTATTACTATCTTATAACATATAAACATTCTTATGGAGGAAAAGTGGTCGTTTGAACAACAAACTTAAATTTGACTCTTGATTTATACTCTTTTGGACTATTTGTTTACTAAATGAAACTATATTATATAATTACAATAGAAATCTTCAAGGTGGACCTTACCATAGCCTTTCAATGACATGATTTCCTGTAACATAAAGCATTTATAAATTCTGCTCTTATATTGAAATTAGTGTGTCGAAACCCTTTCCTGAAACGACTCAAGGAAAGCTCAATATTAACGCACAACATTTCCAGTTTCCCTGTGTAACTGTACCATGCAAGTCCAGAGTTATCCTATGAATACTGCAGAGTGCTACTCAAATATAGTTTGTGCTTTGTGTTTCATTGCTCTGTTGTCTCTCATTATTTACCCTCTCCCTGAGATCAATGCCCTTATGCAAATTGAGGGTTCTTGTTTAGATGTACAGTGGAAACGGACTTTCCGAAATAAATCTGCATTAAAGAGTCATACATATTTCATGGACTTAAAGTGCAGTAAGAGCAAACCATTTTGGAAAGCGGCGCTCCGCGGAGTTTACAACAAAGAAGAAAGTAAAGAAGAAAACGTGGCGTAGTATGACATCATTTGGTATTGATGAGGCCTTATTACATTTGAGATATCCAACAGTAGATTATGAACATGCCTTAGTTGCCAATAAAGAGACACAAAGACAGAGAAATTTCAAAAGATATTGAGAGTCATTAGAGCCACATGAGATGCGTGTAGTAGCAGCCGGCAACCATGGATTTGGTTTCGGGTTACCTTCCCCTGTCATGGAGCTTTTAGGCTCACTTTTCACTGTTTGGCTACTCTAATGCTGGAGGCAAAGTCCCCCAGCACTGCAGAGGTACAGTCCCCCAAGTACACAACTGCAAAGAAGTGAAATAAAAAATACTCACCACAAAGAGCTTCTCTGCGAGAAAGCCACACACTCTCTCTGCTCTGCTCAGCCACAGGCCCATGTGAGAAATACATGGCGTAACACTGCACATTTCCACCGCCACTATATATTGAACCGACTTAAATGAGTTCAGAGTAATAAAGCTTTTTTGCAAGTTTTATTGCACAAACAATGTGTCAGAAATAATCTCAATGAATTGCAAAGAAACTGAAGAGCCAGCAAACAATTCCGCCATCTCTGCTTAGAAACCTCCTCCGTGTCAGGCCTCAAATTTACGATAACAGTTAAATTAAGTAAAAGGGTTAAAATGCTGGAAGGCAATATTGATAATTCCATTGAAAATGCAGAGGGAGTTTGTCAATATTAATTTTCCTGAACCCAAAGGAGCATCCCAACTGGTGTGTCATTTATTCACGGGGCCTGAATCATGCACTCTGAAGCTGAATCGACCCCTGTTTAGACCCCAGGGCAAAGAGCTACAGCCACAACCTTTGACCCTTATAGACTAATCTTGCCAACAAAAAAAACAAAAAAACAGTGTGCATCACGGGCCAACCACATTTTGTAAAAAAACACATATGGATTATAATGTTAATACAATTTGGATTTCAAGGCTTCCTGCATTGCTTCAGACCTAAAGCAAATCAAATGTCTCACCTTTTTTCTTCAAGAAGGCTCTCCTGGTGGCCAAGGGACTCTGACGTACTTTTGGGTTCTGTAGAAATTGTACAGCAGTGATAATCTGGGAAGAGACAAATGCGATTTAATTCCTCATAATGAGATAATGTGAGAGGATATGGTCTGCAGGAAAGTGATGCTTTTAACAGTACAAACAACACTCTAGACCTTCTTTAAGAAAAAGGTTCATTAGAAATCCAGACAAAATCATAAATGGATTCAATTTGATAGTTTGCTTCTAAGACCCCACACCCAGCAGCGAGGAGAAAGACCACCTGACCACTTTCCAGCTAAATGTGGGGAATGACCAAATCAGCAGTTATAAAATTAGCCCATCAAGAGTGCTGGACAAATGGAGTATGGAGCTTAATTTGCTATTACCCTCTTAAAGACAAACTTCCATTCTTAAGTGCGCAGTGGAAGAAAATCTATACTTAATGCAGAGGTGATCATTTGTATCTAATAACTTGAGAATCCTAGGCTGAAAACTTCTGTAATTCTTCCAGTTAAAAACCTGCCATGATCAAATCACCCAGCCTGAATGTTGTAATGACTTGAAACGTTAATGCACTAGAACGTTAAATAGCATCAGAACATCAGTAGTTTTAAGTGCACTGCGTTCATCGATTCTATTATGTTTTCCTTCGAGATGCACCTTAATTTTCCACCCCAGTATGCATTTCCAAGAATTGGAGGGAGAGAGAAAAAAAATCATCCTCAAATGGCATTAAAACATAAATTTGGAGTGGGCGCCATGAAGTGGCGCCTCCTAAAATAGATAAATATGTAAGAACACAGAGAAAGGGGAAAGACACTGGATGGGAGGTTTAGATGACTTATTATCGCACCTGTGGTCCCCGTGATTCAATTGTAAAAGTCATCCCTCTAATAGGTTGAAAGGTTTTGATTACTCTTCTTTTCTCTTAGTGTTGAAAGATACAAAGTGATTGAGCGCCCTGCCAGTGGTAATTCGTTTTGGGTAATGCATTGCATATACTATGAACCAGTTTCAATCCAAAAGAATTGCAGTTTAAACTTGTCCGAGGAGGTAGGTGTGGCAAGGGAGGCTGCATTAAGGGCTAGATGTCTGTGACAAGCAAACAGTACAGTAGAGGATCACGGCACCGGCAACTTGATGGAACTTCTGAAAATACATTTGATCCGTCTTTAGACGACTATTAATGAGCTCAAAAGCAACTTAATAACACTTATTTTAAAATACCATGCAGCACTCGGAGACTTGCTGCAAAATTAGACTATTATGACGGTTTAAGATAAATGCAATAAATGAAACTTCAATGAATTTGACCAAGATGTGCCAGATTCATCCCAAGAGATGCCGGCACACAATCTATTTAGACACTAATCTACCATTCCACTGTGACACTACCGTAACCTTGATGTACATATGGGTTACACAAGGGGTATGGAATTTCCTGTTTCTCTATATGCTGAGGGCTTATTAAAGTCAGTCACCCGGAACCTTCATTGTGACAAGCAGATTAAACCATTTGCATGGTGAACCCCCCCAACTGATGTTCTGGGCCGAAAGATACAGTCAAAACACGGAGAAAATATCCACTTTGATAACAAGACAAAATTATTGTGCTCTTGGCAAAGCTCTTACTGCTCCAAGTAAGTGAGCCAATGAGACTACTTGTGGTAAAAGGCAGAAACCAGAGATAACAAATACATTGAAATCTAATATTATAATATTTATTTCAGTAAATAACGTGAGAGATGTAGGCCCTGTGAGGTAATGGCCTAATAGAGAGAGAAAATGCTGAATGAGCAAACCTTGTTTGCATTCTCAAAATTTCAAGAGCACAACATTGACAGGAAAATTGTGTCAATGTTAATAGGCGTAAGTATGACATCTTGGTAAGAGCCGCAGCTAGCTCAGCGGCAAGCTAATGAGGCAACTGTCCATTTGGTTAAAACTGTAGTGGTAGATCTTCAGGGAGAGGAAAAGTGCACTTCTTAGCAGATGACGCTTTGCACAAGTTCCACCCAGACATCTCAATCAATTATAACCACATTGCAGAGATTTCAGTCTTGTCTTGTTATTGACTTATGGATCATCCCAGTTATAGTGTTGGGTAGCACACAACTGGGCTTTTAGGGGGGGGGGGGGTTGTGTGCTATGGATAACAGTAGAAGGCACATTTGGGCCGGCAATGTAAATAACTACAATTTTAAAAATATGGAGAATTTCCTTTCTTTTGGAAAACTGGCGAATACTTTTTGGTTAAATCAACGACTCTTTTGTAAAGCTTGTTGTAAAGCTTTGACTGCTAATGCACCAAAAGTGCTCCATGTTAAGAGCAATAATCTTTACAAACCAAATAACCAATAGAGTGTCAGGTAAAGCCGAAAAAGAGGGGGAAACTCAATCATAGGAAGAGATAACATTAACCAACACACTTAAAGAGAGTGAAGTTGATGAACGGACAAGATTAAAGCAGTGTTATTGAGTTTGAATTGGACAAGACTTTGCTCTGCACTTGTCTGAAAATTACAATTGTGATAACTTAAATTGTGAGAAATGAGGATAAAATCCAATTAGATTCGAACCACATGGTTGGACGCCTGAGGAAATCTATGTAACCAGTTGTATATTTTTGCTTTAACTAGTAATTGCACTTAACTATAATATACAGTAAGGCCTATGGATATTGTGCAGGTGTGCATCAAGGAGGTTTCAGGATCTTCAGACTTTGCTATACAGAAACTGCAACACACTGTACACCTTATGATTGGTTCTTTTGGCTGGTTTCAGTCGTTGAAGTTCCAGTAAGTTTCAGTATTTGAAATAAACATTTGAACCACAACAGATTTACAAGATACCTCCTAAGAAATGATTCAAGACTCTTGTTTTTAGTCCAATTACTTGGGCCAAAACCCCCCCAAAAAAACAGTTAACTAACAATGTTATTCCCGCAGCAGCTTTTAAACTTTTGATTCAAATATTACACTCATCTTACAACGATTCAATTGTAAAAAGTCATTTAGGCCTTTTCTTTTTTTGCAGAAAAATAAATTCCCATACTCTAAGCAACGCCTTAATCCATGTCATCAACTCCACAAAAAAAGTATACAACACATTTTGTCTGCAACAACGAAGACATTCAAAGGGCAAGATGGAACTAGAAGAAGGTGTGTGTGTGTGTGTGTGTGTGTGTGTGTGTGTGTGTGTATGTGTGTGCGTGCGTGCGTGTGTGTGTCTGTGTGTGCGGTGGTGGTGTGTGTGTGTGTGTGTGTGTGTGTGTGTGTGTGTGTGTGTGTGTGTGTGTGTGTGTGTGTGTGTGTGTGTGTGTGGGGGGGGGGGGGTACAATGGAGGGGCTAAAAGGAAATCATTAGCAAGTATAGGATTCAGTCTCAGTGTGAATCAATTCATTCCAAATTGCCCCGGCCTGTACATTTGTGGAGAAGTGCCCCTGATATAATAACAGACTGATAGACATGAACAAAGATTGTGTTAGGTTGGTCTCAAATTTCCCCCCCAAACACACGTTTGGAGGACCAAAAGCGAGAGAAAATGAGAGACGGCGAAAAATGAAGCTCTATATTAATTTGGTGCTTTCATGGATGATCTGCTATCAGGGGCAGCTGTCTTAAATGACTTAACCCAATACCTTTCTGATACCAGAGCCCGACCAGAAAGGAATGAAGTTTTAATGCAATTATTGTGTTTCCGTTAGTCGCCTGACTGCTTGATGTGGCCAGCAGTGCTTTTTAATCTTTTTAAAAGAGCAGCTTTAAATGCCCTTCTAATTGTGACATCTTTCCCGCCTTGCTGTGACCTTTAGCGGAGGAAGTAAGGCCTCATGGGAACAGCAATAGGGGATTATTGACCCTGAGAGACATCAGGAAGTGAGGTGCAGACCCGACCATTTAGCTAACTTCCACATCAGACACTGCAGGAGCTTCGACGGCTCTGCTGGAGCCGAACCACTCTGACAATGACTGTACAAAAGGAGCTTTTTGTGTCTTTGTGTCTTCTTCACTTTGGGGCAGTGCTTTTCAATGTGAGAAAACTAAATGAACCACCACCACCGAAACTCAACTTCAGTTAAAATCTGACAAAAGGAGTATGGGTAAAACAGGCTTTTTTTTCTCCTTCTCCTGACAAACTATGAGGTAGTTTAAACCGACTTTTACATCTGTTGAAACAGTAAAATAGGTAGAAGGGTAAATACGGTGCTTTGGTTTTGTCTGTCTTATTCTCTTCTGTGAATGCAGTCAATCTTTATCGAATGCTTGTAACTTTTGAAAATTTAAAGATCAGAGTCGACATAGATGAAAAAAGGGTCATGGAAAACTTCATTGACATCTGCTTTGCAAAGGTTTAAAAATAACAGACAGCGTTGTATCTGTGTCAGTGTTAGAGCCATGGGCAAGGCTACGATCATGACATCAAAAGCACATTATGCAATTTTTGTAAAAGGGGTGGGAGGGTTGGTGGACAATTTTTTTTTCAAGTCCACTGCATGTACAGACTAAACTTTCCATTCAGCAGCATTTCCCTATCACAGCTCTGTCATCACCAACATGGAAGAGTTGAGTCGGTTCAGCGGTGAGAAACACTGGGGGCTAGAGCACGTTTGATCCAGCGAGGACACCACCAAGCTGTAAAAACGGTTCATTTCCCCGCTCTTTTTTTGGAGAGAAAGAAAGCAATTTTTAAATAATATTTCAAAACTGTAGACACATATATTTATGATTCAATATGTCGGGTATGCATGAAGATGTTATGTGATTCCTTCCCTTCCTTCATATTGTAAACTTAAAGTTATGACATGTCTGAAAACAAAAATAAGTGTTTTTAAAAAAGGTTGTGGTTTAGAAATAATAAGTCAGCCTCTTTCAAGATCTCGATAAACAAGATTAAAAAGACATTTTAGTGCAGGACGAAGAAACCAGAGTTCACGCAAACAGCAAAGTGTTTTTAAAAAAAATAAGATGATGCAACAGCAAAGTGAAGCATTTCTTTTTATTCCTGTGAGATCTAAACTGAAGGGAAACATGTGGCATCCAGCCAATTCCAATTCTAGCTTGAGAAATACGGTATAAAGCAGAGTCTGACATTTCTTAATGTGCAGCCGTCGGCCGTGCTGCCTGGGGTTGCCCTTGCTAAACTAGCGAGACAGATGACTGTTTAGATAAGGACGTCCCCAGCGGGGCCCAGAGAGCCCCGAGAGCCCCTCAATGACTAAAGAGCAGCGACTCCGCCAGTGACACCTCACTTTCGCCCACTTTGGACAAAAAAATACTTCTATAGCCCACAAATTCCTTTTAATTCAGGTAAAAGGCCCAAACCGTGAGTCTGGAGCTGCTCTGAGAGATGAGGGTCATCAGAGATTAACCCGTGGCACTTTAGCAGTGGGGGAGTCGCAGCGCAGCACAACAAACTACTTAGCCACCACAAAACATTCAAGCCCCTTCTCAGCTGCAATCCAGTAATGGATACTTCCTCAGCTCCTCGATTGGTCAAAATGTTTTCATACAATAATTTAATTCAGAAACACATTTACAAAGCAGGAGTAATCAATTTTAATTAGTTGATTTTTTTTTTTCATTCGCATAAAATTTAATGTACTGCCATCGATCTCCTTTGTTCTTTAATGCAGTGCCTCTTTCCTGTAATTCGAAGCTTTTCTTTTTCTTTTTTCTTTTTACAGTCAATGATGACATTCTGTGACAAGCAGTGCTCTTCAGTATGGGGAGCGAGCGTTACTTAACACAAGAGAGTGCAACTCCAGACCAGGAATATGCTAAATAAGGTGGTTACATTTTTGGGTTTCGAAATGTGTTGCGTATGAAAAGTTTTGAAATGAAAATCAAGTACATGAAAAAAAAATGTAAATGCAATAAAAATATAAGGCTGCATATAAATGTTGGTCACTGATCTTTGCTCGCTGACTTTCATTTTCTCCTGATGAAAATTACATTTTGGTACTTCCCAAAACACACAAACGTCAATTTGTGTCAATGACAGCGTTCTGCGGCGAACAACAAAGTGTGCCTTTATGCATTTCATCACAACCCTAACCAAACACAATGGAATAACAAAAAAATGTGCTTGTAAAGTAGATTATGTTACCAAAAATCTTACGTAAAATATAAGAAAAAAACTTTAAAAACATGACAACTTACACACTTAAAATCATATTACATATAAATCTTTAAAAAGTAACAAAAACTGTTCTGCGGTCAATAAAAATATTCAAAGATGAACATTTTAAAAATACAAGTTTTTATCATCAAATAAAGAGTTGAAAAGTTCTTTGTGAACAGAAATGGGGAAAACAATCGTCTGTAGTCACATTAACAGACACAAAGGCTTTCCTTTAAAACTGCCATCGCTGTTTGTGTTGTCCTTCATATCATCAAGGCCTCTCACATTCAATTAGCTGATTGAGGCAAAACGCAAGCGGCACCAGCAGCAAACAACGTGAAGCTTGTGTCCAAGCGACACACCACAGAAGTTGTGTTGTGGTGTCAGAAGAAGAGCCGCCTCCGTCACGAGCAACTTACAGTGACAAGCCTATCCTCCTCTGTTGATCCAAACCGCTCCTCTCACTGAGGCAGCACCCACCCAAACACACACACACACACACACACACCCTGCAATACACACACAGCAACTTGAAGTGAAGCACTGTAAATGAAGCAGGGAGCCCGGGTGAAGATGCAGCGTGGTTGGCATCAGTTGTATGAGCGGCCCTTTTCGGCCTGCCAAATGGACTAATAAAACGAGAATAGAGAGGCCAGTGACAATAGAGAGAGAGGTGTCCTTTTTATTGATCAAATTATTCCTTCTTGGGTACACTGTGCCACCGGATGAGAGCACGCTCACAAAGACAACAAGGCAGATTGTGACATTCCAGTGACATTATAATCGCGCGTCAGCCCGTCTCTAGTCAATAGGCTGAATGCACTAATCGTGCGTCTTGGATCAGCGATTTCATGGTCTTCAAAGAAGGCCAGGAATTGGTGGCATGACCCTCCACACGGGGTGAGACCCCTCTTTCCTCAGAGGAGTGCCACAGAGAGACGGAGAGGAGAGGGATGGCGTTAAAAAAGGGAGACGCATCAAAGGCAGGCGCGCAGCCAGAGAAGATTAACACCGCCATCTACTGGTCAGGGGCGATACAGGTGGAGTCGAGGGGGGGGGGGGGGGGGGGCAACTGCATGGCAGTTCACCCTTGCGGCCTGTCTTTCACTGAGACCTGTCAGAAACATTTAGACACACTCGCCAAACCATTGGGCCACACGTCTACAGCAGCAGATAAGTCACCATTGAATGAGGGAGGAAACTTCGGGGCAGTGGGTCTTCGTTTTGCTTTTAGAGAAAGAGAGCAGGCAAAAGTCTGTTCCTGATCACACAAAGTGACAAAGAAAAATGTTGGCTAATTCCCCTTTTCTGGAGGCTTCCAGCTGCCAGTAAGAATCTAACCTCAAGAAACAGGACAAGCGTAAAAAAAAGAGTGCGGTGCTGACGGTGTCAGAAAACAACACTCATCGGGGTCGTGGAAGTAGCGGTTCTCTTTTCTTCTTGTTTAACCCGACGCCAGAGAGGACACAAACACGACAGCTCGTCAGATCGAATAATAATGCTTCATTTCAACCTTTCTGAGCTGGCGAGGCAACACGCTGGAGATTTCAGTGGTTATAAAATGTCATAAAGTGACAAAGGCATGCGTGACAGTTCGATTTATGCCACACCTAAACATTATCCACCTCTTCTGAGAAAGTTCAGACACAATTTTCAGGTTTTGCGACATAGTTGGCTGAAGCAGACTGTAAAAACTATATGTGACACAACAACGATATAAATCAGCACAACTACGAAACTACTTCATCCATTCTGCCATAAATCACGGCTGTCATGAAACGCTTTTTTTTTTTTTTTTAAATCCCAGATTTTTCGATTTTTAAAGATTCAAAGATTTCTCACACACACACACACACACACACACACACACACACACACACACACACACACACACACACACACACACACACACACACACACACTGAAGAGGTACTTAATGTACTGTCTTCTTCCTCAGAAGGCCAAGAACATTAATTAACCATAAAAAAAACACAGGGTTCCCTCTCCTTTAAAAGAATGTCTCCTAAAATGGGAAGATTCAATCAGATCACAACAGCAGGAGAGAGAAAAAAAAAAAGAAGAAAAAAGGAGTAATCAGAAAGGAATGTTGCACGTCACTCCTGCACAGCACCCATACTTTTTGTGACTACGTGACAATCGGAGACAGTGGCCAACGTTTCGGCGTCGACACCCGTCTGAACTCTACATCAACTCACATGGTGACGGGGGGAATACATGTTTTAACCAGGCTCCTCCAAAAGAAAGAGAAGAAGAGACGACCCACAGTGAACCACCATAATGTCACGCGGGGTGGCGTGTTACGGCAAAAGGGGCTGAGTTGGCAAGCAGCTCAGCAGCAGACGCGCACCTGTTCTGACATTTTCTGTCGACCTTGACACAGAAAACACATGACAATGCCTCTCTCTGCATTTCAAAAAGTACGGGCCGTTTGACGAAGACCCTTCACTTCCCCTTTTTTCTCGTCCCCATGATACCTAAAACTACTTTCAACACCGTATGGAAGTCTAATAGATCAGGGCAAGTCACGTAGTGACAGTAAATAACTTAAAATGTGAGCATTTGCTCTATTCCAAATGATTTCAGGCCACAATATTAAAGTGACAAAGAGGCCTCGGCCTTTCTTCCATTTCTTTTTACATTTCTATCATCTCATGCTCTCCCTTTCTTTTGAAGTTCATGACATGAGCCACAATGCATTCATTCATCCACTATTTTAATCAAAGAGAAAGCAAAGCAGCGCTGCCAGGAGAGCTGCACAGGAAAACAAATGCAATCTTCCTGTTAATCACTGCATTAACAAGAAGTCGACAGTCTGGACGCACATGCCAGGGAGGGGAGCCGGTCCAGGTGTTGGATAATTGTCAGGTTGCTTTTTTTTTTTTTTACTGTGCCAGCCTCTGTTTCACTGCTGGTCTACACTTGTGCCCCACCTTAATGATAGCCTCTTTCTGCTGAAGACAGCACACAGACACAAAGAAGTCTTGGCAAGGGTTCCCCATGCTGACAGTAGTGGACTACGGAGGAAGGCTTAGACGTCCCGCTATAATCAGTGCCAAGTGAAGTGTAGCTCAATTTTGAAGAAGCACGGGGAGCGTCTCATTTAAATGAAAGGCCAAAAAACACTTGGAAAGCAACGCAGACAGGTCCATGTATCCATGTATTAGAGAAAAACAACTTGCCAAGACAGCAGCTTGTCAGAAATGATTCACGTGTGTCTTTCATTGAGAAATAAAACTCCCTCATCTGATAACATCATTCTGAGAAGATGATGATTTGCACGCCAGTCTCAACTTTTACTGAAAACTTTACAGACGATGCACCTCTGTATCACACATCTAAAGCTAGGCTAATTAGAGTGCAAAGTTTTCACGTAAGTGCTCTATTTTTGCGGGTTTTAAGATATTTTATCTCAGTTTCTTTCTTTTTAGCCTGGAGAGAGTACAGCCAGCTATCTCTTTTTTTCCAGATTCCCCAGATAACGCCACAATCTCAGGGTGCCACACACAGAGAAACTCTGAAATCCCATTAGCATTTTGCTTTCATTATTTTTAATCAAACCTAGAAAAGTGACACATATTAATTAATATCCATTACCAGTTTTAGCCCCTCTTCCAGAGAAGACACCGGGGCCGGGGGGAGAAGAGAAGCAATTAACTTAAAAAAAATAATCAAAAAAATTGTTTCAGAAATCCCTGATAAATGTCATGTAAGGTCCCGTCTAAATGTAAGAAGTGTAATACATTCTTGCTGTCATATTCCATTAAACTGCTATTACAGTCTTGATAGAACTATTAGTCACTACATTATTAATAACATTAATGTATTTACATTTTTGGTGTACAAGCCTGCTTTCATGCAATAATTTATGAACCAGACTTCAGATATGTTATAACGTTCCCCATCTAGGCTCTTTTGTGTTTATTATTGATTATGAAAACAGTCAAAATTCAAATCCCCCCCCCCCCCCCCTACCCCCCTTAATGTATTGGAGTGGGCTGTTTACATTAAAGGACTGGAATAAAGTGCATTTACATCTGAAGCATAACTTCATAATTTACATTCCAACATTTATTAGAGGTGACAAACGAGCATTTGGTCCACTCGTGCTTTTCCACAATGCAGCACTCATTCAATCCATATAAATTACAGCTGGGCTAGGGAGTGCAAGAGCAAATTATTTTATTATATTTATGCATGTATGACTCTATAGGGGGTTACTAAGACAAACAGGGAATTACTTGATTAGGCCAACTGTGGTTAACAAAAGAAAGAAATATGAGACTGAGGGGTGAGCCAATCACATTTCAGCATTATTTAAATGTTTGGCCTCAATTAAAAAATCTAAAAATACACACATCACAGTGTAAAAGCTTAGAATCGATAAGACTTTTGGATCTATAAAATGAGTAAATGGCAGACTTTGTTTAAGCTACATGTTAAAAGTACACCACTGTGTATTTTATACAGTATAAAGAGCTCTTTCAAGTATCGCTGTTCCAATAGCTTACGCTGAGCTCAAACTAATATTATTCAATTAAAAGAAACTTGCCTAAAAGGCAGTATATTACATAATTAGACAGGGCAGCGTTTTCAGAAGTGTAGTTACAAATGCACTGAGGGGATCCCAGCATTTGAACAAATATCTGGCGCTGTAGGGGAGCTTGCCGACAAATTAACAGCTAATAACTTACTGGGAAGCCAGATAAAAAGAGAAAAAAAAATGTTCCCCAAAGTGTCAATTACAAATAATTTTTCCTCTGATTTCCCACACTCGTGAAAAGCGTGATGTGCTAAAAAGCATTTGGAATAGTGTGCCAAAAACCCGCATGCTGTTCATTTAATCTGGTCTTATTTTTTTTTTTACACACTGGATTCATTCACAGAGAAATAATTCAGCAGCGGCAGCAGGATTGTTCGGGACGGCTCTGAGAGCGTGAGCGTATGGCTCCCTCGTGAGAGCACTTGCTGGTCAGAGAGGAGCGAGACAGACGGATGGGTGCAGGGAACGGGGAAATGACGGGGGGATTCAATCAAATTCATGTTCATTAAAATCAGAGGACATCACAAAAATTAGAAAGATGCTGACAAATCAAAAGGGGTCTCAGTACCTGAATTACCATAGTCATTTACTTATTAAAGCCAGGATGCTTCCTGTCAATCAAGGGCCATCACATTCTCCATTTGCGGCGGAAAGCCGGCGTAATTGCTTCTCATACTAATCAACACAACTTGTGTAATTATGCCTTGAAAGTGACATTGGAGGCTGAGAGCGATGTGAGCAGTCTTGACAGCGGAGACATCTCAGATTCATCGGGAGATTTCCAGCCTCGCTGCGAGGAGACAAGCCACTCTCAGACCAAGTTACTCACTCGAGCAGTTTACAACCATAAACACAAAGAAAAGACGATAAATCAAGCTGAAGTAATTACAAAGGAGAATAGAGAGTATAAAAGGAAGCTCGGCTCAATAAGGCCACTTTCCCAAGTATATCGAGGCAAAATGACTGCGCTGTAATTAAAGTGGTGTCGTATTTCTATCATTTCTTAAGTAAACATATTATGACAGTTCACTAAATTGTGGGAGAATAGGAAATTACAGCTCTGTTACCATCCTGTTTACATTAATGTACTCGCAGAGACGAAAAACCCTGCAAATAAAGCCCTAAGTATTCATTATAGTTCATTGAATTGGGCTTAATCACAGACTTTACATGTGTCTCCAGAATGAACTTTGGGTAAAACTAGCTTTAACATTCCTCTCGAGCATCGGAGAACTATCCAAACCATATTCCCAGGGTGCATCTGTCACGAGTCACACTGCGGCCCAGCCAGGCGGGTCAGAGCGAGGTCAAATTACTGCAACAAATCAAAGAGCCACGGAGCCACGACGTGAGACTCTGGTATCTACATAAAATATGCGTATTAATGACACACAGTGACAACAGCTTCTTCTTCATTTACCGTGAACTTTACAGTGAATTAAAGGATTTCCAATGTTCTCATCCAAAAAATCCAAAAGATCAAGACACTATTGTCGGAGGGCTAGTGATGCAGATGTCCACAGAAAACCGCAAAAATAAAATGTATCAAATGGGTTGGACTCATCTGTGCTCATCATTTTCAAAGAGGTGGGAGGAACCATCAGAAAAAAAAAAAAGTCCCCCGACATCAAATAGAAGTTGCCTGATAACTCTGTCACACTATGAGGGGAATAGGCGTCATGATTTCATCTGAGAACAGAAATGAAGACGAGAGATTTATGGCTCGTAAAAAGTTCAAACGCCAGAAAAACCCAAAATCCTTGTCTGTGTCATTCCCCGCTCGTGACCTCCAAACTTTAGCACATGTTGAGGACGAAGTAAAGAAATGCTTCGATGAAGCCAAAGATGAGAAAACAAGCACATTTACTGACATAGAAAAACACAGGCTTTTACAGGAAAAACCAGTGTGATTCACCCTCTGCGTTCAACTCTAATGAGTCAAAAAGTGTGACCTGCACTTAAACAAGAAGTCACAGCCAGAAGCTGTAAACTCATTTTCCCCCATCCGAGCCAGCAACGTCGGCAGGACCTGGAAGATGTGCTCCGAGCATGCACGATAAATCTGACGTGAAATCATAATCATAAAAGCAATTAGCTGACCCTGCGCCACTCGTCCTTGGACATGACAGTGAGAATTCATACGGAGTCCTCTAAGGAGGTTGGCTGCCGGGTTGGGTGAGGAGGGGGGGAAAAGTGCAACACAGCAACAATAAAACGGAGGGCCCTTCCTGTATCATTAACCACCGAAACAAACAGCGCATGATGCACAATGAGTGTTGCACTGAGAAACAGAGAATTGAGCGTTTTCAAAAGAGAAAAACTTCAGCCCGACCACTGAAACGAGCGGTGGTGTGCAGATGTTTCACAAGTAAACCTACGGGCATGGGGAAGAAAAAAAAACAACACACACACACACACACACACACACACACACACACACACACACACACACACACACACACACACACACACACACACACACACACACACACACACACACACACACACACACACACAAAATTGCTGTCATGTCATCTCCGTATCCCACATCACTCCACATTATAGCCGGCACTGTGAAATACAGCCTTCAGATCACATTCATAGTAACTTTACGTATGTGAAATTAAACATAAAAATATGAAGATTGATGCTTTCCGCACACGCCTTTGTTCTGTGCCTTTGCAAGAGCGTTCAGCATGTTTACAGTCAATGTGACAGGATACTGAATCTATTGACTGCGAGATGGCAGGTGATCAGATTTATTTGACTTTTCTCTTTCAAGGAGTGTGTTACAATCTGAAAAATCTCTCTTCTCACTCACACACGCGCACACACGCACGCGCACACACGCACACGCACACGCACGCACACACACACACACACACACTCTTTCTCGCCATCACTTCCCACCCAGTAATTACAGCGAGGCCGAACTAGTGGCTGCCACCTAGTGACCGTCTTCTCCAATAATCATGAAATATCTCTATGGCTCGCGCCCCCACTCGGACCATAACTCTCCTTTACTGCAGACAGCTCCAATAAAGGATTACAATTACAATTAAAGTAATGAGCAAAGAGGAAAAAAAGGAAAATCTCAGAGAAGGTTCCCCTGACTAACTAAATGGTAGCCTAGTTTCTTGACAGAATGGAGTTACCATACCCGCCTCATTACTGGCTCCCATTTCTTATTCTTCCCCAATAATTAATTTGGGGCGTGTTGAAACCTGCAGTACTCAAAAATTTAAATAATGGTTTCGAAAGTGATGAATGTGAAATGAATTGAAATATGAATGATTAAATAAGAGGTTAACTTCTTGTTATTTTTGCTTTATGGAGGTGGAAGTGTAAAAAAGGTCCAAATCACTTGAAATGTGCTCTATTTTCTTTTCTTCTTTTAAAAATAATTGTCCAAGTCATATAAACCAGTAATGAAAACACACACGCAGAGGATAGCTGGGTGTTAAAAGGACGTATTGTTTTACAAACACTGAGTCAAGACCCGAGAGTAACCTCTGACTTCCTGGTATCACCACTGTGATACATTTGTGTCACTCCCACGCTTTAGTGAAGAAAAAAAAGAAATCTCTTTTTACAGCGAACATATGAGAAACATCTGTCTGCCTGCGACTCATGGGGTTCAGCAGAAGAGGGAGGTGAAATGAGGTGAAAAAGAGCCAGAAAAAGACAACTGAGGCAGTGCCTTCATGTCGCTGGCTGGATCAATTACGGTTGGCACGTCCTCTGCCATCTTGCCAGGTCCCCCACAACTCCTGCACTTAACACTGCTGCCCCCCCCCCCCCCCCCCCCCCCCAAATAGTGTGATGGCTATTGCAGAGGGGCTACGGAAATTTGGAGACTGCTGAGCCAAAACAGATCACTTCAAAGCGGCTTATTTAACGCTTGCTAAATTTTTCATCACAGTCGCTTAATATCCTGGGGAAGGGGAGCTTTTGAAGTTGCAGTGAGACCGGGGATGTTCTTCTTACAATTCTTTTTCCCCTCCCATTACCACCCTCCCTCTGCTGTACTAACCCCCCCCCCCACACACACACACACACACACACACACACACACACACACACACACACACACACACACACACACACACACACACACACACAGTTAACACTATGTATGCCCAAGTGCACGTAGAGGTGTGCGAATGGTATACAGACGCAGCTCCTGCATAAGTAAACCACACGCTTGCATCCTCACACACACATATGCATCATACCTTTTTCTTTTGGGGCCTGTGGTTTGTCAGTGTGTGGAAAGAAAAGAGCAGGCCTCATTCTACCAGAGATACCAAAAAACATTAGAATTCACAATCAAAGTCAGGGACAACCAGACTGGGATGTGATGATTTGCTGCTTTTCTTTGTCATAAATTAGAGTAAAACAAAAATCTCTGGCTTTTGGATTCATATTCAGATAGAACAAGGATTTATTATTATTTTCTGACATTTTAGAGACAAAAAAATTAATCAAGAAAATAATCGGCAGACTAATCGATAATGAAAATAATTTGTAAGTTGCAGCCCTAATCTCCATATTGACACTTACAAGATACTATGGCAATTAATGTTTTTTGTTTTATTTTTTATACACAAACTACAGTTTGAGAAAGAAAATATCTGTTAGTAATGTGGAGAATTCAAATAAATAAAAATAGTTCCTTAATGCAACTGTTGTGATGAGGTAAAGACAACATTTAAATTCAATCCAATACAATATTTAGTCTCATATCAAAATGTTCTCCTACGCTTCTGGATATCACATTGCTGTATTTCCTGAACTGTTTCAGAACTGACCTTGTTTTCTAAATGATGTGATCAAAGGGATTTGTACACACAATTATTGTTCTGATGTGTTTGGGTGGATTGTGAAAGCAATGAGGACAGAGTGATAGGAGGAGACGAGGGATGAGCGCAGGGTGTCACTGCAGGGGCGGGGGGACAAAGACTAGGGAGACACCGGCGAGAGACAGGCCAGGGTTGTGATGAGTGGAAGGTGGGAGGGGTGTAGATGGCGACCAAGCAAGACGGGGTGAGAGCGAGCAAAGAGCAGCGCCAGAGGCAACAGCTGCGGCTGGCAGCGACTGGTATACCAGTCAAGCGTGGAACACACACTCAAACCCTTTTCTCTCTGTAACTGCAGGTCCAGACCGCTCCCTCGGGCTGCGATGGTGGCAAAGGCTGCGGTACTGGCCCCTAAGCCGGGCCCTCTTGCCCACAGAGGAGAGAGCCCACGCCGTGCCGTGTGCCAGGGCCTGCTGATCTGGGCGAGGTGAGTCAGAACCTGTTAACATGACTGGTGTCCCCAGCCTGACACACTGGCTTGTCTGACATGCACATGTGCACATAAATGTTATACAAACGTGTGTGTGTGTGTGCCCCCCCATCTCTCTCTCTCTCTCTCTCTCTCTCTCTCTCTCTCTCTCTCTCTCTCTCTCTCTCTCTCTCTCTCTCTCTCTCTCTCTCTCTCTCTCTCTCTCTCTCTCTGCCCTCCCAACCCTGCCAGCATTCCCTTTCCTCTCATCCAGATAAAATCCTTTCAGACATAAATTTCAATTATTCACCTCATCCAAATAATGCCATGTGACAAGAATTATCCCTACTGTAATAATCCACTTAACTGGGAAAGAGCAGCTCATCAAAAAGAGAAAGGAGAAAAGGGGTTGGAAGTGAGGGCGGTGGTGGTGCGGGGAGACTTGTCAACCAGTCTCGAATCAGGACCCTCATAACAAGAATTTCTTCCCTTTTTGGAGGAGGCAGTCTTGAAGCGCACTGGGATGATGAAATTGAAGTAAATTGAAAGAAAGCCTGGGAGAATGCTCCCACAATCAATAACCCCAGGATTAAATTAGCCTTGGCATGAAGGGATGATGGGGGGAGGATGAAGAGTGAATGGCGGTGAATGACATTGAGACATGTAGGCTGAACAATACAGCACTCCTAGAACCTGGATGCTGTGCCCATATGAGCCCAGTGAATGTACCTGTGATGTATTCTGTCCCCACTTGGCAAGAACTTGTGGCTATAATCGTTGTCATCGCTTGAGCCGAGCGAAGTCTAATGAACACTTTCCTTCACACATTATTGGAAAACAACTGATGTTTATTGTCATTAATTAAATGTTCCCGGCTTTGCATGTATTCACAACTTGGACGGAGGACTTTAGAGATAATGATTAAAAAGGAAGAACAAAAACATATATATTCCATATTGTTTCTATAGCTTTTTGCAGAATATTTATGACTATGTCACTGTAATGCAGCAATGAAGCAATACTCAAGGTGCAGTGCCATTAAAATATTACTTTACTTTTCTCCTACGTCATCAAGAATAATTAAGGAAACTTTATTTCGTTTTTTGCAGGCGCAGGGAGGACTAAACTCATGCTGTGTGACTTAGACACGGTCTACTTTGTTTGTTTTTATTGGTGACTGACTATTGGTGAAATAATTCAAAAACATCCTGGACCCATTTGTGGGACATGATCCAAATTGAAAAACAATGGGTTGAACTAAAAACTACAAAGGAATGTGGTAAAAGTTTAATGCAAAACATAAAAAGTGTATTTTTACACTACACTTACATCTCACTTGTTTATAGTCCCGTTATCGGTTCTTTTGTGCACTTTATTTTATTTTATATTTCACTTTATTTTATATTTCTCTGTAAATTTGAATATGTTTATACACTGTGTTGATTGTTGTTGATTGTTAAATGTTATGCACCTCCCGTCATGTCAAATTCCTTGTATGTTCAACATACCATGGCAATAAACGGTTCTGATTAAAGCAACTGTGAAACCACTGCTAAAACAGAGCTTTCCTCCATGTGTTTTACCTCTCATAAATTACACTCTCATTATGGGCTTGGGGACATCAGTGTAGTGCTAAAGTGACTGACTGCTAATTGGAAGCAGAGACACTTGATCTCACTGGGGAATGTGTAATACTACCTGATTAGCTAAGGAAAAGTAGTTTGTCGACGAAACAATGAAAAACAACTTCTTTAAGTCACTAGATCAAAAACAACAACTCTCAATTCCTCAAATATGATACGAGTTTCATTCGCACTCAACACTACAGCAGCTGATTTCACTAGTTAATCAGTGCAAAGGGACCAACCAGTGAAATCTGTTGTGATGAAAAACAAGGTTTTCTTTAACATGAGACTAAATGAAATGAACTAACCTGCTTTATATATCTAATAAGCACTTACATCAAATATGCATATTTAAATTAGTTTGTTAAATTAGTACAAAATGCTTTTTCAGTCAAGTAATGTATAAATACTGAGTCCTTACCAGTGCTTCTCTGGGGGGAGCTGCTGCATCATGTCCAGGTGGAAGGCCCGGCTGAGGAGATAAACAAACACTTGTATAAGACTGCCATCTATTGGAGGACAGAGGCTGTGTTGGTTGAATGCAGCAATGTTTAGTTAGCAGCAGTGGTGTTAAGTAACTAAGGGCATTTACTCAAGTACAGTACGGAAGTACAAAGTTGAGGTACTTTATTTGAATATTTTCATTTTCTGCTGCTTAAATACTGAAATAAATATTGTACTTTTTACTCCAGTACATTAGTTTAGTATATTTAGTTAGTTACTTTGCAAATTCAGACTAAAAATACATAACATAATCAACAAATAAATTACGATGCACTATCATCAATTAAGATATGGCCTTATTTATCCTGGTGGAGAAGTCATAAGCTACTAAACAGTATATAAAGTACTTCAAATTAGTCCCAACTTTTAGCAGCTGCAACAGTAAAGTAATCTACACATTACTGTATTAATAATAATAATAATAATATATACAATTCTAAAATGGGCCATTCTGAATAATGAGTACTTTTACTTTTGGTACTTTAAGTATATTTTGATGCTTATACTTTTGTACTATTAAAATTGTGAAAGCTTGAGTACAGAATGTTTCATCACCACGGTATTGACACTTTTACTGAAGTAAAAGATCCAAGTACTTCCTCCACCACTGGATAGCAGTGACATTTGCAGTGAGCAGATCAGTCGATCAATCTATCACATTAATGCTGCATAATTAGGTCTAGATCATTTTGGATAGATATGTGCTCATGCACCAGTTTATTAATTATTCAGTAATTGTTTTGTAAATGTAGGCATGCATGACAATCATGAATTCAGTTCCTTACTTAATTTTCTTTCCTGCTTCAAAAGCTACCTTTCAATGATGGTTTTGAACTAAGCACATTTAATTCTGGTAACCGTATTGTACATTCTGATTGTAAATTCCGATTTGCTTGCTGAAATTAAAGAGGTTGTAAATGTAGAGACAAAGTGTAGAAGAGGCTGTCCATGGCCACATGTATGAGCCACAACTTACTAAAACATGTGTTTGTCGTGACGTTCAATGCTTGTCAGTTTAAACCCAAAACAGCGGAAGCAAAGAGCCGAGTACAATCCACGACTTACAGTGACCTTTCCACATCATGTCACTAACTGCAGATAGTGAGCCTGAGGGAAGACTTCGTGGTTAGGTGGAAAGACGTGCATATGGTCACGGTAACTAGCTAGCCGACAAGGTTAGCAAGCCATACAAGTTTTGGCAACATGTGGTTTGCAGCACAAGAACGACAGCTCGGCCTTTCGGACAACTTGTCAACGCAAGCATGTCTGAGAGGCAACTTTTACAGCGTTGAAGGAGCTAGCTAGCGTGCTAACTAGCAAGCATGCTAACTCGCTAACTTTAGCTAACAGAGCGGTTATAAACGTAACAACGAAAAAATGAAGGCATTCAAGGTGCGCGACATCTAAACACACTATAAGAGTCCACTGTCGTGTCTGGACATCAAGAGTTAATTGTTCTAGTTGCATAAATGTAGACCTGTGTTGGAGGATCAGGTTGGTCGGTGGATGCCATCTTCCGATCCCTCATTCGCTTTCAGCACAGGCTGCTCGAGTGAGCCACGTTCGATTGCTTTTCCGGATCTCAACGGTCCATAAAGTCTGTCTAAAAACAATGTTAATGATTACATTCAGTAAACACAGCAGAATTCACTTAATTAGAATTAGTCAGGAGCCCCTTGTGTTTACAAGCAAGTACAATATCACATGAATTTACATTGTATCAATAATTCTTATAATAACGTAATCAGAACCAAATTCCGCTTTATTGGCCAAGCATGTGCAATACCATAATAATACACAAATTAAAGACATAATTAATCAAACATTGTGACACAGGGCCCCTCTACAAGATGGTCTCCAGATTAATAATGCAGTGAACAGCCCTCAGCTGCTTATTGTTTGAGAAGATATTTTGCTTTTGTGGTGCATTTTCTTACTTAAATGAATCTAAAAGACAGAACAAAACTGTGAAAATAGGGCCATTTATGCTCCTGGAAGTCTGGGGGCCCTGAGATTCTGGGGGCCTGAAGCAGTTGTCCCCAATGTCCGTTTGCTAATCCGGTCTATAGCCTCGGAGTCTGGCTGCTCCAAGACAATCCTGTCAATCAAGGCCAGTATGACTGATATATCATTATAAAAGCTGTAATATTACTGGAACATTAATCTTCATAATCTCCACCAAGTGACACATTAAAAGAAGTGAACTTAGCTACTGTGACCATTATGTCTAGTGGAAAGACAATGCTGTCTTCATATTTCCCGAGAGAAGTTGACAGACACATTTCAAGACTCCATTGAAGACAGAGGCTGTGTCAAAAATCACTCCCTTTTTATTATACTGTATAGTTCACTACTTCATGGTCCGAGTTTTTGATAATGCCTATAATCCCTGTGTGGTATAGAAACTATTTGGAATTACCTCAAATTAAGTCAAGAAATGAAAGTTCAAATTTAGTGAGTTAGTTTTAGTGATAAGGATTGTAAATATACAGACTATGTGCAGCTTTGATCAAAAGATCAAATAACAGATAATACAGATTCTGCAGCTGAGATATGCAAACAAACGTAAACATTTTAAGTATGTACACTTTTTTAGTTGTTTTGATGGCTGTGGTATTGGTTGAACAAATCTAACCAAACTAAATTATAATCTGTAGTGACTCAGTCTCTTGTCAGTCCACTGTTAAATCAGGTGCATCCAGTAATTGTCAGGATCTGGGCATACTATTTGAAATAATAGTAATACATCCAAGTAACAACACAAGGCAGTAAGGTCACATTCATTTTGGGTTCCTGGATATTTACATACATCTACGGACATTTACATTCAATACAAACAAAGGTGTGTATTGCGAGAAATGGGGAAGGAAATAGAAAAGAGGAGGTAAGGTAGGACACAGTGGCCTAATCTGAACAGTACACGTCCCAGTCTCTGTGAACACAAGTAGATATTGTTTGTTAATTGCGGGAAATATTCAGAGAGGAGGGACATGATGAAATAAATTGAAAGAGTAGACTGGAGTAAAAAAAACCAAAAAAACGGACAAGCTGGAGACTGTATGAGTCAAGTAAGTCCAGGAGATGGCAGTAATGCAACAGTAAAAAGAAGAAGAAGAAGAAGAAGAAGAAGAAGAAGAAGAAGAAGAAGAAGAAGACAGCCGCGGTTCCGTGTTCGAGTCTGCTTATCGACGAGAACTACAGTTTCGGTGTCTGACAGTTTAAAGTTAAGAGAAAGAAGAAGAAGTACGTTTCTCTACAACAAGCTAAGAATGACAGACAGGAAACCGTGCAAGGTGTGCAATTTCACCCGACAGAAGTCCTACGGGGTGGTAGTTCCCTCCTTAGATGACCTGAAGATGAAAGGTAAGTTGTGTTATAACGACTTTAACTCGTAAACGTGTCTAAAGAGTGAGTCTAATTGTATTGCTTTCATTTGAATAAAAACTGTATTACATGAGATGTAAAATGTAAGATAAATCTGACACTGTGTTCGTGCATTTAGCGGTGATCTTGGGCAGTTTGCTTTGGTTTGTGTTTTATTAAAAAGGCATTAAGGGTGTTGTCTAAAGTGAAACACAAATGTCATGATGAGCAATGATCTTCATCACTGTTGTCAGCCACTATCATTGCCGCCATTGAGATTTTTTTTTTTTACCGCACAGTTTAAACTTGCTTATCTGTCACGAACGAGCTGAGTAATATAACACTTTCATCGTGTTCAAACTCGCAGGAGCTCAACAGGAAGAGTCAGGACAGATCTCCCTCCTGTCCTGCTCATACCAGGAATGCTAGTCAGCAGGCGTTGGCCGTTTCAATGCACACTATTTACATACAAGACAGGACCACGTTTCTGATCAAGTTTGTTAAACAGTCTACATCTATAGATTTAGTTTGGATCTGGATAAAGTCCCGTAACTGCAGATGACACAAAACCTCCAGTGTTATTTGGAAAACTTCCATTTTCAAATTCACCATTTTGACCTTTTGTATAAAGTTATACATTAAAACCACATGTGTTGTTCTAGACAGTACTGAGTTATGTTCTTCCTTTCAAACCGTCTCAGACCAGTACATAAATACAATATAAAAACAAAAAGCTAATGTAAGCAGCTCAGTATCACTCTATTGAAGGAGCAGTGTGTAGGATTAGTGGCATCTAGACCCCTCCGCTCACCCCTCTCTTTCCAAGGGTGTTGGAACACTATGGCGGTGTAGAAATATGAAATGCTCTCTCTAGAGCCAGTGTTCGGTTTGTCCTCTCCAGGCTACGTGAAGAGGACACGCTCCCTATGTAGATATAAGGTGCATCGCAAGCTAAGGAACACACAACAGTTCTTAGTTTTTGGTGATTATATGCAAGTGAAAACATAGAAATTAAATAAAACATAGTATTAAAGCCCCCTAAATCATACGCTGTTCATTTATACTTGGTGGTTACCCATAAAAAGGTTTAATTTGTATCACCAGGATGCTTCACATGTGAATTCAAATATCACAGTAAATGTTCAGTGGGGAACGCCACTGAAACTACCAGGGGCAAATCCACCAGACACAATATGGGTTTGTCATTAACACAGAATATAGATGCTTTAACAAGGCAAGTCTAACACAAGGTTGACAAATAGAAACAGCTGTGATGAAAGAAGAGGTGATTACTTTGATGTATTGCATTGTTTACAGAACTCATTTGGTATTTGCAGGAATGATCGGGTGGTGTGTGAGTTGTTACTGCCTTTACACATATGGCTAAAGCGTATGAAAGTCCTGTGTGTGTGATAAAGGATATCCACCAAAGATCTGTAAAATCTGTCATTTCTCTATTCTTCCCACAGGAAGTGAGTTTCTTGGGTTCAGTCCTGGTGAGCCTGTCACAGTGGTCCTGGAGAATGATGGGACAATAGTAGAGGATCAAGCCTACTTTCTGTGTCTACCTTTAAACACAAAGTTCATGTTGTTGCATGAAAAAGAGACATGGTCACCAGTTCGCAGGGGTAAGAAGATGTACTGGCATTTGTCTACATTTCTGTTTCTTATTTTAAAATTAAGTGCACGTCCCTGTTCAGGTAGTAATTTTCTTTTTGTCGTAGTGGATGGTGGCACGGCCTGGATGGCCAGAGATTCTTTGGTGCTGGAGGCCGATACTGTGGAGGCTGATGCTGTGGAGGCTGATACTGTGGACGCCTCCAGTGCTGCAGCACCCTGGCTGGACCTGGCTCAACAGCTGAAGCAGGACCTTGCCAGCATCATACTCATGTCGGAGGCAGACTTACAGGTACTTTTCCTTCATTTCACCAACTGTGACACACAGTCATGTTTATCCCAGCATGCACTGGGAAGAAAACAAGGTAATAGTACTTGAAAAACACTTTCCTCAGTAGTCACCATCAGCTTTTTAATCTTTGTTCTGTTAAAGGATAAGGCTGACAATATTCTGTATCCTTATCGTTAACAAACATCATGGACCAACTCTACAGATTGCTCTCACTAAGATTCATTATCTGTGTGACTAAAGTTTAATATAGCAAATTCCTTTTTGCATTCATCAAACAAACCCACGAGCTGTGACATGGAGGGAGTCCATGCAAGAGATTTGTTTCAAATAAAATGTATTAAACTTAAAAGGTCAACACAAAATAAGTGTGTTTAGGTCAGCAGTGAAAGCCGTGCACAGATGTGTTGTCATGTGTGCTGTGGAGGTGTTGAAGGTGCAAAACCTCAAAGACATTTATGCTGGGTGAATGCCAGCTGTATGAAGAGAGTGTGAGCACAGAGGCCAGCAATAACAATAGTACTTTGGTTAGCACCTGGAATTACCAAGGTCTAATAACCAAAGTAGCATACCCAAAGGGCCCTGTAAAACAAAGGCTAACAAGCCAAACAAATCCTCCCAAGACGCATCAAGAAACGACATCAACAAAGTTCAAATGAAAACCAAAACACAGCATGGGCTATAGCCCTTACCAAAGCTGCCAAGTTGCAGGCATTTAAGGCAACAACCTCCTCACAGCTCATATTCTAGTTCCTCCCTCACCACCCCAAATTATATCATGAACCAAAGCATCTTCAGATATGCTGGGCTCAAAGCAAGTTAAAGACCAGACAAAGCACAGATTTATTTTACTCTCCGAGCCATGTTACAGTGTATTTAAGGTCACAAGCCCGCAAGACAAAAAACCCACAAATACATGTACTGAAACACATGTAATGGTGAACTCAAAGAGCCACCACAGAGCCCTGTCTAACTAATAACACTTACTAGCCAAGTAGCCTCAACCGTAGTCTTCGGACGGATACTGGTGGTGGGTAATTATGCAACGATTACACCAGAACAAAAAGGCAAAAAACTGGCATCCACTCTATGGGTTTGCAAACCAAACAAACTGGGGACAAATGCTGTTCCTTTTGACCAAATCGACAAAAAACAAACTCCTGTAGAAAGGGTGAGACAGTGAGCATGGAGGCCAGCGTTCATAGCTCAGTGGCCCAGGTGAGCCCAATCAGCTGACATCCCTCCCATGTCAGCCAATCGACTGCTCAGGTTGGCAAGGACAGCCTCCAAGACATTGGGAGAGGCGTCACACCATAGACCTCCATTGTTATTCAAGAATTATTACAAATACATCAGTCAGCCACACTGATGTTCCATCAGTAAAATAGACACTGTTGTTTATTTTTAGTTGATTTTGCATACACTGCCCATAAATACTCACTATCAGGGTTTTGTTTCCTCGCCTGTCAGTGTGGCAGGACACTGAACATTTGAAAGTGATGTTACTCATTTTTAAAGATAGGAACAGTGGAGGGAAGTCACAAAGTAACACACTGTTGGTTTTGTTGGGGATTTGTTGACAATAAGAAAACCGTATAGTGACACCTGCCTTATCCTTAAAGCTAAAATAGGCAACGTTTACCTTTTGGCAGGAGTAAAGTTCACAGTGTAATATTTGACACTCTTCTTAATTACTTTTGCATTTTCATTTAAGTTTATTAGGACTTTGAAAAAGCAAAAGGAGAACACAAACAATCTCTAAAAGAACATAATAAAATTCTATCTGCTATACTTTTTGCTTTGCTGTTCATTTCCTCCTTGTTTTATCCCAGTATTTGTTCTTGCTGTCGAAGCACCACATAGACCTACTGTAGTGTTTTTAAGAAAGGATATTACTGCTTTGTGCCACCTGCTGTTCCAGACATTAGTGGATGCCCCGTGCCTTGAGCTCGCCTTTGCTCTGGGCTTCCAAGAGAAGAAGGCCGAGGACCTGCAGGAGACAGTGCAGAGGGTTTTGGACAGACGAGAGGAGGAGAGGCAGTCCAAGGAGCTGCTCCAGCTCTACCTCAAAGCTGCGGAGAAAGAGGACAGACAGCAGGAAGACCAAAGCCAAGGTATGGCTGTGTCATTGTGTGGTGGTTTTCATTTAAACAATTTGGAAATGGTTATAAATAATATTGGACACTTTTTTCTTGGTTTACCCTCTTTTTTTTAATTGTTTTGAATCTTTAGGTTGTGTGTGTGTGTGTGTGTGTGTGTGTGTGTGTGTGTGTGTGTGTGTGTGTGTGTGTGTGTGTGTGTGTGTGTGTGTGTACACACACACACACACACACACACACACACAAAATATATAAAAATGGTACACCAGCGTTCCACCCTCCAAATGATACAATAAAGATTCAAAAGATTCCAGGTGCTAACCACTGAGTCTATCCTATGAAAATTGAAATGAATAGCTCTGATCAATAATCATGAGTTCAACGTCCAGCAAAAATAATCAATATTAACCTTTGATTGTGTAGGCCTGCAGGAAGGTAATGACTCCTCTGCTTGTTCTGTGGACAGGGGTCAGGGACAAAGCTGACCAACCCGTAATCAACATGAAAGGCTTAAACAATCACAATAATTCTTGATATATGTATTATTTATTAAGAGCTAAGCACACTATTTGTATTCAATAGCAATATCTTTATACATCCATGTTCACATCCTTTACTTTTTGTATTTACATTATAGCAAAGCATGTAGTCATGACAAGATAATTAATCAAATTATAAATAACATGTTATTTTATATAGACAGCTCATGAGAGAAGAGCGGTGATTGTGCCTTTTGGCCACAAGGTGGAAACATTGTTGCTACTGAATAATCCCACCCCTTGTTGCGTTTCATTGGAACTATACCCTTGTACAACAAATCATCCTGAAAGAGAATCCATTTTAATGTGTCAGGGGCTGGAGACGTGGAGGTGGATGCAATGGAGGTGGACTCTTCATTCGGATTCATGTCCAGGACACTGATGGTCCTGAAAGGCAAAACAAGCCCAGAGACCAGACTCTCCACTGAGGATCTGCAGGTAATCCCCTCACACCGCTGATCAAGTATGCCTCAGAACTTCTGCAGCTTATGCTGTAACAAACCCCATCGAGTCTAATAAGCAGCTGAGAAAATGATGAAGCAATTATGGAAAACTGCAAGTCCTAACGCAGCACATGCATAGTTTATTAGTGACTCTGTTGTGTAATCCAAAGGGCATTTACTTACTTATATAAAGTGCATGCACAAAGAGAGACTGATTTGGATTGCATATATCTGTCTCAAACACAACAATCGATAATAAGTCAGTAATATAAAGTCTCACATATTCACATTTGCACTGTTTGAAATGAAGCCTCTCCCATGTCTCCTCAGCTGGTTGTGAGCAGAGGCGTAGAAGCTATGGAGCAGGTGCTGGGCTGGGACAGAATGAGGACTTCTGCGCTGCTGCAGGCCTGCGAAGCCGAGCTGACCGGACGTCTCCAGCAGGTTCAAGCCGTGCAGTCCATCAGGAGCAACACACAGCTGGACAGCAGCCGGCAGTCCAGTTAGCAGAGAGCGGAGGAGGGTCTAGAAAAAAACGACTGGGCCGAGGCTTCACCTGAGAAGAGACTGATAAGAACTCACACAACCTGCCTCAGGGTCAGAAGAATGGGATTCACCTTGTGTTAATAATAGGATCCATAATGCTGGAATCCATGAATGTTAATGATGTTGACGTTTGCATAATTCTGTTGAACTTGCAAACCACTTGAATGCTTTTTGCCTCAAGAGGAAGCACAGTCATTTGCACAAGTCATGTTTATCAAAGACATGCTGGCGTTAACCACTGGCATCAACTTTTTTATTGGCTCCTTATTTTGGTGAGAGCCATGCTGTGAAAAATAATCACAGATAAACATATCCATGTGAAAAGCAAAATGGGAAATATGCCAATTTGCTTTTCTTGTCAAGAGTTATCTCGGAAGATCGATACCATCGCTCTCTGAACACACTTGTTCAGTATGATGCTGCAGCCAGCAGCCCGATAGCTTAGCATAACGACTGGAAACAGCTAGCTCGCACCAGCCCCTGGCAAGCTCAGTAATTAACACCTAAGAAGTAGTCCCACACATTATCCCTGTAAAAACCCCAACTTGTGGGTTTTGCACTTGATTTGTGTGATTTAAATGATGAGATTAAGGGGTGCTAGCTTTCGTTACCTTCAGAGCCAGGCTAGCTGTTTCCCTTGTTTCCCAGTCTGTATGCTAAGCTATGCTTATGGCAGCTTCGTATTTAGTTGATAGGAATGAGAGTGGTATCAAAGCGTTCTCCCCAAAATGTGGAATCATTGCTTTCAGGTTTTATATAAACTGTTACTGTTAAATGAAATTAACTTCCTGGTGTTATTGTTTACACACACACCCCCCCCCCCCTTTTTACACTGCTAGTTCAGACAGAAGGCGTGCACTATAGGTAAGAAATATGTTTTGAACTAGCTAGAGAAACCCTGTGGATCTCCAGCATTTGGTGAGTGACAAAATATATTGTTTTGTATCTCTTTGAAAGAATTTAGGTGCTTTCACTGAAATCTCATTTATATCTTGAGTATATGGGATCTTTTGGGATGGGTGTTGTTATTTCAGTCAGTTGGTTCCTTTTGATTTGACCTTTTTGTCAGTTTTAAGGGCCACTGTTGGACCCAAATAATGTCTAACTTGTGATGAAAATAAACAGGCCCCCCTACAGGGAACATAAGCGGGTTTTTTTGTAAATAAACTACACTGGCCTGAATGTGGCATCCTTTCCAGTCTTCATGTATGTGGTGTGAAATGCCATCATTACTTGATGTGTGATCATTTCGAGAATCTCTACGTGGAATGTAATATGTAACATAAGGCACAATACTAAAGGAACTTCTACAGCACTGCGTTAGACTGACATGGAGCGCAGACAGGATCATACTGAGAGAAATGTATTACTGAGAGATGTATGCAAATGCAGACATCAACCAACTGTATTTGTATAAAAGCTTCATTTGAAAAGGGTACGCTGACTAATTCATCATTCTAACAATAAAGGTTATGACAGGATAAGAAGTATTTCAGGTCATACAGTGAAGCTTGACTGAGCACATTATGGGTGAGAATGACAGCTTCATCTTTGAGTTGCACAGAACCAACATTTCTGGATGAGAGCTCATTTAAGACCTTGTATTATACACTCTTATCGATGTTACGTATCAGTGTCGGGGCTGTGTGATGTAAGATGGTGTGTGTACAATGTGTGCAGGTTTGTGTGACTCATAGGTCATGTAGAAGATAGCCTTTGTCATGCCTGTCGTCTCATCGTCGGTCTCTTGAACAGTGATCATGAATGACGGGTGAATTTGCGGAGGGATCATCTTTTTGTGTTGCCGTGAGATTGAGATGACACCACTGTCTTGTACTTTAGTATTTGTTATTCATCAAGATTTCCTAGTTACTCAGTCTACAACACGCGGTTTCCCCAAAAGTGAGCAGTCTCTCTTCCGTTTTATAACCCTGTAAGAATTGTCACGTGTCAGTTCTCCAGTGCGTTCACACTCTATTTGATTTGAACATGCACGACAAATGTTACATGGGAATTTGTATATGAGCGTACATTCTTAGATTGAAGGTGCCTTTTATAAACATGTTGAATGGTGGTAAGAAGGATTTTCGAAATTCAACCAGCCCTCAAGCTTTCGACAGTTCTCTTGACCTTTATTATGACGGATTTCACAGACAGATGCCATTCTTGAGAGTACTTTCTCTGAAGACCTAAATCTAACGCCAAATACAATTTTGGGCTCAAAGCTAGGAGCTGTTCTTTGTGAGAATAAAATTTTGATTCACTAGAATACTGATAAATTAATTCTTCTCATCTTCAGAAATAAGTGAGCCTCCTTTATATCTCTCTCCTCACACATAACATATATATTCATGCACAAGATGCAGGGTTTCTTAGCTATAAGCCTACTGGCAGCATGCTGCTGCTAGATATTTTCCAACAGTTGGTTAATGGGTTTCATGGTGTGCGTAATTCCTGTGGAATTGGCTCCAACTAGCTGAACAGTTAGAAGTGAGTGGGGTATTGGGCATTTGTCACACAGTTTTGGTGGATTAGATTATGAGGTAACAGTGCAACAACTGCCGGTTTGCTCTGTAAGCATCCAGTTGCCCCGAGGACTGTCTGGGAATTTCATGCTGGAAACAAACCTTATTCCATGCAGTCAGATGACTTTCAGAGAACACATGTCCACCTAAGGCCTTGTGGTTTTGTGGGGTTGCAAATGCCAAGGTGATGTATGGGTCAGTACGCACCTTGCCTTGCTAAGTTGTGTTGGCCTTCACAGTACAACGCATGTAGCAGCATAACAGTTCAGTCAACATAATGAGGGTTAAAAAAAGTTGCAAGTTCACAGAAAAGTCATGTTGGACTAATTCCAAGAAACAAGAAAAAAGAAAAAAAAGATCACTGGATATAACACTGGATAGAAATCAACACAAGTGTGTTCCTTTCTCACATCCACTCATTCAGGCGTGCTCTTTTGCGCTACTTGTGGGGCACAGACGGACGAAATGTTAGCGAGTGAATGCAAAGGTGTGAAATGAAAGGCAATTTCATGCTGAAGAACCCTATAATGACTGTTTTGATAAAAGCAGCAGAGCTGGGATTGCGCAGAACAAGCTGCATAATGTATGAAGGTTAAACGACTAACATTCACTACTTCTTAGACCAGACTGACTGACTTCCAGAATACTGCAGGGAATTCATTTGTTATTTCTGCCAGAGCATTAAAGAGCAGAACGGTTTGCATTAAGCTACACTGCTTTGAGGAATACCCACTCTTTGTTTAATTAAAATGCTTGTCTGATCATATGTGACTTCAGGTTCTATGTTATGGTCACAAAACATGTATAGTATTTTAATGGACCTTTTTTTTTAATTCACACAAAACAAAACAATGAAACACCTAATACAAAAGTAGTTAAAAGAGGATTAAACTAGATTAGAAATGAGATGCAATCAATGAAATTCCTTGAAATTTGGAGAGTATTTTTGTAGCACCAGTTTCATAATGTCATACAAAGGTATCATTACAATAATGATTCTGCAAGCCTCATGCTCAAACACAATATCCAAGCTTCATCACGGTTGTGCTAAATTCCCAGGTTATAAAAGTCACTGTGTAAAATTGACAGATAGTATAAGTACACAAACAATGCTCATGTCAACAAGCTATCAGGATTCCGCCTTGATACTGGTGTACTTGATCTTCCATCCCTTGTTTTTCCCACTGGGGTCGGATCTAAATGCAACATGCACTTGGTAACTTCCTGTGTCAATGTGACCTGGTGGCACAGATCCACAGAAGGGTCCATACTCTTGTCCAGCTGTTGAAATCTTATAAAAGGGGAAGATCAAATGAGACGATTCATTAAAGGCTTGACTGATTTATGTCTACAAGAAATTATGCAGGAAACGGCATGGCCGTATAGTATATCACCCGAGGAGGACAGGTCTGTAACAAACTGCCTCTACAGGCATGAGGAGGAATACATTTGCTTGTCACATGACTAACCTTCAACATATCATACGGACAAGGGACATCTGAGTGTCCCTCTATGTCAAAGGGGTCCAGGAAGTGCAGAATTATTCTGTAGCCCTCCTGCAGACGGATGGTGTGGTCACACTGACTCATGGGCGGGTAGGGGCTCGGGTAGCCCGGACTGGTCAGGACCCCCGATGGTGTGGTCAACACCTGGCTATGGCATGGCACTGTGGGGAAGACTCATACATTTAGAATCCCACATAAACATTTTGAGGCATGTTTTAGATATCTTGTCCAGTCCTCAGGGTTCACATGTTAATTTAAATGATTATGTTTAATGATCTACCTGCAACAATAAGGTACTGGCTATGAAAAAGTTTTTGGTTTAGAAGAAAACATTTTTTCCTGTCAATTGAGACATTTGCTGGCATCATAAATAATGGGATTCATTTGGGTTTGCATTATTGCCCCGGCAAGTGTGCAGATGTTGTTACGGACAAAAACAAATGAGTATCGCAAAAAGGCTGAGTTCCTGTAATTCATATAATTAGTACAATCTCTCGGCAGGTAATCGTTTTTGCCTATTCATTGTATGATTTGTTTTGTCACCCCCTTTTCCTCTAGCAAAGAATAATAATTTAAGGCACATCAACTGGTAATTGTGATTAATTACCTGGTGTCAGTACACTATTTATGCTGCACAGGTATCAATTTTTAATGCCACTTTGAAGTTGATTTTCCCTCAGGAATCGACAGTAATTAACCTTGCCTCACACCAGCTGGCAAAGATCAACTACTTGACGCATCAGTGCGCCTTATCAGTCTGAAATTATTTAGCAGAGTCCAGCTATGATAGAAGGAAATCCAATCTAATACAATATCAACTGTGTGCCCTCTGTGAAATATTAGAAAATTGTTATTTGAAGATTTGTTCTGCAGTACAAATGCAAATGGCCTTACTTTCCAATAAGTGTAATTACATGTTTACAACACAGCCATTTGATCTTATTTTCATCCACATGTTTTGTAAAAGTCTGACATTAGCAGCGTTTTGTATTTTCAACACCCCAACACCGAATCGCCAAATGGCTATTTTTGATTATAGTCAACAAAAGCTGTGGAATTAAAGTATGTTGAAGCCAAATACAGTACATCAAACAAAAGTCACCATAAACACCATAAACCGTATCAATGTATAGTGAAAGGCTGTGTGCTAAGCTCTTAACACTGAACCTAACTATACAACTTTTGATTCACTTGCGTCTTGAGCTTTAGTGTGCGTGGCTCTTACCTGTGCAGGATCTTTTGTTGTCATGGAGAAGGTATCCTTGTTTGCACGTGCAGTAATATCTGCCGATGTAATTGTGGCAAAAGTGATCACACACTCTTTCCCCATCTATCTTGGACAGACACTCGTTGATGTCTGTTAGAGATAGAGAGATTAGAGAATGAAACACTGTACAGTAGATATGCATTTTCCAACATACTTTAAATCGCAGACTTTATTCGCAGAATTAAGCAGACACTGAATGAGTCTGGTTTGTCTTAACACACAAAAATGTAATTGGCAATCTGCGTAAACAACCGCTAGACATTTAAAGAAAAGTTTGAAGTATTAATTGCATGAAAACAGGCGTCAAATCTTCAATCCAAAAAGTAACTGGATGATGAAAATGACATGAAAATGAAAAATATACTGTCAATCTATGTTTAAATTAATTATATTATTTGGACAAACCGATTTCTTTCTAAAGATGAATTTTAAAACATTACTGTATTTATCTGTGATGATATAATCCTGCTCCTATTTTGCTATAAACTCCCTTACTCACTGCTTCGTGCAATTAGAGCGACCAAAAACTGTGTCTGCCTTCTGGCAACACATGTCACTATTCTGCTTCACCTTCTGCGGTGTAAAATGCTTGGAAGCCCGTGAATCGTCCCTCGTTAGAGTAGTCACTCCTAAAGACCACTGACATGAGTTTCCCAGCTGATAGGATGATGGTGTTCCTCGGGGTCCTTTCATAGTTCTTCTCTTCCTCACCACAGAACCGCAAGGTTTCATTCCCCTCTGCCAAAACCTAGTTTGACAAGGTCAGAGGCATTTTAGTCAGTAAGCCACGGACTCCAGTACAGAGAATGGGAGTTGGAGTTTCTCCAGCATGTTACCTGGATGTAGTCATATTCACACTGGTCTGAGGGTTCCATGCTGAAGTGGCTGAAGTAGAGTTTGACCCTGTGGCCATCTGGGACAGTGATGTTCCACACTTCGAGCTGGTTGTCAGGGTATGGCTGGGGGAAGTTGGGGGAGGTGAAGCTGCCATATAACCCTGTCATTTCCACACTCAGTGAGACATGGAGGAGGGAAAATAGGGCAAGAACACAGCACCCACTGGGCAAAATTAGGTGTGATGGCAGCAGTTTCAAGGATTATTTTTGCACAAATAAAATGCTAACTGACACTCACCTGGTCATGTTCACGTGTTTTGGAATAGTTCACCCTCAGTGAGCCAAGGGTAAATGAACCCAGCTGCCGACATTTAGGTAAACAAAGTGAGACAAGCACATGATCAGTTTGTCATCAATCCCCACCTCCCTCGGTTCGCAGAAATCTATCAAACTGGTGAATGCCAGATTCATTTATATTAATTTTATTCTGTTTAACTCTTTATATCACCTCTATAAGTTTTTACAAGTGGGAAATGATAATTTAGATTAATATGACTATACATACAGTATTTCCTTGAAATTAATTGCATTCACTAAACACAGGAAGGAGACCGACAACACTGATATGGATTTCTAAATCAAACTAAATCTGAAAAAACACACAAACACAAACAATTTAGGACTCCTTTCTATAGCTTTTGTCACCTTTGATTGGTGAAATTTGTTAATTTTGAAATCTTGAATTGAAATATTAACGCAGATTGACCTGTAACACACTTTAGTGTGCTGTAAAACCTTTTTAAAAAAGGCATGCTGGTCAGATCAGTCTCATGCTACTAATTATTACAGACCCGCTGTCATGATTGCTGGTACAAGCTTCGGAAAAATTAATACACTGACTGTACCAACAACATTTAGCATGAGGTTGAATTCAGGCAGCAAGAGAAGGACCCAAACGCAGACGAACAAGAATAGTTCAGTGATTTAATGGTCACAAGGCAGGCTGATGAGGAAAGTGGGAACAGGTGTGTAGATAGGCGGGGATAGCTAGATCAGGTGACCAGAAAGTCTGAGGGCATCCAGTTGATGTTACGAGGATGGCAGGTCTGGGGAGGGAGACAGGACAGGGTCTTGGGGCAGAGAGCCTCAGGCCCTGTGGAAGTCTCCTTGGGCAAGACACTGACCTAAGTTGCTCCCAATGGGCAGGCCAGCACCTTGAAGGGCAGCTCTTTAAACTGTAAAGTACTTTGTCTATTAAAGTAGAGGCCCTATATGAGTGCAGTTTATTAACCATAGTTACTGCAACAGGGATAGCCAATGGTACATCAACAACAGTTTCAGAGTGATGGAAACCAGATTGCATCATTTTCTTTACATGCCAAATTTATGGTTAGACTTTATTGTACAGGCTTTTACAATGAGGGAATTGCAGAGTAATTATGCTGTCTGTTTTGATGGAATATGAATATTGATGTTATTCAGTAGTGATGGGGCCATTTCAACCAGCAACATAATAAGTAAGCTTGTAATGACCAACACCCATTTCCCCAACGATAAAGCACTAATGGCTAGTATTTGAAGTGAATTACAATAATTATCCACGTAAGCAAGAACGTGTTTTTTCTCTCTTTGCAAATGACCTCTCTGATGGAACTGTTTTTAAATGGTGCCATAACCTTTTCCTTTTTGCCTGATTGTGAGCTGGTGGGAGGTTGAGCCACTGTGGAGTCTGATGGCAGATGTTCTCCTCTTGGATATCATCCAGCTGCCACTCAGGTATTGACGCTCCAGCAGAAATGACACCCTCTTACACAAAACAAAGCATTCCTGGAAACGCTTACTTCATCATAAAAAAAAACAGTTGATAATGATTGCGGCGTTTATGTTCTATGCGTCATTCAGACCCAGAATCTCATTTCCGTTGCCTCTGGGAGTGGGAGCTTTTAGGCTTTATTTCCATGGAATTCAGTGGGATCTTGCAAATGAGAATAGAGAATGATCCTGAGCTTTTTCAGCTTACCCTTCAAGGAGCTGCATCCCCCCCTCATTACACTATACACCTCCTGATAAACTCCTTCCTTTTGGCATCTAGTGCATTTTGCACAATTACTTTAAACATATCTCTTCTAGTTTTACTACTTGGTAAAGAGAGATGTTCTCTTTCTCCCTCATGAAAGAATATGTTGTGTTTTATAAATCGAATGGCATGCTGTTGGAACCTACCAGCCGTCTCTCTGAGACTTGGTTGACTTCTTCCAACACAGTCAGGAGTACTTCCTCTGCCACCGCTTGGGCACCTACCGTGACGTTGATGGTTGATTTGAGAGATTTGATCTCGCTCTTCCTATATGCATTGCTAGTCACTCCTCTCATGTTGCTGAAGAAGCACTGCAACCAGGGAAGGGCCTAGAGTGGGCCCTGGTGATGATCTGCTGTGCACTAAATTGTTTTCTAGTATATTTATGGAATACTTTCAACACACTCCACATGTTGGTTGGTGTATGGTTATATAAGAACAGATAAGCTATAAACCAAGCGTATTCAGTTTAGAGTAAATAAACCTTAGTAATAAGTCAATTTCCGTATCTACACAATGACTAGGTAAATACAATTACTAGCAAATTAATTGACAATTCAAACTAATCAAACTATTTTCAAATATATATCTATAAATCTATTGCTAACTCTTACTACAGCACTAGCAGCATTTGAAAATACAAACAATTTTAATGGAATAAATGCAGATTTTGTTAAACTACAAATGCTCTTAACAGATGACTCTGTTTTCACTTAAATGACTAAACTTGGAGGAGTAGCCTCCTAAACATATAATAAAACTAATAATACTCTAGAAAGGTTTTTAAATTACAAATAGCTGCTAGTCATTGATAGGGGATTAAAACGGGCTGAATGAATGTTCATATCAGGGAATTCAGGAGCCTTTTCCACATGAGATGTTTGAATGTAAAACATTTGTTGTTATAAAAAGCATCTTTTTTTTGAGGTGTCGTCGATCATAAATGGGCCAAAAATCCTACTTTTTAAACAAAATGATCTCTTTAAGACAATCTGGGGGTATATATAGCACTCTGAAAACCCCAAATATGGTTTGTCACAAAATGACTCACTGCAAGTGTTGTTAAGAAGAATGTCCCTTGCTGAAAGCAGTGTTTCAAGGTTTGCCTTTGCTGAGTGAAAGTCTACTCTCTAAATGTCATTGCAGTGATTGGCATTGAAATGTCAAATCTGTTGTTATTAGAAGTTGCAAAGCAGCTGATCCTTCATAATGTACTACTTGTTTGCTTTATTGACTGGAAAAAAAGATTTCTTGGTGGGTTAAGGAGTGTTTTCTGCCCTGCAGTCTGTTCTAAAATGGAAAACCTAACCTTTCCCTCTAAATGCCCGCAGCTACTCACAACCAGCACCTTTTCCATTGCATGCTTAGGTGCCCAGCTTTGAAACCTTTTCACACCCTTAGGTCATTCCATTCACACCCTTAGGTCACACCTTAAGGTGTGAAAAAAACTTTCATTTTATTGTTGCTAGGTGTGGCAGTATTCAACAATACAGGTGATAATGAAGGGGATAATAACGCAATCAGCGTATCAAAGCTATGATAGTATACCAAAATGGAATAATAAAAAAGTAATAAAAGACTAACGTGAAAAAAATGAAATACAACGAATCAAACACAAGAATACAAAATTATATTTTAGAATAATATTGTGCAGTTCAGTTTTAACTTCTTCATTGGAAGACAACCTTGTACAGGCAGTGCCTGTGTGCCGTTTGTCATCATTGCCTGTTTGCACCAACCTGGAGCTGCTAATGGAACAACTGCGGACATCACGACAGCAGCCATGGGGATTTTACTGTGATATGAGGACACTTCTGATTCGCAGCTGGGAGCCTTTCAATCAAATACAAGTCACTGGGGTGGATGAAATGCCTCAAACTAAATGTCTGTTCCCTAATTTACTTTCAAAGAACTGTCTCCAAAAATCATCACCTGACGGCACCATCAATTCAAGCCTCAGTGCTCCGCTTCACAGCTATGGCGGATGAGGAAAGTTTTTTATCGGTAGATATCTGCTTTTATATCCAAAATCTGTAGAATAATAAATATGTGGTGGATTTTCCCTTTAAAGAAGTTTGTTACCCAGAGAAGATTTCACCCAGGGAATTGCATTGACTGCAGTTTGTTTGTTATTTTTGTGTGTTTTATATATATTTGTATTATCTGAATGTGAAAAGCTTCATGTAGCTTTGTTCTGTGTTACCTGAAGAGCTTTTATATGACTCAAGCAATTCGGAATCTCATCCTCAAAGCACAAACGTTCATTATAAAGGCTTCAGGGTGCATATGAATATTGGGGTAAGTATTATATTATTATAGTATATAAAACACATCTACAAGACTAAATAAAGTGGTGTGTTGGTGAATGTACCATAGATAATCTTCTCACACACATGGAGCATGCACACAAAACGTGCAGGGACACAAAGCACAGACTGTTTTGATTTCGGCATGATCAAATCTTGACTGTCCATGTGCGCAAGACAGACGCTGTCCGCACAGAGCTGTTTCACCTGCTCGCTGTACCATGCCTTAATGAAGTACTTCCTCATAGGAAGTCAGTCAGTCATTGAATGAAGAATAGGCCACCTGAGATCAATTGAACAGAAGAAAAGAGTTGTTGTTTGAGTATCTGAAGAGTCAACAAAGAGATGCAGGAAGAGAGAGCGCTTCAAATCAATGTGAATAAGATGCTGAAAGGAGGCAAATGTGAAAGTTTCTTTCATTTTTTTTTCATTTTGCACAGTTCACACATCCCTCTTAACATTTTGAGCTGGAAAAAAAATGTACATGCTAGCACACTTTATAAGTGTTACTACGTCGTTCTGCCATCCTCATCCTCTTCGTTCTTTCCATTGGCTGCAATCACAGTAGTCTCAACCACCCACATGCTGTAAACTGTAATTAAGGACTTGAATAAGTGGGGATGTGTCACTTTAGCTGAACACCGAGAAACAATGTAGAGTTAATCCACTGTAATTTGCTCTTCCGCTGTAGTTATGCAGACATGGTAGGATTTAGGCTTCCACAGCACAAATAAACTGCAAATAAAAGGCAGTTTAGAAGCAGCACGGGCCAAGATGTCTCTTAGTATCAGATACTTATTCACTGATTGTCAGACTCTCAACTTTCAATGCAGAAATGTAAAATGTTACTGGCAGGAACATACACATTTAATTCGCTGAACAAATGAAAAAGGGTTTTGAATGTTGTGGCTTCTTGCCGTTCCGGGGACTCACCGTGTTGCCGCCTCCGGGCCAGATGTTCACGAGCCAAAGAAACAGAATTGATTGAATGCCTTCAATCTATATCAACATTTCTCTTTGTTCTGTGGGTAGCAGCATGTTCAGTCTAATGCTTCCATTAACATTGCCATTGTTATTGCTTATTGTGCGTGGGCACAGAGAATACATTAAATGGCAAAAAACAACAAAAACACCTGGAAATGTCTCGTAACATTTTTTTTGTTTAACACTCACTTCAGTTTTCTTTCGGCATGGTTTCAGAGAAAATGATTGAAGTAAAAATAGGACTTGCAAATTAATGCAAAGAAAGAATGCTATGAGTGCTCTCATCTTGGTTCAAAGAGAATACACGGGAGGGAAATGGACCAAATGATCTTACAATTTGTCAAAAAGAATGGGTTTTAGATGAATAAAAATTGTCAACTTTAACAAATATTAAATCTTAACAAATCCTCAAAATCCACTGAAATATGTTAACCAGGGTTGTATTGTCTCACTTAAGGATAAATGCAATGATAGCATATCGCTGTGACATTTATGACAAAGTGTCCCAAACGCTAGACCCACATGTTCAGTGTATAATGTATTGCTCATCCTGGTAACCAGCATCCCCAGATGCTAATGGCAAATAATGGCTCCTGATGAATTCATGTTGAGCCTTTTTGTGCTGGATTTCATTTCTGACGTCAAGCCCATTACTCTTTAGATTTGGCCTGCACGGTTCTTTTTCACAGATAACAAATACGGTCATTTCCTTGCTAATTCAAACAGGCCCCAGCTTTAGCAATTCAGTGGACTGCCATAAGGCAGTAAAGCATTCAGTGACATTGGTGGGAGCAAGCAATGATGAGAAATGGCACACAGGTGCTGCTCTCTCCCCTGAATCCTTTCCTTCATTAGGGTGCCTGACGCCACCGTGCTTTTTCCTTAATCACGTTTCAAACAGCTCTCTTTTACAAAACTACTGAATTACAATTTAAAGCTAGGAGAGAATTTGTAACTTGCTCACCCAACATAACTTTCACAAGTTAGAAAATGCCTCCAACAAAAGAAATGACTCACCTCTACTAAGTTCTTGGTAAGCCTGCAAGTGATCAGCAGTGAATATTTCTTTTATAACAAAACATATCGACTCATTGTGAACACACGCATGTCACTGATATGAAACTATATAATAGTGCTGACAGGCTATGATTCAATAACTCCAGTAGGGATATTAATGGTGGGTTATTTCTTGTATAATTGATTAAACATTTTCGGGTCTGTTAGACTTGAGAAAAATGATGGTCAGCCTGAACATTAAACATGGATTTCCAATATGAGTAATGGCACGACTGTCGTCGGCAGCAGCGAGGACTGCACATGCTATTAATAAAAGGAAACCATCACTGTCACCCGTTATACTGTGGTAACATTTAGGATGTGGGTGTTTCTGTGCGCGCGTGTGTCTCTGTATTGCGGCCAGACCATTTGACATACAGGGGATGTCGTGTTGTTAGAGCAACGGCAATCAGGTGTATTGCCATCCCACAAGGGCCCAATTGTCCTGAAAATTTTCTTAAGCAGCGCTACATACTGGGGGAAAATAACATTACTTGAGATCCTCATCTGCTGCTGTGGCAACCAATCTATAACAGGTGCAAAGGCTGAGCAAAACAAGGACTGTTCTGGTAGCTAATCACAGGATTGTCATCCTTGTGATTAGAGACCTATGGTGTAGACATCATACAGGACACTGGAGTGCTTAAACAAGACAGTCAATATCATCTTGTGGCGCTCTCCTCCCTCTCTGCAGTCCTATTTTTTTAATGACACTATCAACATGAGTGGCTCCTAGTCATGAGTCTAACGCTTAGGGTAAAAGCCAAACTAATGAACTGCAATGGTAACTCCCACTGCTATATCACAATGGATACTCTGATAGAAGTTTACTGACTATAATACAGCAGCCCTCTGTGATAGAAAATTATACACATGAGGCTATAGGACTTGACATAACTAATGATAGAGAGTGACCTTGGCAGTTATTTTTTTGCCGTAACAACCCCAGTGTAAATTGTTTCTTGAGGCTCACAGCCCGGTTAAGGATCTGAAGTTTGGTCTTCACAACCTTGAAACACCAATTATTTGCTTGGATGACACATTCTCACAGCTGGAGTCAGAACAGATGAAGTGATGAGATTAGTTGTCAGTGTAGAGAGTCATTCAGCTGGTCAACGAAGCACAAAACAATTAATCTTTACATGTTTTGCATTGCCACCAAAAGCACAACTCCACCCCCGCACCACTGCACCATTGCCTCTGCTCCACTACTTATGCAATAGTCTTCTGTCTTGCTGCTTAACTTGACTCAAATTTAATGGTTTGTGGTTTGAGATTTTTAGAGGAAATATTTTTTAACTATTAAAATGTGCAAATAACTGTTTCTATGCAACATTTCATGTCTGACATTGTAAAAACTACAGAGATATAGTGTTCTATAAACTAACCCTTTTATTTTTGTAGGACTGGTAAGAGTAAAATTGGCCTTACATGCAAAATCCAAACATAACCCACTGAGCAATTTTAGGTGATTTGCCATTTGTAGTCCACTGGTGTAACATTAGGCTGGAAAGGTTCAAAAGTGAAGGATGTTATAAACTGCATAGCGTATCACAGATCTGCACTGATATAAAGCCTTCTGTCTCATAAATGTACACTTGTCCACCTGCTTTTGTGTTACTGTTTTAAATTAGTAGCCTATATTGTACGGTACTTGTGACAATTCACAAGATGTTTGGGGGGACAAAAAGCGTTCCGTTATTCAGATGTGAAGTTCATATTGGTCAAATATACAGTGTAGTACATTGATGAGTTTACAGTCATCAACATAGCTATGACAAAACAAGTGTTGAAAAGGGTGTTGTGGTGGCATAGAATTCCCTCTCAGCATAAATTGTAATGAATTTGATGATCCCCTCTCAGTACCGTAACGGAAACACGTGAGACCCCCTCCGCAGAATAACCCTGAGAGACCCCCCCCTCCATATAGGCAAGATATCAAAACTCAAGCTTTTCTTTTGAGGGAAATTTATTCAAACAGAAAAAACAACAGCTCAAACAGAGAAAAAATATTAGTATAGGCTACAGTAGAATTACAAGTAAAATGGACATATCTGTTACAGGCTTGCAAGAGTGAATAGCCTACACAAGTGCACATCTTAATAGAATCGGTGTGCAGTCTTTACGCTCTGAACTGCGTGCGCTTTTATTCTCCATCTATGCTATGATAATGGACTTTCAGCTTTTCATTTGAGGCAAATTTATTTCAACATAAAAAAAAACATAGGCTAGGTCCTATCAAACAGCTCAAACAGAACATATATTAAGAAACATAACAAATAGGCCAACATATAGGCCGATACACCGGTAGGCTGCTTTCTACAGGTTTGCAGGTGAATACACATGTACGCATCTTTTAGCAAATCCAAAAAGTTGGACTGTTTCATCGCCGTTGCCTTCCTGATTGGCTGTGCATGACAGCCAGCCAAGAACCTGTCGCTAACGTTAGTCCACAGCAAGGCTGTCAAAGTATAACGTTAGCTACGTGGTAATGTTAGCTATAGCAAACAGTACAATACCTGTCTCTTCTGGCAGATTAGTGCATCCTTCACCGGCCGGTCGAAAAATACTTGTTATTTTTGGAAGTTTGGCATTCAATTCAGCAATTTTCTGTTTTGAATGCCGCTTTTGGGCACCGCTTTTGAAATTGCGTTTAATTTTCTCCTCGGGAAAAATCAGTGCTAACGTTACTGAGTGAATCAGTGCTAACGTTAGCTACCTATTTGCTGCAGGTGCGCCGGTCTGTGACCTTCTGACCTATGTCGTCACGTCACTAACCTAGTTAACAAAGAAAGCACAATTAAATATATTTTTCTTTATTTTTATATCAACTCTGGAAACACAGACAAGACAATAAGACCATAGTGTGCATCCCATGTAATTCAAATTGAAAATTAAAAGAAGATTACCCCCGGCTGCGGGGGTAATCTCTACGGGTCTGTCTCCTCTTCTTTCACCCAGCACCATTATCAGGTCAAATAATGAATTTGTCCAATACTTTGGTTTCTGACCACATGTCTGCAAAACTAATGACAGCCATACCTAAAATATGATGGTAAACATTATACCTGCTTCTAAACATCGGCATGTTACCAGGGGTATAGCATGCTGATACTAGCATTCAGCTCAAAACATGGCTGTGCCGAGAAGTACAACCTCACAAAGCCACTGTAGACTCTTGTTTCAACATAGTCATTGGGGATTGTCTAGTCAAAACGTTGTCAGTTTTTAGTCTTATTTATTCTGTCTACTGGTAGTCCTAATTACACTATAGAGGGAAAAAAAGCCCTCAGGGGGTAGTTGTCATCGTCGGCACACTAATGAGCTCTAGTTTAAAAAATCTCATATTAAACTGATAAGATTGATACTTTTTGCAACAATAAATGTAACCTGCGGTTTGCATCCATACAGCGCTTAAAGGTCTTCGTTAACTAAATCTTTGAAACCATGTGTTGTTTTTCTTTCTCATTCAGAATGAACGGGGTCACTTCAGTGACCGGCGTGCTGCATCCCTTCCTCACCCTGGTGACAGCTCATTTTCGGAGCCACGGCTTTAGCGCTGAAAGAACAGAGGGCCCTATAATGATGAGCTTTTAGCTCTGGCACTGGGCGGCTGAGTAAGCCATCAGGCATCATTAGACCCTGCTGGGGAAAACAATCTCTCCATTCCCATCGGTGCTCCCGAACAGGGGAACTCTTTGAGAGGAATATATCAGAGGACACTTTGGCGTGTGTGTTGTGTGTGCTAGAACACTTTGCTCAGGCACAGTGGGGGATCATTCAGTGGCCATAGACTCCCTCCTCCTGATGATGTTGCTCTTTATGATGCCTTTGAAAAAGTGTATTTCATTTAATCTGAGACGTCTTGTTGTTAAGGTATCTGTTAACACTTACTCGCTATAAACTTGATAAAAAAATAAAACAGGAGGCAACGACTGATCAACAACAGGAAGACGTTTTAATACGATCAACTGATTAGAGTATAGACTCCCTGAAAAGGTACTAATGATCTCTCAACAGAGTAATGCAAACCTGCTCCATAGAGAGCAGAACAGTTAGTCAACCATACTGTGCTCTGGATACAACATCTCAAATGTCACAACTAAACAAATTGAGCCCGGCTGACAGAGATGAATAAGGCTGCTGCAGGCGCTGTGTCCAGAGTCACTGGGTTAATAAAGAACAAGTACATATTTGCAGACTGCACAGAACTTCCGTCTTCGTTTCTGAAACAATGAATCTCACTGTATAATGTATGAAATAAATGGATTTCAGGAATTCAGGAATGGGTTTTCTTTTTCTTTGCTGAGATGTAAAATGAACGCGGTTATGTTGTTTTATTTTTCCAATTCACTCTGATACACATTGAATCAATATGCTTTGAGTACACGGAACATGTGCTATCAACAATACGTCAGCTGCAGCAACCTGAATGTGTTAAAAACGTCATTTGAAAAGATCATTACAGTCCCTTTTATGTAAATCAATTTCTTTCAGCATAACTGTTTGTTGATAGTGTTGTAAAAGGGAGACAGCCGCCACACAACCTGCCTGTTAGCACCTTTCCTCAGAAGCATTAGCCGAGCGCTGGGTGTTAATTTGGCCTGTCTTGACCGATCGAGGCCAGGTAAGCGAACCGTTTGATGTTAACCGTTGCTAAATTCTCTCAAGTGGGGGAGGGAAATGAGTTCTGACACATCTGTGAAATGCAGAGACAAACACAGTGATCATGTAGCATTCAGTGAGGCAGCTTTGAGTGAAGGTAAAATCATCAGGTATAATATGTTTTTGTCTCTACAACCAATCCCTTTTATGCTACGCCTCGTGATTTGACAAAATGTTGATATGAACATTTTGATTCATGGAATTTTTTTTTTTTTTTTTTTTACTACTTGATGTCCAGCAGTCCTTTAATTATACAATATATATATGGGGTTGTATATATATATCTGAAATTGCACCATATCACACCATATATAGTCACATCCCATAAAGTTTAAAACTAATCTCTGCATTTATGCAACCACGGTGGGTTCCCTTTGAAGTTGTTTTTTCCCCGTATGAGAAGTACCAACAAAACCAAAGTCTTTGTTATTTTTAAACACCGGCACATATGAAGTCACATTTAAATTTGAATTACACAGTTAGGCCTGAGCACTCCTTTCCCTCCTCCTTCAGATCAAAAGGAAAGCCAATAAAATGCTTTGCTTGCAGGCATCAGCTTTGATGTCGCTCCTCTGTGCACTCATTTGAGCCCAGGGCCATGAAGTCAGAAGTGGACAGCCCCTCTACTGACATCAAATTGTTTTGTGTTTATCATCTCAAACCCAAAAATACTGATTGGCATCAGAAGCTGCCTTTTTAGGGAGTGGAAATACTTTTTTGTGTTTTACATCTCTCTATTCTTAAAATGATTGTGTGTTTTGTTCTAACACAGTCCAGTGTCTCTCCCACAAGCTGTAAACCTGAATATGGCTCACTTGGTATGATGCTTTTCACTGCACATAAGAATGAAAGATGCTGTGTGATGAACTGTAATCAAGTGAGCCCACAGGAGCCTTTGTCTATTCAGCATCGTTAAAGGCAGCGTTTGCCAAAACCATGTAATTACATCGCTTTGAAATTTGTTGAACTGTAACTCACCATCAAATGGTGCTTTCAGAAGATTATGCAGCCTTTTTTCAACGAAAACTCGGATGAATCATTCAAGAGCTTTTTTCCCCGAACAGTCAATAAAAAGGAAAAGAAATGTCATCACGGTGGCCTTTAATGTTCCACCTGTAATTGAATCAGTACTGTGAACTTAGGTTAACTCATGTCTTTGCACCTGTGAAACAAGCACACTTATAAGCCATTATCTCTTATTCATCCTGTTCAGGAAGAAAATGAGACAGTAACCCAGTTGAGGAAAGTGCCTGGAAACTACTCGGCACTTTGCCTCTACTCTGGCAGTAAAGGATGTGTAGCGACTCTGGTACACTATTGTACGTTATTTAAGAATTCAGACATTTCACAATGGGTGTTTAATTTGACTATTGCCCAGTGCCAAACATCTGCACAGCAATGGGCATAAATTAGCTGGAAGTAAACAGCAGCTGCTCATTGACGTTTACAAAAACACCAGTTACATCTCAAGTATTAACATAGAGCTCAATAAAAAGAATACAAATAATTATCTTTGAGCTGAGGTGAATATTTGTTGTTTGCTCTGAGACCCAATCTGGGTTCAATTCTGCATTCATTGCTTGACCTGATCAACACTGCAGGGCCGGCTGTTATGGGGTTTGCTGAAACCTGGAGCACCGGGGCAAAAATTACACATTTCATTGAATTCTCAGAGCCAGCAAAGGCGTCAGTGTGCCTTTTGATATGTTTATTATTCAATAGTGTACTGAAATTGCTCTTGTAATTGTCAGCCTTTATTCAGCTGTTGTCTATTTGATGCAAAGAGTTGTTTTGTTTGTTGGTTTTTGCTCAGCGTGTTGAGATTGGCCATTTGTTCACAACTATAAAAAAAAAAACAGTACTCATTTGATTTGGCTCAAACAGCAGGATATTTCACCTGCATGTCATTTCCCACATTAAATCCATCAGTTCACTAATAGGGAGTGTGGGCCCAGCTTGAAAGACAATATTTGATTGCGAACAGCACCTACTCCACTCCCTACCTTAGTAAGGTAAAAAGACGTACATATCACGGTGGTCGTAATTGCTAGAAGGGCAAAGAGAGCCTGTGTGGTAATTGCAGTGTGACTGATTGAGGGCCGAGCCACCTGTAACCAATGCAGGGTCTTGTTTGCAGCAAGAATCCAATACCGGGGTTGATGGGGTCACACGGGGAACACTTGATTATCTCAACATGCAGCAGCAGCAGCCTTGTCTGTGCTTTCACTGACAAACTGTGACGTCAGATTCCTAACAACACTACGCACATCTTTTGCTATTTCGATTTTTGTTCACTTTTTATTATACAACAGGTCTCCACCTTCTAGACTACGTGTACTTTAACTGCTGCTGCTACCGACAGCATTGAGTGAATACGAGGGAAGCTTCTGATTTATTTATTTTCCTATCTTACTGACATATTTAACGACCAGTAATAAGTCACTGCTGCGTCTCCCTCAACTTGTGACTAGGAATTAATAAGGACCACTGTCTTGCTACTAATAAAACATGTGCAATCTTTTTCACATTGCAGACTCTCAACACCAAGTTGTTGTTTGTTTGTTGTTGTATGTATATCTGCATTTATAAAACAATAAAAAAAATGTTTTTTATTTAATTAGGTAATTTTCTTCTTCAATTTTTTTGGGGGGCTTTTTGGCTTTTTAATAAGATAACACAGCCGAGGAGAGACAAAAAAAGGGAGAGAGAGGGAACAACATGCAGCGTGTGTCGCCTACTCTACCTGCCCCAGTAATTGTATGATTTATATAATATATGCTTATATTGATATGCTTTTTAGGCAACAAGTAGCCTACAAAGTAGAATAATTAAGATTCCAATATTATGAACCGCACTCTGTTATCTCTTACAAGCAGCACTAAAAAAAGGTTCAATTGAAGAAGGTGAAAACTGAATACTTATTGTGTCATTTACGAGTGGGACTTGTTTTGTTTTTTTGCAGATATAGAAATACATTCCCTAATATATGTCCACAAGTTTAGTGTAGTAATGGTTCTCATCCACAATGAAAATACAGCCACCATTTTGCATGAATTTGGACATTGCATTTATATTGTTGAAGCAGGTGGAAAATATGACCTTTTCTTTTTTTGAACAATTTACAAAAGCACTTAACTGTGATTACCATCTCAAACATTATATCCATGCTTTATTGTTGACCCTTAAAGAAACGGCTACATACATAAATACATATATTGTACACATAAAAAGATACATATATAATTAATATTCAAACAGACACATTGTGTCAGTGAAGTCCATCGATGTCTGACAGGTGTAGATGATATGTACAGCTGAGGTCTACAACAGTTCATGAGGAGCTGGCAGGGAAGGAGCAGAGTAGGCGGGCAGAGCACTGTTAGCAGGAGGTGAAAGTTTTCCAGAAGAAATTTTTACAGGGGGCTTTGCGGTCACGCTGAGGCAATGATAGCCTGTTGTAGACCGCCCTCTCCTCCAGACGAGACTCCAGCGGCTCCTCAAGATCCACAGGTGCTGCTTCCCCCGGCAGCATGTTGGTGTCCAGAGCTCCATCCAACAAGCCTGACACCAGCTTCAGGATCAGCTCCTTACGCTCTTTGCTCAGCTCCTGACCACAAATCAGATACATATATATATATATATGTATATATATGTATATATATATATATATATATATATATATATATGTATATATATATATATATATATATATATATATATATATATATATATATGTATATATATATATTATTAAACATATTGTGAAAAAGACTATGGAAAATGTGAAATAAATGTAAAGTATCATTATGATTTACTTTTCACATTTAAGATGGTACAAATAAACAGGCTGAATTAAAGACGTATATATTAATTTTTAATTGAAAATTATTTTAAATGCAAAATAGAAATATCACAAGATATGTCATATGTGTACAGATTGTAAAGCCCTCTGAGGCAAATTTGTGATTTTGGGCTATCCAAAGTAAATTGAGTTGAATTGGATTTAGTTTTGTTGATTTCACAAGCAATCTTAATTTCAAGATAATTTTTTTTTAAAGTTCTAATTATTACTATAACATAATAATAATAATAATAATAATAATAACTACTATTATTAAAAAAAAATGTACCCCGAAAAAAAAGGGAAATCTATCAATAACAGTTGCAATTATAGGGAAAACTCCCCATGAACTAAAAATGAACAATACAAATCTCCTTACCCTGCTCACATGGATGGAGCTCCTATCCTCCAAGGGAAGCACGGCAGCTGCTCTAACGCTGAACAGAACCCCCATGAGAGCTGCTAACACCACCAGGAGCTGCATGCTGTGACAGGAGTGCAGGTGACGGACCAGAGTTACAGCCACAGGAGCAGCAGGCTCACGGAGATAGGAGTGAGTGAGTGAGTGTGTGTTTGAGAAAGAGAGAGATGAAGAGTCTGAGCAGCTCAGGGATCCAGAGGAGAGTGGTGGAGAAAGTGCAGTTCAGTTGGTGGCAGCTGGTCACAAGATTTGGAATCCACTGATGTTTCTTCCGCTCTACCTCCAAAGTCCCTCACTCTTTTATACGCCTCTACCCTGTCATACACCCACCACCCACGTACAGGGTGGTGGGTGTATGACGGAGGGTGGAGGGTGCTATGGGGGGGATGTGTATATGTGAGCGTGGAAGAGGAGGGGAGATGAAGGGTTCAGGACAAAACAAATGGAACCGTCGAACACTTAACCTTTTTGACAAATTGGGAACATCTGCAGAGGGCGACGACGTCACCGGGCTAAAGCTAGGTTTTAACATCAACATGTAACTAATGTATTGATAATTGTGATAGACAATCTCAGGCAATACCTCTTTGGCAGGTAGGCGGACAATACCACAACTCATCAACTGTGTAATGTACTCTAAACGCCTTGAACACTCAAGAACATAATGGTCACATTTTCCTGGAGTGCAAACAAAATATCTGAAAGAAATACAAACTGACCACAATGCTGACTTATCGTTGTTATGCCAGTGTTTCACTCTGAACTTCTGCCAACATCTGATTGCTGTCACAGTGCCTCTGTGTGCCTCTCTGACACCTGCAGATTACAATTGAGCGGTCTGACACTGACCATTACTGCAGGTAGTGCCTTCAGGAAATGCTTATCACCCATCTAGTGGAGGAAACACAGCTGTTAAAAGAAAAAAAGCAATTCTTCTTTGGCAATTTAATGCTATAGGTGTACAATGGAGTTGATGGTTAACCTTGGTATACATGAACATGAGCAGATAAGTGGATAAAATGTGATGGGATTTTTATTTGTTGTCTGAAATAAACACAAAACAATGGCCTTTGGGTCAGGATAGGCAGGTTTTGGGAAAAGACTGATGAGTGATTTCACCAATGTACCACCAAATACAAACTATATCCCAACTAGTAATACAAAAACTCTCAATCTGCAAGTAACAATGACGGTGAGGGTACAATATATCCCAGTTGAATGTATGATAGGCTGCAGCTGCAGTTCAATTTAATTCGGACTAAGCTGTGGATTAAACAAGTGAGAAATGGCTTCCGGCAACCAGTACATAATCAAAATGAGTAAATTACCTTTTTTTTTTTCTAAACCAAGTTAATATTCTTCAGAGCTTTGCTCTGGACAGTATGATTTATATAGAATTAGCTAAAATATTAATGAAGCACAAAAACTCGCCTTTATTCTTTATACAATTGTGGCAACAAATAATTACATTTAATATGCATTTGTCTGACACGTAAGTTGCAGCTTACATAAAGACTCATTTATTTCAAAATATTGCATGTAGCTAAATTGAACCATTAAATGTAGTTCACATCTTAGAAAGGAAACAATTTGTGTGAGCTACTCCTAAACTACTGCAAAACCCAATTATACTGGTCTATATGAGCTTAACTCCTCACCAAAACTGATTACGGGGAGTTGATTACAGCATAAAACATACTCTCTTGTCGGAGAAAAAAAATTGTTTCATGTGTTTGAGAAGCTGCCCTCCGGCATATATCGCTGAAATAGCACAATTAACAGGGTTTACTGTTGTGACGTCTTTAGATGTTGCTACCGGCAGGCAACATACAATACCTATATTCCAGTATGCCTTGGTTGATATGTTCAAATGGATTTGTCGTGCTTTCAAAACAGTGTTTGAGGTATTTTCTTCATACACTGCGGATCTCAAGAAGGCCCGGAGCCAATCCAAAGATTAGCCGACTGTTGAAACGGTTATATTGGCAATCCAGTGTGTTTGAAGAATCTACAACAAATTGGCTTCGTACAGATATCTGCAGTCTGACCCGAAAGAGACTTCACACTGTGAAAAACGTCAGCATGACGACAGGTCTGGGTGCTCCCAGATCTTATTAGTGTGCGTGGAAGCCTCCATTTTCACTACATCTACTTCATGTATGGCCTCAAGCAACACCTCAACGGCTCTCTGAAAGGGATCACAAAGGAACACAGACTCAAAGATCATTTGAGGATTATGTGTTGAGTGTTTTCTATTAAACGGGTGCATCTGGATATGTGGGTAAATCTCTAACTGCACTGGAATCTTCAAAGTTATTTTACTGCAGTGCAGATCATTAAAACAAACACATCAAATTAAATATTCATGGGTAGTCCCTCAATTGACTTAATGGAAGACAGTGGATATGTTTAATTTCCTATATTACAGTTGGTGAACACTCATGAACACGAACCACCTTCACTACAACCACCGTAACGTACTACAAAGGCAGTATGATAATAATGCCCTGCACTGTCGCAGGTTGGTCACTTTTTAATAGAAAACCAGTGAGGGCTGAGGTATTACACAATCACTACAGTTGATGCAACTGAAGGCAACAGTGGCGCCTCAGATCCCAAAAACACTGACTGATCTGAACAATTTAATAGGGCCAAGGGGGCTTTCCTTTAATATTCAGAGAAAGACTTCAAATACAAGGTTGTATTCTCTCAATATGCATTTGATGAATTTGAACAGCATCGTTTCGATGCATTCCTTTATGTGAACCAGCTTATAAATAAGATTAAAGGATGCCATCTAGTGCCTGAATACTGAAACTACACTTGGACCTCACTGGAGCACAACGCTGTTTACACCAGAACCTACAAGGATACTTTAAGGGTTACCCATTAGCAGTGAACCCCAGCCGAAACACATCACATATTAACCTGGACTTGGTTGGAAAGTGATGCTGCAATTGGTAAAGATTAGCTCAAAAACCTTGACCAGATCGTTACTTCCAAACGTTTTTCTGCAGTCCTGAAGCCAGAGTGAAACAAGCACAGAATCATATTCAAATATTGCTTTTAAGTGCAACACATTTTAAAGATATCGCAAGTAAAAAAAACAGAAAATCTAATTTAGTCCTGTGTTTAGTGGTAATGCAAATAAAGCATATGCCTGAGTGAACCAGTCAGTGGATGAATGCACACAGAACTCAAAACAACCATTCCATGTTACCAATTTATTACAGTACTTAAAAAAAATAAATCACAGATTCATTGCTCAGATATTTCTCAAAAGATTCCATGTGGACTTACGCTCGTACGTAGAACTGAAGGTGTCTGACCATGTAATGACTCGGCATACAGGCGTACTACAATACAAGCCTTCTACAATACTGAAGGTTTATAATGGCAGAATTAATTCACATCTCAGTGACATTTTTTGCTTTGCAAAACTTCAATGCCAGATCTAATTTCTTTTATAACCGTTATAATTGATGGTCAAAGCTGAGCAAAATGTATTGTAGTCTTATAGAATGTTGTGATAAAGGGACACTTTTGTCAATTATTGACACATGAGGTTTCTTCTAGGCCACTATGCGCCTGGTACACTTGGATTCAGAGCAAGTCTTCTTTTTCCTACCAACAACAAAACGACCAATTTCAGGCACTATAGGGTTTTTGTGTAGAGGACACATTAGTACTGTGAATATGCAGTCACGACAGATGGCGACTGTGTGTTTTCCGATGAGCACAAACTGATATCAAACATTACAAAGAAAAGTACATCAATGTACTACGTGGTAAGGTAATGCATTACATAAGGTGTAGATGCACTGAATCCGATAGAATACAGTTTCAGATTGAGGTCAGGTTTGACGGCAATGCTCCTCTTCCCACTCAGCCCAGTCCATTAAATCGCTCTTCACAAAATGCTGATAAGACGATTACGGAGCATAAAAGAAAAACCAAATACATCAGTAAAATAAATAAAAACAAGAGTGTGTACGACTGGAAGGAAGGAAGGAAAGATCGGAGCGAACTAACACTTCTCACTGTATAACTCAAGTTCCCACCCACTGATAATAAATAGGTGCACCCATCCATAACATCTTAAGGAGGCTACTCTCTTCAGTGGTGCTGAACTGTGTTGAGGAGGTGAAGAAGCCTTAGAACAAGGTTGTTTATCTGTGGTCTGAGGGCCAGGTAGAGGATGAACACGGTCTGCTGTTGCTGGTCATGCTTCATTGAGTACCTGTCAACGGTCAAGAAGACACTTAGTGAAAAGGAAGCCAACACTCGTGGACAGTTTTTAAAAATTGCACTGATATATGAAAATGATTTTAACAACATTTACCTTCTTTGCAAACTCAGGAAGGACGAACGATGCTTTGTGAATTTCAGGGTTGTAATATTTAAGGTTCATATTTTCCATTTCTTCTTTCGACAGCGCTCTCATTGGCTCCACGAAATTTGTTTCCTAATTCAAAAGTGAAGGGGCACCTCAGTCATTCGATGGACATCATCAAGGAACAGCAGACAAGTTTATTTTGCTACAGAGAGGTTGCATAATAAAGGCAGTGGCATTCATAGGCAATCCGACAACAATCGAGCAAGTGGTAGATGGCAAATGGAAAATGACCGGCACACTTACGGGATTTTTACTACAGAGCATGAATCCAATTTGGCCACTGGGATAAGTTGGGATGGTGCTGTAGGCGTAGTCCACCACAGGGAATAGGGTCTTGCAGAAGGTTCGCATCTCCTTTATCAGCTCCAAATGGAGCCATTGACACTCTCCTGGGAAAGTGACACAAGAGCAGAAGAAAGGGCATGTTCATTTCCTGTCTGCCATTGTTCTATGTTGAGGTAGTTGGAAGTCATACTATATGAATGGGAAACATAACAGCTCCTGGTGAGTTAATGAAAGTAGGGCTAACAATTATTTTAATAATCGATTAATCTGTCGATTATTTTTTCGATTAATCGATGAATCGGCGGGGAAAAGGCGAGTGAATAAAAACGTGTCTTTAGTCTTGCAAACTATACCACCCCTGCTTTACCACTGTTATTAACGAGCTAACGCTAACTTGTCAAGCTGGATAACTTGTAAACAGCAGCACCAGGAGAGCTACTGGAGGGACGTTACGTTCCTCACTTCAAAACGGAACAACAGTAGGATTCTGTAGTGACTTATCCTGCTGTTGAACTCCCTTCCTCCTCCTCAAGGACTCCAACATGTTTACGTTTTAGGTGCTGAACCATCACCGTGGTGCTCCTGTGCCATGCCATGGAGCTTTTGCATATCTTGCAATTAACACACTTTTTTGATTTATTTTGTGTGAAATGCTCCCACACCTTGGATGACTTAGGTCGTACTGATTTCTGTGCCTCCGCCATGTGTTTCAGAACAATGTTATGGGTCTCTCCGATGGTCTTTCTTCTACCTCCGCTCTGCGCTCAACTCAACTTTTTTTTTTTAATACTCAAACATCTCCGCGCCTTATTGAGTGGCGTAATAGTTATTTTAAGTATGAAATATAGCGTTACCCTGGGAACACAGAATTCCACCGTTTCTCAATGCCGTCTTCATCAGTTGATAGTAAGACTCCTTGAACAAACTCTCAGCGGGTCCTGCAACAAAATTCAGAACTCAGAAATTGACTGCCTCCTATAACAAGTTGGCAAAGAGAAGTGTTGCGACACTTCCAAAGTGGCACTCACCAACGGGGTCGGAGGAATCGGTAATAATGATGTCGAAGGCATTCTGGTTCTTCTTCATGAATTCAAAGCCGTCTCCAATATGGAGGATGAGCTTGGGACTGTAAAACCCTTTGGCCATCCCCGGAAGGAACTTCTTGGATGCATTAATGACTTCCTACACAGAAGACGACATCATCAATACTGATGTGATCAGGCGAAGCTCAGATGCAATATAATGTATGGCCCTCTAGACAGAAGCCTGAATCCCTGTCAGTGTTGTTGCTCCTACCTCATCTATCTCACATAGAACCACCGACTCCACCAGTGGACTCTTCACCACTTCCCTCAGCACTCCACCATCTCCGCCGCCAATAATCAGCACCTGTGAAAGTGGAAACCGGTTGACAGATCAAAACAAGCACCGTTACTCATCCCTGGGTGAGGCCCTACTGCAACGAATTTCCCACCAAAAATACCTTCTTGGGGCAAGGGTGACTGCACAGTGGAAGGTTTGCAATCATCTCTTGGTAGGCAAACTCGTCCCTCTCTGTGCACTGGATCACTCCATCCAGCACCAAGACATTCCCGTAGGTTTTACTGAAAAAGGGAATATTACAGCAAAGCATGAGAGTCACATTTGAAAGCTGAAGCGAAACTTACCAACTCATAAACGTTTAACGTTACATAACTGGAGCAAGATGCAGCACTAGTTATGTTAATATCCATATTAATATTGATGGTGTACTATTTCATTTTGATGCTTTGGGAATTTTTTTTTTTACCTTCATGCCAATAAAGCCAAATTAAATCACAGATGTCTCGCGCGTGATTGCTGACGTTCTTAAAAACAAATACAGAGATTGCTGCCGTGACCAGCCTGTCAGTAGTGGATACCGTTACTGTCCATCGACTTTAAGAGTCATCCCACCACCGTAGCAAGCTATCTGGGGTTAACTCGCTGCCTAGCTAGTTAGTTTGTGAGATATAAAGCGGTTTGGGGACAAAGGAAACAACTCGCAGGCAAAGCTAAGCGGAATAAACTTCTCAAAACCCACGCGCTTTAGGGTGCTCATTCACTGATGCAGGGCGCTAACAGCTAGCACCGTTAGCCAAGTTTTCTAGCTAAAAGTACTCACCTCTTGAAAACCATAATGTCTTGAAAATCGGACTTCTTCTGGTAGAGGACCTCTTCCACCTGGAGGCTCATCGCTTGGCCCGGCCATAGCGCGCACGATTCCGTAAACCATCCATCCTTTATGTGTTCCATGACAGTTTCCTACGGCTACAAAATAACACTAACGGTTTGAAAGTGTGGGCAATGTGACCAAGTGACACTTGATCGTCGTCCGACTGAAATTGACGTCTCCGTAATGTAGCGAATGGGGGGCTGCCGACGTCAGTGACGTGCCGTAGCGTGAGCCAATTGGGTGCCGGGATGAACCGGTTCGTGTAAAGTTTGTTTGACTTCACACCACCAGCAACGCCCATAGGCTGTAAGCCCACGTGAAGCGGAGCCACTACGCCTGCGCGTACTAGAAAACAAGGGAGGATGACCGTTCGTTTGTTGTATTTTCACGTATGACCCCCTCCAAAGTTATTAATACTTTATCAACAAAAAAACATACACTCTCCAAGCCTAAAAGTGGCCGTCTGGGCATGGCTTACTTGGTTTTACTGTATAACAGCATATTGTACAACCATAAAGCTTCTTCTTTTTTTGACCAGCACAAATACAGCGTTCAGATTAGTTTTTGAAGGCTAATATAAAATGTGATAGATGAAATCGTGTGCAAAAATTTAAAAAAACATTAGTGAATTTGTGTGAAAGAATCATGTAAATAGGTAAATCAAAAAAATATGAAATTACTACTACTACGTCCGTGTTTTGAGGAGGGTGTCTGTATTTAATTTGTGCCGATATCATTTTGTATTTCATGAATGTTTCAAATATTGTGTTTCGTCTTGAAACACCTAAGGATCATTTTGTAAGTAAGTGTTTAACTTTAACATGTTATTCCTTGGAATTTTGAATGTCTGATATCATATCATACACTGTCTTTAATGTTCAAGTCTCTGTGAGTCTCAACGCAAAGCGGAACAGAAGCTATGGCTTTCAGATCACCAAATAACTTACATTTCCCAGTTGCACACTAACAACTTTCTTTTACATTATTATGTATTTTCATATTCACTGCACAAACAGTATGTATACCTATGGAGTGTATATTTTGCAGTGTCATATATTGTGTGCAAATCTACATGATCTACTGTGGAAAGTGGAATAAATCATATGCAAACGGCTCTCCTTGCTATTTGGTTAGCAATTTGAGTCACTGCGACTACTACAGCTTAAACATTAAGTTTCTTTGTTTACACAAGGCTGAGGTGTACATAACAGAGGACAGTTTCATCCAGAGGATAAAGTAAACTAAAATATATGACAGTCCTGAAGAAAGGTCTTATTTTAAAGAGCTTCTTTTCCTATCTTTATTCAAGAGCGTGTTCTTTCAATGTGGGAGCATGATTTATTGATTTTCTTCACATTTTATAAAAACAAAATGAAAAACCCTTTCCAACTCAAATAGCTCGGCTTGCACTTGGATTTGCTCAAACTGTACGCTTGCACTCATATACTGTATATTATTTCTTGCATGGATTTCATGTGCTCCAGCTCCAGTTCTTTTCCTCGCAGTCATGTTGCTTCTGTGTGCTCGTGAAACATCTGCTCTCAGATTTCTCCTCTGCTTTTGGATTCTTTTTGTGAAATAACCCTGTCAAAATTCTCCAACCAATATAATGCCAGGTGTAGTGTTGACCAAAAAACTGCCTCGTTGCGGCGGCTACCTGTGCCACTAACTGTAACTTGCCCTCTATCCCACCAACAGGAGGGCGATGTAGCTATTATAGGAAAATAAAAAAGTAAGAGGAAAAAAAAAAAGCTGAAGAGTACCCGCCAATCAGGGCAGCTCTAGTGAGCTGAACGCACTGGCAACAAGACAGGGATAATTTCATTGGTCAACACTATAATTGGCATTCTATGCCCCATAATAAGTGTTCATTCATGAACATGGCACAACAGAATACAAATAAGACATTTACAAAGCTTCTGGACACAAAGGAAAATCTATACTTTTTAGCACCGTCAGCAGCGGAACCAGGGACATGCTAAAGCCAAGGATTAGGAAACATGTCGAGTGCTGCTAATGCTGTGTTACCGGAGGGTCGTACTATCACAGAAATAAAGAAGAAATGGTTCCATATCAAAATGGTTTGAGAAAAAATAATGTCTTGTCACAGCCAAGCAAGGGGAAGTCTCCATGATGGACGAAAGAATAGGTGTCACAATAGTTTATGTTGCACTCAGGCATTACAAAAGAGGATGCTCTCATATACAGCCACTTGCATAAACCTGCATGTGGAGAACCCATCATGAAGAGTAATTTATAAAGGATTTTCTAATGAAAATTGTTATGAAATTGTTAGAGAAATTCACTTGAAGCCGATGTAAAAGTAATTATCACAGGACATTTATTCTTGCAAGAAGGAGACTGAGTTGAAACACATACAAATTATGTATCAAGGCTGCTCAGAGGTCTGTCTCTGAGTCTCTGATATTTATACTTCGGATAACACACAAGTGCGTTTGCACAGAATCATTTGCATAAAGCTACGTGGCATGTCTTGAACTCGTCCCTTCCGCACAAGCAAAAGTCATCTTGACGTTTAGTAAGATATACAATCGCCCCTTACAGAAGGTCACAGTGACTGCTAAACAAGGAACATCTGAGATAGCAAGTGTGAAGAGAGTTCACACAGTAGCCACAGACTTCACAGAGCCTTGTATGTTAAACAATAAGAACTGATCATTCTAAAAGTTATTTTTCTCCAACAGAAATATACCTTCTATTAGTTCATTTTATATATTTTTTTGGATAATAAATCTAATTGCACATGACTCTTACATAGGTCTGGACCACTTTTAAATGGGGCTCCTACCTCAGAGAAAATTTAAAATACGAGAAAATTGGTGAATGAGGCAAGTTCTGCTAAATCCCTCGTACAAGCCACTTAAGAATGAATGTGGTTGTAGGAGTGGTTCTTCAATGAGGCTCAATATGTGTGCAAACATAGTTTTGGCAGAAGCAGGGCAAATCAAAGCACATGCAGGGGCTATTTGATTGTTGACAGGGTTGAGTGAAATCAATAGCTCATGCTCTCAAATTGAAAGACCACACTCTTGAATAAAGATAAGGAAAAAAAGCTCCATATAACTATAATGCCTGGTGATACTGCCCCACCAAAATAAAAGTTTGTTTGTTTGATTGAAAAAAACGTAGACAAGAACCTTTTCGTCTAAAATCATCTTTATAAAGAGGTCTGTGCTTCCACATATTTACAGGGTAAACTGTTCCACAGATGGAAGAAAATAGACTTTGAAATTCATTAAATATTGAATTTCACACGCAAGAAGGAACAAAAATGGGAACATTGTTTCTGCAGGATGGAAAAAACACTTTTTTAAAATAAGAAAAAAATAGCCTGAATGTGAATTTATCTTTTAGGCCAGTTTTGCCGGAATCCTCTGCAGAGAAGAAAAACACAGAATGGTTAACAATAACATACTGAGATGTTTGGATTTGCAGAGGCAAAGAAGCTACTGTACATTGCACATAATTACCTATCGGATTTTCCAGCCATGTATGACATACTTCGGTTTCCAGCTCCAAAGCTGGATTTTTGTCCTTTGGGATTTTTCTGTTGGATGAAAGATTTAAATTTGTCACTCACTATTAAAATACACGTTGTTTAATGAACAAATTTATTAACAAACTAAATACCCTTTTCTTGAAATCATGGGCTTGCCGATTTGGATCAAACTGCGTGTTGTCCTTTGGTTTGTTACCTGTGACAACAAAGCAGGTGCACTGAGTTGAACTCATTTCTTTTTAACAATATGATATTGTACAACACCTAACTGAATGTAAAGTGAGTAGAGACATGATGCATACCAGCAAAGACTTTGAGGTTTGACTGACTGTAGTCAAAGGGATTGAAGCTGTCTTGAGGAGGTGGGTCCTTCTTCTCGGGCTTCTCTTCAGATTTCATCAGCTTCTTACTCGGTTTGGGAGTCAACGCTCCAATCTCACTGGCAACCCTCTCTCTTTTCTTTCCGCCGTCTTTTGCAGATTCCTAAAGAAATTGGTCGGTAGCATTATATTCTGTGCAATACTTAGAATATAATTTCAAATAAATGGAATCTTAAATGGCTGGATTTAGTTAAACTAACAAGATAATGATCACTGTTGGATAACTCTTCCCAACTATAGGACAAGTAGTATGCGGTGGACGTTTTGTTATACCAGTTATCAAACAACTTTGATTATTTTGATGTTTTAATATCCTGGAGTTTATCTATTTATGGTCAATTAAATTGCATATCATACATAACTGGAATCTTAAAGGGAATTATAAAGAGATTGATATTAACTGACATTTTTTGCCAAACAGTGTTTTTCTTTTGCTGCATACTTGGCACATGTATGTTTTTGTACCCTACAAAAAAATTGTCATACTGTATAGGCCTCTGCTTGAAAGAATGGTATTGCAGTGACCTCCTAAAGTCAACATTATATTGACTCAGTGATGAAAAAAATCCAGCTTTTGCTGCCATCTAAAGGTTGACATTCTCCCTTTGCTTCATGCTCTGCAGCATCACATTGTTATATCTGTTAACTGACACTGTGTGGAAATGCAGGCACAGAAACCATTAACATATTAACCTACAGGAACCAGTGCAAAAATACTCCCGCCATAGAAGATATGCAACCAGTCTACAAGATTAGACTGAAGTTACAATCTCTGTAATGTACTAACTAGCTATAATAAGGTGGTTGCAGCTTCATGCCAATATCTTAGGTAAAGATTAATGGTAGATTATATGTTTACTTAAGTCTTTTTTATGGTTGGACATCAAACTTGTGAGTCTTCACGAATCATGTGTTCTCCTTGGGATCATTTCTGATCCATTTATCAAACATGCTTTTTTATTTTATTTGATGCAACTGTTCATGAACATGACTCAGGCGAAAGAGAAAACCAGTGATGTTAGAACTCACTATCAGTGCTAATATCAGTGCTAATATCAGTGCAGTAGAAGCTTTGGAAACTTTTCTTTCAAACTGAAATTAGACAAGAAAACTTCACTGCCAAAGTATCGGCGGAAACAGAGTTAGCCGACTGAGCCAATATTTGCCCGCGGTTGGCAGGTTGAGGAGTGTTACTTTCAAGTTCTGCTGCCAACACTTTTGACTATAATGCATGCCACCATGTTTATTTGAAGCCTCCATTTCAGCTTAAAACAAACTTCACTTAATCCATCATCACACAATGGATTGCTGTGATGCATGCCATTACTGTGTGCACTAGTGACTGATGGCTCAAAGCACACCCCGTTAAAAGCAGAGGGGAAGTGGTTCCACCACCAGGGTCAGAGTGGAGACATTTCTTTCTGTTCTGCAGTACCGACAACTGAAGATGAAGACTTTTGTCTAACTGAGCATTTCAAAATGGAGAGAAAACACCATATGGTGGCAAGAGCATGTAACCGAGCATAGCAATGGCCCAGACAGACGGAGCTAACAGGAAGTGGGCTTTTGGGCAGAAATAAGCTGTTGTTGTTCCCAAAGGAGAGAAGAATGTCTCTAATGCTGCAATCCCACGCTGTGCATTATTTTTCCCCGGGCACAACATGTGACAGATATAAATAAGGCCACTGACATGCCTGAGCTGCAGACTGGCAGCAGTGGCTCACTCACTTGTCTTCAGAAAATGGGGGGGGCATTGCAGAGGGTTAAACTGCCGATCACAGCACTATCTTTAATATGCTGTGCCATGCTCCTGGGTGAATATAACACTCGGTGCTTTTCATGGATATGTACCTTCCCAACAGGGACATCAACGGTGAAGTTGAAAGAGTGCAAAAGCCTATCTGAAGTAGCATAGAGGGAACGGACGGACAAGAGAGCAAATGACTCACTGCTGCTTGCTGGCGAACAGTGGCGACGTTCTGGAGAGACTCCTGGTAGCTCTGCTTAGCCTCGTTTCTTTCTTCTGCGGAAATCAACAATAAAAAATGAAATACAATGAGGGACTTTACTCAGAAAAGGTGTAAATTTAGAGCAAGTTTGACTTCATTACCTTTCAATTTCTTTATACGTTCCTTTGCTTCTTCCTTGGCTTTCCTCTTGGCCTCTCTCTTGGCCTCCAACTCCTTCTGTTGATGTTCAATACTCTGCAGTTTCCATCTTTTACTAATCTGTAAACGTGAGATGGTTAGTTATTGTATTTTAACGCACGGCCTCCTCCAAAGTTATTAATACTTTATCAACATAAAACCATTTAAAAAGCAAGCCTAAAAGTGGCCGTCTAGGCATGGCTTACTTGGTTGTTTGACTGTATAACAGCATATTGTACAACCATCAAGCTTCTCCTTTTTTGCCCAGCACAAATACAACTTTCAGATTAGTTTCTGAAGGCTCTACCACAGCTGATTTCTAAGTTTAAACATTTCTAAGTTTCTTTGTTTACAAAAGGCTGAGGTGTACATAACAGAGGATAAAGTAAACTAAAATGTATGACAGTTCTGAAGAAAGGTCTTACTATATAGAGCTTCTTTCCCATCTACATTTAAGAGCGTGTTCTTTCAATTTTAAAGCATGACTCATTGATTTCACTTCACATTTTATATGTAAAAAAAAACTGTCATTAAACTCGAATAGCCCCTACTTGCGCTTGGATTTACATAGTAGTTAAGTGGAACACAGACAAGTCGGGATGTGGATGGAGCCTTTTGATTACCTCAAATATTTTTGAAGATGGGTCAAACTTGGCATTCTTGCTGATGTGCACATCACTGGAGGGCAAGTACTGAAATTACAAGGAAGATAGTTGAATGCTGCGTCTGGTTAAATAAAATGCAATGCAAACAATACTGAAGATGAATCAGGTCATATCTTACCATTCTGAAAGGGTTTTCAAAAGACTCAATGATACGTCTGGCTTTCATTTGCGCAACAGAAGAAGACTCTTGGTCATTCTGTGTTTCCAGCTCCTTCAAAAAGAACGCAGAGTTCTCACATTAGGTATAACAGCTGCACGCAAATTGACCTGAAGAAAGTAAACTAGAAGTTGATCTCTACCTCAAACTGTGTGATTTTAGCCGTCGCTACGAGACCACTTGTTTTCTCTTCACCAACATCCATTTTGTCCTCATCCTCTGAGAAGAGCATCCCTTGTTTGACAGGCATTTCTGAAAATTAGGTGCATTTTTTTAGGCCTAATGGGCTAAAATATATAAAAAAAAAAAAATCACAAATATAATGCAGAACATGTATGTGCATCAAGCTTACCATCAGGAGAACAGTGGTGAAGGACACTCTCAGAGACCTTGGATGTATCATGAGGACCAAACAACGTGACCTCCAGCTGGAAAATTATACAAAATCACATGCATTTTATGCCAGTCATGGTTCCTTCAAAACACTGAACACAAAAACAAAAAATTCCATCTGGATTTATCAGTTTTTAACCGACCTTTTTTAAGGGTGCGAGTCCTTTCGTCTTTTGTGCTCCAAGCTCAGCCTGTGTGAAGTTTAGAAAACATTGCAATGTTTGATTGATTTTGGTAACTTCTTTGACAAGTGACTTAACATTGAAACTACACCACAACAAACACTGCTGCCACCCATCTTTTCTTACCTTAAGGAGAGGCATTTCTCTGGCTTGCTGCACTAACAAATGGAGCTCATTGACATGCTGCCTCACCAGTGGGGGTACAGGGTTGCAGCAGGCAATGATGCCCTGAGGCTCCCTGAGTCGATAAAGACAAAATACTGTGTTGGAGGTTATGAATAATGACACTAAACTAACCTGTTCTACAGTGAGAGAACAGCACTAAAAATGAATCACAATTAAAGTGGGGAATCTATTGAACTTACCTGGGCAGCTCCTCAGAGATCTTGATCATCATATGAGTGGGTAGGGTGAATCTACAACACACAAATATCTCCATGTTAAGACAGATGTAGAACAACTGAATGATTCTAAAAGCAGGGAGATTGTCACAAACATGTGGGCGGCAAAATCTGTCTGGGCACCAACTATAAATAGGAAACGGCTCTAGTGGATTTCCAGAACAGCGAGTCCGTCCATTTTCAAACAGCCTACCCGGTGCTTTCATCTTCCTGCCTGGCCAGCTTGTCCCTCCAGGCAAACAGCAGTCTGAAGGCAGTGAGCTGCTGGGTGTTGAAGGACCGCTTCTGCTTCCTCTGCAGCTCCAAATAGGACTCCTCTGTGTATATAGGCTTTATATATTTCTGTACAGAGGGAAGGCACATGGTGAATCATGACAAATGTCAGAAAATGCAGGTGATTATGGCGTAGAAATGAATAAAATATGACAGCAATAGAGAAACCATGACACTTTTAGACAGAGCCAATTTCGTCAATGGAAATTTTGACAATATGTCAATGTTTTTTTATTTCATGACTAAATTGTAACAATGTATATGAAAAAAAACATTGAAAACAAAAATTAGAATGAAATCTCATAAATCATTATGCCCTGATGAGTGAACATTAAACAATAGTTGGCTCTGCTCTAGCCGACAAGGGCTGCCAATTTAAATAATCATGAACACTCTGGTGCCAAATTTAGCAAAAGGCCCCAGTAGTATATAAAAAGTCAGGTAATAAAGATTCTCGCTGTGTGATAACCAATAATGATTACGGTAAGTCAGTAACGCCTTCTCAGTCTAGATTAGTAAAAACACGGTATGCTTACTTCTCATTGGAATTTTTACAGCCAGGAAACATCCCTCAGCAAAGTCCATTACAGAATCATGAAAGAGTCTAAGAAAATGCTGACTAAAACAAAAACAAAAAGACTAAAATCTAACTTTAGCAAACTACAATTTTCAGTAAGTGACGAAGACTGAAACTAAATTTAAAAGTCTTGTAAAAATCAATACTGCCCTTGCATAGAGTACAGTGGAATAGGAGTATAGAAGATGATTTGTAAAAGAGAACATTGACACGTTTTCAGTGTTGATGGTAAATGCAGCTGATTGAAGCAATAAATTCCCCAGTGTGCTATAATAACCGAGAAAGCTGAATTCTCCTGCTGCTACATTTGATGTACTTCTAGCATTCAGCAGCGTCATGCGACGTAACAGTGACGCAAGGCGAAGAACAACTACAGGCTATTTCAGCTTGGATTACTCTGGGCAGCCAGTATGAGGAAAGAAAGGATCCGCCGTGAGTGAAACTCATTCAAGATTTGTATCCGTTTACGAGATTTCATGTTTGTTTACGTTCGGTAGTCGTAGAGTACTCCTGATTTTCTCCCCTCGTAAGAAGGTTGTATTAGTAGTTCTGTGACATGTTTACATGCTAATTTGAATGCAGTGTGTTTGCTTTAGATTAAGGTTCTAATGTAATGATGAAACTCGTTCAAAGTTGAGCCTCGGACATACTTTCCTTGTTCCGTGGAGAGCAGCAGACTTGTACCGCTCGTGAAGCTGTAATGCACCGCCGTTGACAAAGTGGAAAATAACAAAGAGTTGTTGCCGTCTTGGATCACGGTGGTTCCGACTACGGAGCATCCATGTTTTAATTTGAATACCTGCATAAGTTCAGGTGCAACTTAAGTATACCATGTTTTAGCTGGGCATCAGTAGCTTGAACACAATGCATCCTGTCACAGCCTTGCGAGCAGCGGAAATCAGCTTTCTCTGAGGAATTTATTGCTTCAATGGACTATATTAACCATCAGCACCGATTGGACATCCATATAAAAAAAAAGGTGCTTTAATCCTACTGATGTATGACCTTCAGAGAAATGTCTTTGCTCTTGTTCCAGACGCTCTGCAGCAGGCCCGGCTGCCCGAAGTTAAAGTCCAACAGCTGCGCCCTCACGCGGTCGTAGATGTAAGGGAGGTAGTGGGTGTCTGTCCGGGCATACTGCATCATCTCATCTGGCAAGGGGCTACAAGGCCAAGTGATTGGGACACATTTTATAAGTCAGTAATAATATCTTTTAAGAATAATATTACAAACAATCTGGATTTTCCTGTTACGAGAACAGAAGGAACTCTATCCCTCAGTTAAACCTAAACAATAACTATAAAATGAAGCATCAAGTGGCCCCGTCTCCCTCATACCGAATCCTCCAGTCAGCCAGCTGGTAGCGTTTGTCCGATTCCACATCGCAGAAGTGTTTGAGGAGATGGTCGAGGGAATGTCTGGCCAGGTTCAGAGCTCGGCTGGCCTGATGCGTGTCAAAAAGGTTGACGACATACAAGCCCAAGTCCTTCTGGAGCCACTCAATGTCAGAGTCGGCGCCGTGGAATACCTGAGAACAGAAGAGAACGCATATCCAGCTGAAACCTCTCTGGAAAAGTACCAACTTATTTTGAGAAAAAAAAAGAATTCACTGCTTAGATACAGAAAATATTTGAACCAAAAACACCATGTGACATTTTTCCATTGGGACTATTTTCACAGATCTCTCTGCGGTTCAAGCCCACGCAACACACTTGTTCACAGGTATCCTACGGTGTGTGAGTCACAGTGGCTCCCACAGACACACCACGGAACAGCCACTAACTTTATCAAGCTTTGACGCTCCAAGAAATTTAAGCTCAGAAGTTTTCAAGATTAAATCCTTACAAACTTAATTTTCCAACACTGTTGGGAGTGTTTCTTCTCTAGGTAGAAGATTCAACGGTTCAGACGCAACCAGTTCATAAGGTAGTCTGACGCATCTTTCATTTCAATTCATTTTAAGGCCGTCTTAATTGGTGAGATTTGAGCATTCGATGACAAAGCTGGACACAGCTTTACAACGCAGACCAATACTACAAGTGGAGCAAGTGGTCAGACAACCAGACAGTTTTTCTTTCAATGCCCTCAGTTTAAGTATTGTGATAAACCACTCATTTGGGAAATAAAACTCAACCACCAGAAATATCTCTCATAGCTCCACTACATTGTAAAACGCTGTGTGCACTAGACTTGGACACCGGGATTATAGTTCAACACAATACCATGATAATGGTCCTCACATTTCCATGATTACAATAGATGGATAATCAATTACGCAACGGCTATATTCAGTCTCTCTCTCTCTCTCTCTTGCTTTCTTCATGCTTCACTTCATTGTTGTTGAAGCATATCAAAATGTAATTAATTAATAAAAAAGAAAATTCTGTTAAACCCCCCCCCCCCCCCCCCCACACACACACACACACACACACACACACACACACACACACACACACACACACACACACACACACACACACACACACACACACACACACACACAATGCAGTTTCCCATTTTAAAAATCCAATCAGACATGTAATCTCATCTTCCCTTTAGACAATTCAAGTCACAGAACAAGATACAGGAACATATCATTTGGGGAGCGCTTCGATTACCTTGACAATTGCCGGGTCAGTAAACGCCTCGTTGAGGATGTACAGCTCGCTGCGGAGCTCAATGGTGTCGATGATGAAGTCCTCCTCTCTGGTGGAGATCTGCATCAGACAGGTGAGGCCGAGGAAACTCCTGTAGGAGTGGTGCTGCAATGGAGAACAGCTAATAAAAACACTTATACAGAAGAACCTACAGGCTTTGAAATCAATATTAACCACAGAATTTAATCAATGCCTTCCTGACACAAAATATCAGCATTATAACCCTCACAGAGGCTCAATCTGTTGCCCTGGATCACATTACTTGTTATAAGCATACATAATATCATGCCCACTCCCAGCACATCCAACAACTTTTTCTAATCCCGTACCTCAAGGTCCACTGCAAATTCAGACACTTTGCAAAGCTTCTCATTCAGATCCACCAGATCCTCCAGTGTGTCAACGAAGGAGCACTTGGTCTCAGCCATTGGCTTGAACATCTAAAAAAAGAATCCACAAACGACAGATTTAGTAGAAGCCTAACCAAGAATGAGAGGATCACAGGTTTGTAGGAGCACTATAACCGACCTGCGGTTCTGCCTTAGACAGAAGGCCTTCTGGGATTGTAAAATGATCCAGTTCATATTGGTATGGGTGTGCAAACCTACGTGGATCAGAATCACAAGTTAAGATGGACAAAGATGAATAGGAAAAGATTGAATATTATTATTACAAAAGAGACAAGTCTTACATGTCTTCAACATGTTCCTGAGTTCTCTGATGGTGAATGAAGTCGGCCAGTGCAGCTGGGACATCAAGGTCCTCGGGTCTCTCTTTACGGATTTGTTTGTTGGTGAAATCTACGATTGGAGAGCGAGAGAACAGATATCTTACAAATGTTTATGAGTTTATAGAAAACAGATGTGAGGAAGAGACTTCAACTTACAAGAAGGAAGAGGCTTTATTGCATTGGGCTTGATGAAGATCTTGGGAATAAATGGTGTGTTGCTGTTGTCCACTTTTTCCTTGAATTTCAGCTGAGGCCTCGCAACGTTCTTGGCTTGGAGCAGTCGGAACGTCTCAGAACGACTTGAACCCTGATCAATAAAAGAACTGATTACCAAAAAGGTGTATAGAGCCGGTATGAAGTGATTTGACGACTTGATGCATCCCAAAAACAACTCTGGCATCTGCAGTATAAGAGCTGAGAGGTTAATTAGCCAACCATGCGGTTCCAGCTGGAAACGACAATCTTGGGAGGCTGAAACCCGGCGGGCAGGACGGGCTGCTGGGTCCTGTTCACCCCATCAGCTTCATCAAGAAGAATCCCCTGGAAATCAGATATGAGAGCTTAGTTGGTTTGAAAAAAACGTGTTCCATGGAGAAATTTACAAAAACACCAAAGCTGTAGGCCATACCACTCGTTCGAGAATGACGTCGTTCGAGTCCACAACCAAGTCAAACCTCTCCTCCAGCCCCGTCAGCTTGTTCCGGTCTCTCAGGTGAGATCTGCAGCCGTGGTGCTGCATTGTCTGACTCATGCTGACACAGGGAAACAGTTGAGAGAACTTATTATGTCTGAGGCTCAGTCAGGCTTGCTTTCAGTATCGCAGTTAGCATAGAAACAGGATGTGATGTCAATGGGTTGACAAAGGTAATCAGGAAATGTTGAGAGGAGCAATCATAGACTGTGAATTGACTAAGAGAGTGATACGGCTCTCAAGATTTAAAGTGGTGCTTTGTGTGATCTTTGTGGGGAGACTCAGTTTAACAGATCTCTCAATCAAAGCAACTAATTAGTTGACAAAATCGTATGAGTGTAAGTTGACTAGAGAGTGATGTTCCAGTATGTAGTCCGGTAGTGTACAACACACTGGGGTGACATGACACCACTCAAATCAATTAGGACCATAATTTTTTACAGGCAGGATGCATCAAAACTACATATTCCTGAATTGTGTCAGTTGCATGGGCTTTAACTCAAGTGAATGAGAGGAGCGGGTGCAAGTCTGACTGAGAATGAAGCAATACGTATACATTATACATATATTCACACTCACCAGTGCAAGAGCTTGTCCCCTTGACTTTCACAGAACTCTCGGAATGCCGGGAAGCTTCGATAGAAATCATACTCATCTCCAGCTTGAGGCAAGCCGGCGGATGCTTTGGTGGCAGATAACACGGCACCCAATCCATACTGCAGAGGAGAGACAGGCTGAGCCGTTAGACATCACCAATAGAATAAAATGTATTCAAATCTAAAATATAGGTCAGGGAAACGCTGCAACGTCTGTAAAGTATGCTTCTTTTGTGTAACGTCTGATATAAGGGTTTTCACAACAAGGATATTCCTAAACACTGAAAGGTGGCAGTTAACGTTACATATTTAAATGTACATAAATGCAGTGTTTATATTTTACTAGAAGGACTGAACATGTGTTAATAACGTTGTTGATAATGACTTGTTTCAGCCTAAATGTGGCTAATTGTTTGCTTTTTTTATAACTTACTTATCACTTTAGCTAACATTAGCTAAGTGGAGTAGCTTTGACTACAGCCCTAAACTCACACTGGTCCTTACTCAGTAATCTTAAACAATCACTTTTAGAAGAGTCAATATGAAACTATTAATCGACACAATAAAGAGATTAGTCAAATATGCGAATTACCTTGCAGCTTTAGCGTTAACGTCACATGAAAACATCTATCGTTACCTTGAAACAGGCATATCTTTTATAGCTAATTAACACACCAACACAGCTCCACCCTCGTGTTGTCGACCACTAACAATTACTTTTAATATGAAGATAAACATCAAAACACATATTTTTTTCAACAGATAGCTGTGCACGTCTTCCACCAACAGTTAACTTATAATGTGACTGCAGCTCGTAGCCAACAAGCACATCCACGTTGCCCACCCGAGTGCGAGGCTTGAACTCAAAAACTGCGTCCAGCTTTTGGTTCGTTCACTTACTTTAACAAAAGCATCCGCGTTTCTAAAACCGGGACACAGTTCGTCTTTTTCCTCGTCGTCGGTTTTGGAGTTTGAGTCTTGAAGGCCACTGTTTGTGGAATCACTACTCTTAGATGAATCCATCATCTTGTTTGGTGCTGTGTACATGTGAGCCACAGGAAGCAGCTCCTGCCATGAGCGGCTAAAAGGAAGTTGAAATGGAGACAGCGCCCCCTAACCGCGTGGAGTGGACGTGCAGCAAAACGACGGACTATGTTTTCTACAATTTATTGAGAATTTAACAGAAATATTGCTACATGATCACGTGCAAAATGTTTGCGTTTGTATAATGACATTTATAAAGCTTATTTCACATACCTAATCATTTTAGGTTGTCTTTATTTTAATGTTGTGTTGATTAGTACCACTCAGATTGAGATCCAAATCTAGATTGGTCATGCATCTTGTCATTACATGGCCAGGCTCTGGTCCTCCATGTGCCCGTTCAATGCAGTGTCACTGCAGTCACTGCCTCCCTTGGCTCACCCATCCAATCTGACCACATGTGTTGCACCAGGATGCTGGCACCATGCGGGGGCAGTATTGACATTTGCAATATGTAGCTACTAAACTACAGCATCTGCACTGAATTTGTGTGCCACAGGGGTGAAGTCACATACACTAATCGTGTCTTAGCCAATATCTCTGTGAGGGCTATCTAACCCATATCTGAATATCTGCACTTTGCAGTTTTCAGCAATAGAGGTGATGTTGTGGGTATTCTAATCATCCATGAATGGCCTCTCTCCAGTGTCTTTACAGTAGCCCAGTGTTGTGATTCAGCGGTCAATAGAATGTGAAGAGCCATTGCCGAAGTATTGACACACCAGCTCATTATGGATGATCTGTGGTGTGTAGGGAGAATCCTCTCTTTTCTTCACTTCCTCTTCCTATTGATCTCTTCGCAGGGTCTTCTCCCTCTTATTATCTTAAAAGCATCTCTGCAACACCGGCTCAATCAATATTTCACAGTAGCTTTCCTTCAGTTTTAGTGAAAGGCATCTTAACTTTAGCAGATATATGCTCGAATAAAAAAATATGAATCAGTATTCTTTGTGTAAAGCTACTGCACAAAGCCTACTCTGAACTACTTTCAGATAGTGCATTTTTTTTGATAGATTCAAAACCTTACTTTCTCTATGATGATAGTTCTTATTATATATTAAAACAATTACTATATGCAGCAAAAAACGTTTCAAATGTGTTCTTTATCCACTGAATAAGACATTACTGCTGCCATTTACTCTCATTTAAATGCTTTTTCATAATATTATGCATTTTATAGCTTTGATGGTGCCTCAAGGCACCACTCAAAATCTTCCTGCAGTAAAAGACACTAAAACTGCTGATGCTGAAAATGACACCGTGCCACACATAACTCAAAGAAATTCAAGAGAAAATCCTCAGTGTATTGTTTTTATTAACTCCCTCATTTAGAAAACACAAATGCACCAAACAATATCGTACATGCACAGCTTCAGCATATCAAGATCAGCTGATGTCTTTTCAATGTGAAAACGTTACGGCCACGATCTCACGGAGATCACCCAGACATCAAAATACTGAGGAGTCACAACAGAAAGGCCAAGCGTTGTCACCGGAGCTCTAATTGTATTTCTTCATCAATCTTTATGAAATTAAAAATGGACTACCTTGTAACAGGTAGTGTTTGTGTCACTGCACCAAAAGGCTGTGTGTGTCAGCAACTGCTAAGAAATGTTTCGCTCTGCTCATGTATTTTTCAGATTCTGGGTGTGACAGAGAATTACAATTGGAAGTAGGACACCACAGTTTGGTCTCCCAGTTGGGGGCGTTGCTTCAAATCACAACAAAATACATACAGTACAGTTTACTGTATGAAGTCAAGAGAGATCTCGTCGCACCGGCTCTGAATCGTTATTTTAAAGCAACACTTGACCTTTGTGCAGAATTTTTGTTAGAAACAAAATAAAATGAACAATCAGGGAACCATTAAAAAAAAGAAAATCAAAGTCAAACTCAAAACATCTCCACAGTACTGATACGCCACAAAAACAAAGAGGTTGGCAATGCTTCTATGTACCCCAGACACAAGTTAAAAAACTGAGTAATGTTGACTTTTTTTTCAGTTCATATAATCAATAAATCAGCCAGAAAGATGCATTTCCTGTGTAAACATTTGTTAGCTTAACAATGACATTCTGTAATGAATGAATGTATACAGATCAACCCCACATAAAGCCACCAAAACAACAAAACAGGATTCAAAGACCGCTTTCAGAAACACTCATCCTGGTCAGAAAGCCTTCTTCACATGTAATACAAACTGGTACCTGACATGGCCTTGGATTCTGGAGCTTTGTTTCTACTTGTTTCTTTGCACCTGCAATCCATAGTAATTTGATAGAAAAAGAGGCATTTCAAATTCTCCCTGGGTTAAACTGAATCTTTTTTTTTAACCCTCCATATTGACCTTGTATTACTTTATTTGAATGTCTGCAGTGCTTCAGTTGCCCAAAGCCCCGAACACACACACACACACACACACACACACACACACACACACACACACACACACACACACACACACACACACACACACACACAGACCTTGAATCTTCATGGTGTCATCTTGATGGGATTGTCCTGATTTAGTTCTCCCTAAATCCTGATACATTAGTCTTGTGTGGGTGTCATTAGTACCATTACTCCTATGCCCTTTCCCACAGAAGCCCCTCAAGCCTGCTCTAATTCATTAAGATGTTTTAATGTCTGCTAGATCATGGCACATATCAGGCTTTCCATTCTTCAAGTCAGACTGTTAAATAGACCCTTGTGTTGTGTGCTGACAGATTACTGGTATATCTGCTCCTGCCACTTCAGGGCTATTGAAAGGTAGGGTGAAGCAGGTCTGAATACCTGAGCGGTGGGGTTTGGCTGAAATATATAACTAAACAATGACAACACATACCACATTAAAAAAGCCAATACAATTGACAAGAAAGGACAGATTCACAAAGTATTAAAGCACAGCTGACCATACATTTTGCCATATAATGTCTAAGCTGGTGGCTAGATTTCAATTATCAGACTGGCACAATTGGCAGCACTTTAAACCCCTCGTCTCGACTGCAATGGCTGATTATGCACGTTATGCACTGGCACGACTACTGTGTGTTGCGTGATCCAGATGGATGTAGACTATGGCTCCAACTAATGTCAGTCAGTCTACAAAATATAAGAAAATTAGGAAAAATGCACATCACAATTTCCCAGAGCCATCAAGACACCATACCATGGATATCATGGCCGCTGAGATTTCTGGATTCCTGATTGGCTGACAGGCGTTCCTTTATGTCTGGTAACGGGACAGTATAACCAGACACTTCTGACACAGGTGTTTGTTTGCTACTATAAATTAATGAACCAGTATTCAATTGATTTGACAAAATAATCCTTACTTAAGGTAAATTTAGCATTCTCAAGTCATCTTTCAACCAGGTCTCAGTTTTCATCAGCACATGGAGTTTACTCAGTTGTGTTGGAGGTGGTGGACAACAAGAGTCACCTGACAAGTTAGAAACTACCGTCATGTGATGCTGATTTGTGCTTGAAAGCTAGTAAATACACCTTGAGCTGAGATTATTTTCCCTATTTTGTGTTCCAGAGGTAAAAAATGCTCAGAAAGTATAACACTGTTGACTCTGTTAATTCATGATTTGAGTGTTCTCAAGTAAAGTATTCTTTAAAGGAATGGTTCAAAATTGGGAATTTGGGAAATATGTTTAAGTTGTAAGATGAAAGTGTCAGAAAGCCAGCAGTTATAGCCAGGGGTAAAATGCGATAATTGTTTCAATATGGGAATATTGTTGTTACAGTATCAATCAGAAAAGTGATATAAAACTGTTATATAATTAACAGAATGCCTGAATGATAGTCCTATTTTGATGACATATAACAGTTTGTTGGCATGTGGCCATGGTATGAAGTTGGATAGTACCCACCGACTTGGATTCTGTGAAGGCAAATGGATTGCAATCGAACGCACACTTATTGGGTTTGTTTGGCATTTTTTCCTTGATAAATGACCAAAATGACTTGTTGTTGATTATTTTCTGATGAATGACTGATTGTTTCAGCATTAGCGTTGAAGGAAATACACTGGCAGTCGTATACCTCTCCCACTACTGCTGTATACAGGCAGATGTAATCTTTGTGAATGCAGAGTTAAGTCCAATCCATCAATCAGCGGGCCATCACAATAGCTGGTCTGAGCCATTAAAACCTCATGACACACATTCAGCTCTCCACAATCAAATGATAAAAGGTAAATGGCTAACACTGGCACTGTGAGCTGTTTTTACGAGTTTCATCTGGAACAACTTTAATGGATCAGGTTAAGATGAAGGCGGAACGTTCTGGAACACTGACTGACTAGAGTTGATGAGTGGCGGTGTCACAAGAATCTCCAAAGGCACGGGCATGGGTGAATAAACATGTTCCTACTCACCAATTCAGGTGTGGAGAGGAAAACTGAAAATATTCAAAAATACAAAATACAACTTCTGTTCACGGCCCTCTGCAAGGTACACTGAGACCTTCAATAATAAGAAACTGTGAGGAATAAAATGTTGAGGAAACCAGCTGTCTTAGCAACAACAAGAAGGCTGAAACTACTTTGGCACATGGATGGAAGTAAGGCATCTGTATCAATCTAGAGTCGAAAAAAAAAAAGAGTTGAAATGGAGCATTGTTCCAACCTGCAAAAATGTCAGACCTACGTAAAAAAAAAGCTCAAGCATTTACGGTTAATCAAGTGCCTGACAGCACACTCCACTCTTGTGCTGCCTCATACCCGCAATCTATAACTGCAAAATAGTATGTGGTCACCTCCAAAAATTAGAGAAAAAACTCAGCAACTTTCACAAATTTCATAAAAATAAAAAAATACCAATAAGAAGGTTGAAAAACAGAGCAGAGTTTGTCATGGTGTCACGACGTTGACCTGAATGTTGATATTGCGATGGCGACGAGCAGGTAGAGGGGGGAGATGTACGCACTCCAGGCTCTGGAGCCGCGGGCACTCATACCTGGAACACAAAAAAACACACAATAAACTGATGTGAAACCTGCTGGAGGAAGCAGATGGTTTTCCTTATCTTTTGTTTGAGCTCTCAGCTATGTTACCTGTAGATGCAGCTGAAAACAGATTTGCCTTCTAACTGAAAATTAGATACTTAAATTTCCAAATCATAAATCATACACACTGATGTTTCACAGGGAACTTAAAATGTGGTAAAAACGTATTCATGTACTGGCTGATGACTGCGATTGTAAGTAAAAAATGTATTAAGGGAGTTGGGTGTAACGGTCCAGGAGCCTGATGCAGTTTGCTCTAATCACTAGTTTCTCATGTATGATTTAAGTGAGTCAATTAGTTCCTATGGATCACTGAATATTTCCCTGTAATGACATCCATATAAAACCCTTTCCTGGTAAAAATATATATTATTTATGCATAAAAAACCTCCTGAACCACTTCTGATGTTTCAGAGCTACTAGTTTCTATAAACACAGCACTCTGTTTTGCTTGCTAATGTGTTTTGCCCACATCTTTTTCTTTTCAGTATCCAAAGAGTCTCTGTGAAAAAAATAAAAGTAGCCTATTTTTCAAATGAAATTTAAAAGAAAAGCCAGTGTGGAATTCAATCTCTCTCAAGTGCTATTTTCAGGGATTCAACACAGAATATCAACAATGCAAATTAGCATTTAGAGAAGAAGAGGAGCCCCCCTGGAGTCCCACAGGACAGTAATAGCATCTAGTAAAAGAGGAAGTCATCCTCTGCGACAGAGATGGATTGCGTTGCATATTTCTGCAAAATATAAGCCTGGAAGAGCCCATGGAGGGGGTGGCTGGGGACACGAGTAATGGTGAGTCAACGGAGAACAAAATGTCCCTGTCAGGTTTAAAAAGTGCTAAGTGAATTAATTTACAAGAGTGGGTAAGTAATAAAATATAGAAATTGTGAGCGATTGACGTCCCGGTGAATCTATGTGTCAAATGTTGCCATGCTGTTGTGTTTCTCTAGAACATGGTGACATGAGAGGCAAGCCAAACTTAAACTGTTCCATGAACTTTCATGTTTTAACCAACACAACTGTGAACAACAAGCTTACTTAGTTGGTGGATTCGTATGGGATCCGAGGCTGGGCCCAGCCCTCCTTCACTCAGCGTCTGAATGTGGATGATGTAGTCATCATCTTCCTCGGGGAGGGTCAGCTCTGCTGTCGAATTGGCTGTTGTGAGTGTGTTTACCTCTTTGTGCCTCTGTCTCCTGTATGACAGCTGAATGGGGGTGGGGAGAAACAAGGTGGGTGACACATAGTGCAATGCACTTACAGTCTGACAGCTTATGTAAGGTCCATGCTTTCACTCATAATAGGAATAAACATGTTAGTGTGGAGCATATTGAGAGAGTAAAACTCACTTGGTAGCCCGTAACTTCTGACTCTGATTCCGTCGCCACCACAGGTTCCCAGTAAAGAGACAGCTGAGAGCCAATTAGTGTCCATTCGACATTCAGCGGCGGTTGGGCTGGTGCTGCATGATTTAGAAATAATTATTTTCTATATGTCAGCACAAAAACACACGGCTGTCACTTCGTTCGACAAGAATTATCATATTTCTCTTATGGGATTATGCTACTTCAAAGAATGATATTAGAAGAAGATATTGTTTCTACCATCTTACTTGGATGATAACCAGTGTGAATACAAAATCAAACACCCGAGCAGCAGGGCATCTTGGGTGCTGCAACTTACATGGCTTTTTGGTGGTGACATTGATTGCAGGGAGGAAGGGGCCGGTACCCGCTGTGTTGAAGGCGCTGACTGTTAGGAAATACTGCGTGTTTCCTGCCAAGCCGCTCACTGTGACTGAGGTTTGGTTCCAAGGCACCCTAACCTTCCCCATGGTCTCTGGTTTAGTGTCATCTTCCCAGTATATCACCTGTTCAAGACAGAGAGCGTGTCATCTGGGATTCAACCATGATATATTGTTTGGGATTGGAGCAAAATGTGACATACAGCACAGGTAGTTGTATCTGATGTCTTGGGAGAAATGTGGTGTTGTTAAAGGATTGACTCTGGGTGTATCTTTTTAAGAGAGATCACAGCTTTCTTTTACATTTCCTGCAGGATATTTGATCCGACATTACAAAAGGCTTTGTTCATGGACTTTTATAACTCCTTTTTGAATGTCACACTATGTTCAGATACAACTGAGAGAGTGAGAATAGGGAGTTAATTCTCTTTTTTTGTAATTAATACATAATTTAATCGAAAAGAACAATGCAAGATTTCATTATAATTTCCCAAAGCCCAAGGTGATACCATAAAAATTCCTATTTTGTCCAACCAGCACTTAAAAACACAAAGGCATTTAATTTACAATCATATAAAACAAGCATAATGTGCTCGAGATGTAGGACCAGTTTTGCATTTTTGCTTGATGACTGAAACGATTCATCAATTATCAAAATTAACAATCAAGGTTTCCTTGTCACTCGACTGATTGATGTATTGTAGCACTGAAACAATTACACAATAAATCCATCTGTGTTGTGTATTATAAAGAATTGAATATTTATTTTTCCACTAATACAAATCTGACTAATCGTGATATGCATTTAAATCAAAATAATACAGATCATATATCAAACTGAAGATATAGTATCCCTCCCCCACCCATCTACCTTTCTCTCATCATTATTCAATGTTAGCTGATGTTGACATCACTGGGGTAGCTCAGATGTGAAATGAAAAAAAAAGAATAACAACATCTTATAATAAAGCCCTTTGATCAGCCTGATGATTCAGTCACAAGTATGCAGGTGAGGCAATCAGGCTGTCCCAGTTTTTGAAGGTAAAATAGAATGCAACTGTTTTGGGTTTAGAATGTAATTTAATATTCCTATTCTATTTCGTGAACAACGAAAAGACTCCACTCCCAGGGTGCTGCTTTGTTGGACTGTAAAAACAAACAACAGAAGGTCGTTTTTGGTATAATTATGCAGTTTTTGGTGAGAGGGCATTTCTTGGTAATCTGCGACAAAGTCTGATATTGCAGCACAGACTGTCATGAGTTCTGTATCACGATACCCATAACCCAAAATTGATAGCCACTTGAAAAGGCATGCGGATAGGGAAATTTCCTTTTGTTCTCCTAAAAAAACGCTTTGACATGTGTTTTTCTGTCGTGTTGGTACAAAGAACTGTATCATTTCGGCTATAACAGTTGCCCAACTGAAACAGCCATTTCCATGGCGACGTAGAGTTTGGAAGTGATGGCATTGAGGTACAACAGGGGTGATGACAAGCATTGTAATTGTGTTGTGTGTGTGTGTGTGTGCACAAGATTTCTATTTCCATTTAAAAGGGTAAAATATACCTCATAGCCCAGAACCCTTTCAGGGGAGAAGGAGAGAGCCTGCCAATTCACCTCAATCTCAGAGGCAGAGACACTTCTGGCCCAAACTCCCGCTGGCATCCCGCTTGGCTCTGAAAACAGACGACAAGAGGCTGAGCATTGCCGCCTTCTTCCAACAGAGACAAGCAGAACAAATCTCTTGAATTTTTACATTTATGACTGTGCCGCGTTCTTTTTGATCTCTACTTGAATGATTCATCACACACAGGTGCTGCTGGTAAATAGTCCAACACTACACTACAGACTGACCCCCTCTCAGAGGTAGCATAGATCTAAATGCCAACCGGCTTTCACTTCAGAATAGCCATTCAAAAGAGTGGTGATATTTGGAAACCATTTGCCTATCCTCTCATAAACATGTTGCACGCTTTTCTGTTCTTTTTTTAAGTGTAAAAAGATTTCAACAAATTAATTTTCCAGCAAGTCTCTTTATCTATTAAGCATTTTCAGCCCAGTAAATGCAATAAAACCATTTTCATGATCTTTGCCCTTTTCAAAAACAGAGAAATCTTTGTAGCTTTGCAAAACCCCAACTCACGTCCATTCCCTTACCAGTCTCTGAAGAGTAGATGGTGACCACGGGGCTGAAGGGACCCTGTCCTTTGCTGTTGTAAGTGCCAACCTTGACATGAAACGGAGAAAAGGGTGCGATGCTGTCGTTGCGGTACACGTAGCGCGATGCACCAGGGGCAGAGGTGGCCACGTGAGTCCAGCTAACTTCTCCGAAGGCGCGGAAAGCAATGATGTAACCAAAGCTCTCACCATTCTGTAGTTCTTCGGGGACAGGCTGAGAGTGAAACACAAAACTATAGTGATATTAAAACATATACAAGCCACTCACGTTCATCCCGCCTCTGGGCTGACACAATCACCACCCACTCTCATGGTGCCAAAAGAACTGCGTGACCCACAAATTGCTTTTGTGACCCACCTGACGAATTGAAATGAGCAGTAAAATGCCATTTGAAAAAAAATCTGATCTCATTACGAAACGTCCGTTCAGCTTTTAAAACTAAAAGTTGTTTCTGGATTAAATGAAATGAGAAAACTCAAATGATGAGACAGATTTAGCCAAATAATGACTTCTTTAGTATCCACACTATTCTATTATTTTTCAACTACCCTATACTATTTTACTAGATTTGAGCATTGCAGATTTGGCTGAAAGGTAATTCACCACAGATCCGAGACTCATTAATAACAATAACTGTCAGATTAAGTGTTCTGCTTGTGTATACATTGTTGCTGCCTTACATACAGACTCTTTAACTAAGAAATTACAACGACTGCAGTGCCAGACTTCAATTGCCCCCAAAATTTATGACACCCGCAAGCCAAACAGAGCAGGGGGTTTGATTTAGCGAGAAATATTAAGCACCTCACTCAAGGATAAAAAAGATTAACTGCAGGCACTTTGTGTAACAGACTAGAGCATAAGACTGATGGCTTACCTCCCATGTGATGACCAGTTCCGATCTGCTTCCACCTCCTCCACCCACATCACCTGGTGCTGCATCAGGAACTGCACAACACAGACCTCCATGTGAGAAACACTTCAGGCTTGTGAAAATTTAACAAAACATCCTAAAACCTTTTTTTCTTTTTGAAGATCACTTACTATTTGATAAGAACTAATTATTTGAGGGCAAAAAAGTGAATCACATTTACTGTACCTGCGTCCTCTGTCCTGGTCTTGACTGACACAGGGCTGGGTTCTCCAACCCCAACACTGTTTTTGGCCAAAACACGAAATTCATACTCCACCCAGGCATTGAGGTCCACTACAGTGGCTGTCAGTGTGTTCCCATCGATTAGCTCTGGGACTGGAATAAAACAGAAAACATGCACTATATAAATATTATAATAAAAATAGCTGAACATGTAGAATAAAAGAAGAGAACCAAATCTATACACAATTATATACTTTGTCTTTTTGATGAATGTGAGGTGAGCTTTGTAAAAGGTCTGCCACAGAAATGTTGCCTTGCTTTCCTTACCTTGTGTTGTGCAGCAAAACTTTAAAATAACTGACATGCAAGTGTTACAATTCTGAAAAGGGACCGTATGAGCTCAGAGGAGGACGCTGCTAACTAACTGCTACTTAATACTAACAAAGGGTGAAAGGCGGACGACAAAGGTAATGTATGGCACTGGAAGATCTCTACCAACTCCTGAGAGAAGTGTCTGGCTCTTTATGTGCTAAATGCTCCAATCTGCTAGTTTCTACATTGTTCACTGAAATAACCTGATGGTGAGAGTGAAGTAAAAAAGTTTGTAAAACTGAGGGGAACTGCAGAGTCAGGTGACCCTTATACGATACCCATAGTACTTTGATCCCTTGTTAAAAGGGATCACCGGAGGTGAGGTCTTATTTGCTTATTTAGCAGGGATTGTAGCTAACCATTGTGTGTTATATTTCGGTATTACTTATTGGTGGATGTGTACTGTACTCCATTGAGCATTGTTTATGGTTTGTATATGAATTTTTAGAGACAAAGATATATATGTTGTTTTATGCTATTTATTAGAGGCCTTTTCAATCAACAAATAAAAATGAACCTTTTAGACTAATTATGGCTCATTTGTAGTTATCCGTTGAACAATGAGCACTGTCCCTGACAAATAAACTAATAAAACATACTTTCTTTTCTTCTTTCAAATAAGAAATAAAATGTATTTTATTTTATTACATTCATTTGGCAGAAACGTTTGCAATGGGGGCATTACACTTCCATAGCAACAAGAGCTCAAGAAGACATCCAGACAGACTTCAGCAGATGAAAAGGCATTTGGTTTTGGCAGATGTAAAGGTCATTTAAGTGGTTTAAATGAGATCATGTAAAAGCAGCAACAATGACCATATGTTCTCTTGAGTAAGACCCTGAATCCCTGACCATCACCCGAGCCTTCGTTCTGTAGCTGACCCTACTCTCTCACCTCCCCGCAGATGCGGGAAGAGAAGTAAGAGAATTTCTCTGTGGGGATCCATGAATTATCTGAGTAGCGTCACATGTGGAATAAGATGAAAATTCATCTTCAAGCGTTGCCCACCTGTATTAACCCTCTGCCAGCCCACGGTGAAGGGAGTCCTTGTCTGGATGAGGTAATTGGTGATTGGGCTGCCGTTGTCTCTGCCGGGACTCCAGGCCAGCTGGGCTGTGCTGTCTGTCACCTCCTCCACCGTCACAGAGTCTGGAGGACTGGGGGGGCCTGGCTCAATCACAGGAACAGACACTGTGAGGTACTTGCACGCGCAGAGGCACAGACCAGACTGCAGAATGTGGATGTAAATGTGTGCACTCACATGTACTGCGATGAAAACATGAACAGCAAACACATTTGCATTAAAAACACCTCCACCTAAACTATATCACTTCAAGAGGTTACTATGCCTTTATATCTTGAAATCAACATTAGCAAGAGTGAATTTGATTAGAAGTTTATGCCCTTCGCAAGGAATTAAAAGTTAATTCAAGATTTATCCTCCAATATTCAACCAACTTGTATTCCTTCCCTTTCATGGTCCTCCCGGTAATTGATCGATGAAACAGCAGATGTAAGTAGATGCAGGGACTCAAATTAAAAGGTAAAAGATGAAAAAGGGCCTCATAGCCCTGAAGCACCAGAGTTTTATCATTTATTTTCATTATCCTACCAATTAAGCGGTGTGATGTTTTACTTTAGCCTCATCTTCTGTTTCCTGTTCTAATGAACGTGTCGGCTCATCAGAAATAATAGACCACTAGAGAGCTTTGAGACAGACCGCAGAATAATAACGCCCCTAGCTCCGCTCACACTCCTCACCGACTCTGAAGTGGTTTCTAATCTGAAGCAAAATATTCTAATTATTAAACTGTTAAATGATTATTTTAATACACAATCAATGGTTTATGCAACATGTACTTGCCAAATCTATAAATGCATGTATGCTAAACAAGTAACTGCTGAACTACATTTGTTTTTTGTTTACAGAAGCCTTGAACGTGCAGCCCACAAACATTTGGCCTTACAGCCCTGGCTTTAGAGATATTGATCTTTGTAAAACTCATTAGCAGCTCCTGATTAAAAAAAACCCTTTAATACACTGGCTTCAGTAATACATATTAATGGGGCACACAATCAAGGATCAATTCCTTATCCTCTTAATTATATTTCATTGGCTGAGGCAAGAGGGTGCTGTCAGTGTCTTGAGGGTGTTCAAATAATCTGTTATTAATATGGACAGACTGTCTGGGCTTTTATTGTGAACTTGGCACGGGGCAAATTAATATCTGGCTGTATTGTGAATACTTACAGACACGGTGTATTGTATTATTTTGATCTGGACTGAATATTACCCATATTTGTAATATAATTACACAATCGTCAGATGGGGGGAATCTGAATAATATTATGTTCTAAAAGTGATGGAACACTACTAAATGTCGTATAGTTGGTGTTTTGCCCTCTGTACTGTCTTCCAGGAGGACGACGATGATGATGATGCAACTGTCAAACAAGCACGAGTGCTCACCGAGTGGTTTGAATGCTAATGACTATGATGTTATCTGTATAACATGACCTTCTCCGTAACCACCACCACCCGGTGGAGTGTTTGTGAGGCCTCGTGGAGTGGCATCTAAAACATTTTCCATTGCCATTGTGAAAAACAAGCATCCAGATGATCACTCAAGAGTCTTTGTGTCAGGAGCGATTATCATTGACCTTCAGTGCCGCGAGACGAGTGGAGCGAGACAGGATCGGAAATAGCACCCTGCAAAATTACTGAGCTGCTTTCAATGGCTGATATATTACATGATTGCAATAATGCATCTATTGCCAATGCCAATAACACCAATAATCAGCATTATCATAAAAGTCTATATCTGTTTCTGTGATTACACTCGCACTAGCTTAAAGCGCAAACAGATTGACACACTCATTATCACAGTGAAATGAGTGCTGCATTATTCACATTGTTGTCTTAACATTAAAATTGTATTTCTTTGAGCCCATGTAAATGCAGACACTGAGGGATATAGCCATGCGGAAAGTTTTGGTTCAATTTGTCAAGGTTTTGAGCTATCTGTCTCTGAGATGTCTGCCTCCACCCAAAAAAAATGAGAGTCAATGGATTTTTTAAATGGTGCTAGCAGCTTTGACAGCAACATCTCTGTCCAGATTCAGTGTCCAAATTGCTTTGGATAATCCACACAGCACAGGAAAATATTCTAGTAGAAAGAAGTTCCAATTGAGGACAAGGATAGTTTTTCTGAAAATGTGTTAGTGGCAGAAAGTATGTTCACCTAAGTATTGTATTCAAGTACTGTACTTCTAATCCATTACATGTAAGAGGGAAATAGTGTGCTTTTTCCTCGACTGCATTTATCTGATTATTATTATTATTATTCCTTCACAGACTAAGGCATAATGTAAAAAAATATAAAAATCAATTACAATACATTGTGCAATCCCTACATTTTTCAGATGTCCATGAGTTGTTTAGCTATTCCTCCAAAGTTTGAGCCCAATATTTTGTAAAAAGCAAAAATTAAAGAAAAAATAAAGAAAAAATGAAAACATTTTAATCTAATGTATCTTTTTTCTTCTTTTCCAACCCATCAATAATTTCATATCCCCTCAGATTTATCTTGTGACTCCTGTGACACAACTACCTAAAATAGTTAAAACTACAGTAGTATTAGTAACATAATATTAATCTCATGATGTCATATATATATCTGTCACAGGAGACATTGTTTTGCATGAGCACTTTTACTTTTGATACTTTAAGTACATACATCGTCTTTACTTAGGTAAGACATTTTATACAGGACTCTTACTTGTAATGGAGTATTTATACATTGTTGTATTTTTACGTAAGTTAAGGATCTGACAAGGCCTACTTCTTCCACCACTGATTATTATCCATTGTATTGATGTGTTTGCATTCTCAAAATTGGATGTGACTCAACCTGGGCAAATAAAAAAATACCTGCATGGCTGGATAACACCGGAGGTGAGGTAGAAAACATGTTTTCATCTTTGTAAACTGGGGGACCAAAGCTTGTATCGTGGGTGGTTCATATACTGCAAGAGCTTAATTGGTGTTGCACATTATTTGAACGTGTTGCATGTGTCCTTCATGGGTCATAGGTATATAGGTAGTGGGGGTTTCCAAACAGGATACTCGACATGTGACCACTGTCAGTTTGTTAGAGGGCTGCAGCTGTGATCAAGCAACGCCATTCTTTGCCCTCCATGACTAGTTCTCTATCCAGCTTCATGCTTAGTCGCCCATCATTTGGAGAAGTTCGATCCAAACAATGAGACATCCATGACAGCTGCCGCGAGCAGGAAGTGTAAATAATGCACAATCTGAATCACAGGCAAGTTTCTCCCCAGTCAATACCAGGCCAATCCATGTCCATGGCCTTGATATTGCTTCTGCTTGAGAAACAGCCTTATTTCCACTTAGTCCTCAGCCAACTGCAAAGGAGTGCTTATTAATGGCATTTGCCTTGAAGATCTTTAACATGTCAAGCTGAATCACTGGTGGGTATCCTTACAAGATAAAGATATGGATCCAACCATTTCAAATCCTGACACCAATATCATCCCTCACCTCATCTGACATTTAACACATTTGCGTAATGTCAATTTGCTGGGCTACTTGATGTATTGATCAAAGCTAGATTCCTCCCTTCTCTCACTCTGCACACCACATCAATCTGCCCCTACCCAAAACACGAAACAAAAGTTGTTCTATTTTGTTCTGCCCGATGTAGCTCTTGACAATCGTGTCTCTCTGGAGTTAAACATACTGCATGAGTGAGCACAGACAGGCATCTAAACATTCCACTGTCAAGTACATTGCCACAATATTGAAAATTGGTCATTAAAAAGAGACAGAACATTTTCACACAGTTTTGTCAAGTCATCTTCCACAAACATCCCCGAATGCATTTTGAAAGAAAAGCAAGCCTCCTCTATTTGATATAATCAAGTGACTGCTACGAGAAATAAGCAGGACATAAAAGCTGTGGACTGTTCGCTGACATCCGCAATCATTTTTATGAGGATAGGGGCATTTTGGTCGCAGTGCAATAACTGGCTGGGACAAAACCCATTTTAGTTTAAAACCATAAGTGACCATTATATGCCTCGACAGTCGAGCATTCTTTATATTGTCAGTAATGCATATTCATATAATGTCACCATAAATGTATATTATCAACAAAGCTTTATTGTTAACCCTTACAGAGTACAGACATGTTTTTTATTGTGGGTTGTTGGCTACATCTATCGCCCACTTTATCACTATTACATGTCTAAGTGTCCTTGAGCAAGACTCTGAACCCCAAGTTGCTCCCAAAAGGACAAGCCAGCGCCTCGCATGGCGGCTCTGCCTCTCAATGTGTGAGTATGCATGTGAGCGAGAAGCAAATTGTACACCGTTTTGTCCGTTAAGGTAGAAAAACGCCACATAAGTGCAGTCCATTTACTGTCTACCGTTTTTAGTTAAGTGTAGATTTTATAATTTCCCCTTTTTTTGACCTGATAGAAGAGATATCCACATATTTAGATATATACAGAGTACACTTTACCTGCATTTTTCTCTTTTTCATAAAGAGGAACCGAAAAACTATCCTGGCTGTTCGCCCTGTTTTAATTAGTGCCTGCGGAGCGGAGAGGAGGTTTTCTTACCTTTGACAATCAATACAGCCACGGCTGACAGGCTCTCCACGTCCGTGTCCACCACACAGATATATTTGCCGGCATGGTAAAGCTGAATGTTCCTGATCATCAGATCTCCTGCTGCTCTCTACCAAGGAGGAAAGAAAGCTTTATGTAGCATAAAAGATAACAGAGCTTCTGACAGCTTATTAAAGAATGTAGTGAGGCATATATAAGGTGTAGTAAATAGCGGTGCCAAAAAATGTTAGCAGATCCTGCAGTTATTTAGCTCGGACTTTGCAGAGGAAAATCCAGCCTGTTTCTGAAAAGATATTTAACAGCAAAGATATTTTTGCATGTCTTGACAGTTCTTGAAGTCAAAGCCATGAAGGCAAAACATAACGATAAAATCCTGAATATGACACAACATTTTAGTCACATACTTCTTTCCAAGATAAGCTGGGATGAAAAGAATCAAGGCCAAAATGTTATGCAGCAAATGGAATTTTTGTGTCTTACAAGGCCATTTCTATTTCCTTTGCTTTTTGCAGAGGTCATCATCATGACCTTCAAGGCATGTTGTGAGAAACTACACAAATAAGCTATTACTGTTGAGTTCAGCTGTTTTTTGCGCGACTGGAGAGGAAAAAAAGGCCCTCTGGATTCTCATCTGTGAGGACACCCGTAAGCAGCAAACGGTAAATTAGTGGTGAAATCATTCTCTTGGTATTGGCAGGGAAATGTGGCAGAAGAGCCAACGTGGTTTAATTATGGAAATTAAATTTCCTTGAAGCAGCAAAGTTAAGTTGATAATCTTTTTGGACTGGGGACACGTCTCTTTTCAGATAGGAACATTGTCAGTCAAACACACACATGAAGAATGGTTAATCTCTAAGGGTGTGAGGGTGTTCTGAAAGTGTTTTGTTATTTGAGGCTCTGCCAAGACACCGCTGATGATTTGTATCTGTGTATCTGTTATGACGAGCTGTGCAGCAGGCTATGTTAAAGTAGGATTTAAGAATAATTCAAGAATCAAGATTTAAAAAAAAAAAAGATTATTTCAGAAGGCTGAGCTTGAGTAGGAGAGGTGTACTCAAAAAGATGACAACTTGTCACAATGCCTGAGGAACTAATGCATTACCTACATGATGGTGTCTATGTAGGAAGTGTATTTGGACATAGCATAGCTATGTTTTCATTCACTAAAATACAATTGGAAGCTTGGGACAGCTGAATGATCTAATAGTCCAAATATTGTCATATTCCCACAGCTTAATAAGCCTCCATGGACACTTTAGAATTGAAAAAAAAAGGATGGTATCACACCCATTGCAGCAAAACTAGCCACAGTAAATCTTCATGATGTCAACCCACAAGCTGTCTCTTTTAACTAATGGCAGGGATGAAGTGAAGCAAGATGGGAAGAGGTGCCAACTGGCCATTCACACGTTCTGAAGAAGTATGACTGCGGGTCACTCACCCCGCCCACTAGCTCAAAGTGACCGTCTCCCTTGGCGATGAGTTGTCCGTTGAAGGCCCAGGAGAAAGAAACGTCAAGGACGGGGTCACTGGCGACCTGACAGGGTAGCACGATGCTCTCGCCTACAATGATCTCCATGTCCACTGGCCCCTGGGTGATTCTGGTTGGATCTGCCCCAGAAAAACCCCCAAAATAAAACGTTAGAGGGATTCATTTCTGACTGCCAATCTCACACAGAACATGAGACATTTTGCGAGATGAAACAAGATGAGCAGTGTATTGTTGATTTTCTGTAATAGAGGCTTAATAGTGAGACAATACTTAGGAGAACATGCTCTGTAATACACAAAGTCACAGGCAGAGTATTATCTATATAAAGGAAGGTCTCATGAAAGTCTTAGTCGAATAATGTGATAACACACAGCCTGCCATTACTAAAATGGCCTAATACTCCTGGCTGACACAGCTAGAATAATCTTCTGAAATCCTGATAGCAATTACAATACACTGCAGATCAGATAAAACTTCATGTAATGGGCTGCTCTGTGCATCCACGACCAAAATGAAGGGCACTGCTTCAAAGTCTACAATAGCAATCATTGGGCTAAGTCTGTCGTGCTTCAAAAGTCAAGATAATGAATCTGCTAGAATCAAATAAAGAAGGTGCAGCACAAAGGAAGAGGATTTCCACTCTTACATCTTACTTTATATAGAATGCCGAGGGGATTTGAAAATCACATGTAAAACGTGTCCCCTCAGTTCTTAGGCTGATGATAATCAATGTCTGGGTCATGGCTCTGTGTCGCTGACTGCATTATGGCCTTTAAAAATAAGCCAGCCATTTAAAAAAAATATGGGCCTTGGCAGTTACAACGGCAGACAATAGCATCCAGCACATTAATAAAACCAATAAGATAACACTCACCTATCACTCCACTGGAAACACACGACAATAACAGCATCTGTAACACCTCCACACTAGCGCTTTCATTGCCTCCACTCAGGGCACTTTCATTTGTTGCAGTAAATTGGTTGTTTCAAATGCTTTGAGGAAAACAATGATAGAGTATTTTCTCAAACACCTTCCAAGTGCATTATTGCAGTCGCAGCAGAATGCAGCCGCACAAAGCAGCTCAAAAGAAATTTACTGAAAAACAAGAGCTCTTCTTTCAAGTTGCACTTGAGTTTGGGTGACCATTACACCCCCTAAAATGAATAAATAAACAAAAAAAAATGTATCTAAAAACATTTAAGGCTGTTACTTAATTATGCAAAGTCCCTCGAGAAAAAATAATTCCCTAGTTTTGACAAGCTCCTCAGAGCAAAACTTGAAGTTTGTTTATGTTTCGACCCACCAGTTATTGACTCAAGTTCTCATGGTACAGTAGCTCTCTCCTGCATTAATCCATACTGAGCGACAAATTCTGCTTACTCAGTGGGATGCACAAGCATTCATTCTGCTATTTCACAGCCGAGCTTACCGGTAACAAGGAGCCTTCCAGTTGTACTCGACATGCCAAATCTATTCCTAGCGAAGCACGTATAGCTGCCTGCATCAGACTTGCTCACGTTGGCAAGCCTCAATGTTCCATCTGGGGAAAGTGTGATCCTATAGGAGTGCACAGAGACAGCAGCTTGCAATACAACTTCCAAGAACAAATAAAATATTTTGTATCATTAGATAAACTCTGATTCTTGGTTTCTCTACATGTCGGTGTACTACGTTGTCATAGACATTGAGCAGTTTGTGTAAGTGCGGTGAATATTCACCAATTAGACCAAAACAAGAAAGGGCTCAGGTGGGAAAAATACTGAATTGGTTATATTGGTATACTTTGAACAGCCATTGGTCTAATGAGATGGCATCATAAAAGTGGTCTCAGAACACATGCAGCAACTTTCATTGCAGTCGTTACCTGTCACTGGTGTGGATAGGCAGGTTCCCTTTCTTCCATAAAATGCTGGCGATGGGGTAGGCCTGCGGTTTACACTCTAAAGTCACTGTAGTTCCTGCCTTGGCTTTGAGCAATGCTCTGAGGACGTTCCCTGTGAAGTCTGGAGGAGAGGCTGTGTGGAAACAGTAAACTGTCTTTAGTACAAGGCTGCAGCAAATCTCAAAGGGCATTTGAGGCGTGCTTCAGTTTGATCTGCAAAAATCATCAAATTGTAAAGACATTTGAAAGATTTGTGATGGGAAAAAATAAATATATAAAATCGAATCGCTACTGGTGATTATTATTCCATTTTCAATGTAGAAAATGGATTCATGAGGACAGCCTATCTGTCCAAACAAATATTGTATCTTTTAATTGGTTTTACTGTTGGTTTTACTGTTTATTGTTAGACTAGGAATTCTGTATCAATCACCCCATTCTCACCTTAACATCAAAGTAAATCAGGATATCATGAAGGGGAAAAGATTTTTTAAATGTGTTTGGCCCCACAAAACCCTCTTTGCTGACCCCATTATCCGTTAATCCAGATAACCTTTAAGAATGACAGTAAAATGACCTTTAAGATTCTTTGACAACAATGATTGGAGGATTTAAGAGAGAGATAAATGCCAACCTACCTAAAACCATTAGTTCAGCAGCGAAATATATGACGCCGTGTTTATTCTCAGCCACACACTGGTACATGCCGGCGTCGGATAGTGTCAGCACCGACACTGACAGGACTCCGTCCTCCACATGGATTCTGTCCTGTGAAGAAAAAGGATGAAAGAAAGCAATTATTGCTTAAGACTAAAAGGTAGCTTTCACTCTGGCAAAGCTCAAAATGCAGCGGATGGGTTCGAAGCATTGTCATTGGGCGTGGATCAAATCAGGATTTTGTTGCAGCAACTGAAACAATGTTTTTCCAAACATGCTTGTTCTCTCCATCATGTAAACCAGTCTTTACAGCTTGTAATAATATCCTGTAGTGACAACTGAGCATGTAAGATTTATGTATGTGTGGCTAAATGAAGGGTCCTGTTATACAAGTAATTTATTTTTACATGTTCATGCATCATCAGACATTATTGATAGAATAGATGTTGTTTGAGGTGCTACGTGTAAGGTTTTTGCTAAACGAATCACAGCCCAATCTCATATTATTTCTGTTTTGCGTGTAAGGATTAAGCACTCTCTTTGAATGAAAGAATATGCGTTTACACAACAGTATGCTTATCATAAGCCATATACTGTAAATCTGAAACTGAAATCATGAAAACTAGTAAAACTAATACTGCTCATTGAACAGAGAAAAAAAGGTTATCATATTCTAAATCATGCAACTGTAATTATATTCTTAAAATCAAATAAAAGAATGCCATTTAAAAAAGGTATTTTAACGACAAAATTAGACTTGCTCTGAGCATTATGAAATGCTACTCAGAAAATAAAACAAAAAGTCAGGTTTAACTCAAGTCAAGTTTAACACTATGTATTTCCCTGGTGGTCCTTTGTAAGTTATGCAGTGGTATACAGTGTATTTCACAGTAGATTAAACCCACTGTCCTTAAATCTATAGGAGCTAAAACATGCACCATGAATAATGAAAAACAACCACCGACTCCATCCAAATGAAATGGAGCAATCTCCCAGGGACTACACTGATCCACTCACTAAGACTGTGTAATCTGCCAAGGTAGAGCAGAATAAGAGACAGTTACATCCATGCCTCATCACTGGCACACCTCAGATGTTTACCCTCTCCTCTCATCTCGCTCTGAATTGCACTTGGAAAAACAGCCGCGCGTTTGACGCCAGGCTCTCTAAAGTGAAAGGATGAGCTGAAGCTGAGGATTAAGTCATTAAAATGAAACATTGGTAGGTGGCGAAAGACAGGCAGTAATTTACCTCTGAGAGTAGCTGTTGGCCGTTCTTCAGCCATGTGTAGGAGGGTTTGGGCTTGCCGTTGGCTCGGCATTCCCAGTATAGTCTCTCCTCTATGGCCAGGGCTGTGTCCTTCATGGCCTGCATCCACTGAGGCTTGGCTGAGGGAACAGAAATATACTCCTGAGAATTATCTGACAGAAAACCAGTGGGACAGATTTTAAAGGAGCTGTATTATCTCACCAAATAGTCCTCATCCAAAATAGTTCAAAGGAAAGCATGCATAGATTGACAGCTCAAATAAGTGGAAATCATAAAGCTTGTGGAGAAGGGCTTTGTCTTTAAAGAGGAGAGAGGAGTGAATGTAGGGTATCACTCAGTTTCATCACTTAAATGTGTCAGCAGCCTGTGGCAACTCGAGATTAGCACGAAGCACTGCGCCACAAAGCAGAAAGCTCTCATGACGGCTGAAGTGCACCCAACGTCTCTGCTCACCCCAACCTGTCACCTTAATTCTGTGTATAATAAAGATCACCCCGGTCTGTTTCCCATCCAGCACACACAACTCCCTAGCTTCTTACCTCTTACATATTTACAGATTTTCAGGAATTTTCATGGGTAGAGTGTTGTGCTCATAATAAGCACAGTTCACTTCGCAGGCACTTTACATACCGTCAAGTCCAATTTCACAGGTGTCATTTTCCCTCTCTCACAAATTCAGGGTGGCTGAAGTAAGCCAAGAACCCACCAATGTAACTACTGCAGTAAAATTAAAACCAACAGCGCTTATTATCCGAGAAGAAGGTAATGACTTTTTACCCGGCTGTGTATGTAAACAATGAGCTGTTAAAATTATAACTATTATCATATTACCGAATAACAACTCTCAACCACTTCAACCAATTCTTGGTGTCACATGCTAACAGCAACAGCAGGATGGATGGAACATAACAAAGATGTAACACAACTCTTAATATCAGTAACATTGTGTTGTCTTAGCAAGCCGAACAAAAGTCTCCGTACCATAGAATGCCAGTCGACCGGTGGCTATGTTCTTGCCCATCTTGTTCTCAGCCACGCACTCGTATCCTCCTGTATCATCCTGCTGGAAGCTGGGGATCTCCATCACCGCATTCGAGTACTTCATTTTGACTTTACTGGGGAAGGGAACGCCGTTAGCCCTTTTCCAGGTGATTTCTGGGACAGGGCTGAAAGACACAGAGGAAGAAAAGCCTCAGCAGAGATTCTGATTTAAGTTCTTTTCAAGATAGTCACTCAGGTTGCAGGTGTCTGTAATAATCTGGCAGCAATAAAGTATTTGATTGAGCTTAAAAGCCTTTTCAATGTATTTTTTCCCTGCTGATGAATGGTTTGGAGTTAACCTGATCCGACAACAGAAAAAAAGCTGTCTCACATGATTTTCAGACCAATTATGGCTTGACGCCATATTCTCCGAAATATAATTGCCACGGTAACTTTACTATATAGAAATCCAGAGGCCTGGAATGAATGAGAGCAGAAGATTGAAAACATGCTTCAAGGAATTCAGCTTACTTCCCGAGGGCGAAACACTCCAGCGTAACTGTTGATCCTTTTGCGGCGGGTACATTGTCTGGGAAATTAACTTCTATTTTCGGCTCGTATTCGCCCATCACTCCTATGAAGAGCAAGCACAAGAACTTGCTCAGTCTTCCATTATTCATGACTTACAAGCAATATGGCTTGCATTACGGACCAAACAATAGCACTGTAAAACTAACAGAGGAGAAATAAAAGACACATGAGCAAACATTCTCTCATGGGTAAACTCAAAGTAGTACATCACTTAAATGGGCAGTCGCGAGAGTGCAGTGAAATACCAGCGAGGAAAAATGTAAATCTGTTCTTGGTGGAATAGACAGAGTGGAATTTGAAATCTTGTTTTTTTTCAGCTACTCTGGCTGTTTATCTATTATTTCAAAGCTTGAGTGGGCAACCTCTGGTGTTTTATTGTTTGCATCAGTCTTTAAGACAGTCGAGGCCGGGATCAGAAAGCGATGCGATGAGATTTAAATCTATTCAGCTACATGTACAGTACATTGAGTGGAAACTAACTGGTTGAGCCACCAGAACACTCAATGTAATGGTCCAGTGACGTATGGCTCATGTTTAATTCATTCCGAGGCAATCTTTATTCACTCTTTCTATGAAGGCGTAACAGAGAATAGAACAACAGAGCAAAGAGAGCCGGCTTGAGAATTCAAGTGAAAGCACGGGGAAAGCTTTTAAAGGGAATGCGAATCATAAGAAAGCTATGTCAGCAAAGAAGAGATTTGGGTGCTTTGTTTGCTGGCCTACATTGAGGAGCAACTATTTACTTACAAGCATTAGCGCTTGGTGACTCAACCACAGTGAGGCACGACAGGACAAAGAGCACTCATGCAAGTACGATGATTAAAGCCACCTTGAAAGGAAAAGGTCCTCAATACAAGGCTGAGAGGCATACTTGTCACATCATGGCTGTGGGCTGTGTCTTACCATCTGTCCTGAGGATCAGAGACGTGGGTGAGCTCTGAACTTTGCCCTTTGTGATGCTGTTCATCACAACGCAAGTGTAGTTACCCACATCAGAGGGCTCCACCTTGGCAATGTAAAGGTTTCCCGTCTGCTGGGAGACGAAACGTCGATTGTCTTGTTGAACAAAGTACGGGTACTCATTGAAGACCCATGCATACGTAAGGTCTGGAGGACAAAACAGGGACACAGATGAGATGATCGTGAATAGAATACGACGTGACATTAGATAGGATTATAAAAACGAACTTTGAAGAACTGCACGGATGGAGATTAAGATGAACGTTTACCTCCTGAGGAAGTGGGCGTTCCACAAAGAAGCACCACTCCTTGTCCCTCGCGGACCGACACTGCACTTCTGGTGTGGACTTTGAAATGATCTAAGTCTGAGGGGGGAAACAGAAATGAAAAGAAAGATCACCGCGGGATCTCACATATCAGAGTGGAAACAGAGCTGAGCAAAAGCTGGCACAAGCCCATGAGGAAATTGTCATGAGAATTGCACCTCGGCGAATGCCTGAGAGAGAAGGAGAGACACAGAGAGACAGACAGAAAAGTGCCTGTTCATATGAGGGGGTTTTGTAAAGCACAAAAAATACAGTGCAGAAATTTTAGCTCAGGACCTGAATGCGATATTAGATATACTTTTTTTATGATATAAGAGCAAGACTGGTAAGAACGGGTTATAACTCCAGCTGTGTACATGTCTAAGAAAGAGTAACCACTTGAGCTTGGAATGTCGGCATAGGCTGCAACCCCTAAACCAGGGCAATAACACAACAAGAGAACATATCTCAAATGAATACTTCAAGACCAAGGTAGCTTACTAACTAAAGCTATAGTATAATGTAGTATTGTATAGCCATAATATGTTAAAGTAACAATTACTTATTATTATTATTATTATTATGATATAAGGTCACATAAAAAACCCTGTTTTTCAGTGCATGCTTATAGTGAAAGGATAAGTATCACAAAAAGCGCACACACATTTTCCTACTTACCCCTGGTGGTATTTAGTCATGCAGGTATATCTCCCGGTTATTCTGTATAATCCACAGACTTCGCTTTAATCAGTTTCAAAGTTTTCAGTTGGACTATATTCATTTGAAGGTGAAAATAGGTAAAACTTCTATCAGAGGGACGTGTAGATAATACAGTGTAACCGAGAAATAATTTCTGCATTTTTGAGTTTTTTTTAAAGTTATTATGTCTCAGCAGTGCATATCTTAAAAGCTTGTCAAATACAAACAAAAATATCTGCATGGCCGGATCCCACCAAGAGAAGGTGTGAAATGTCATTTAGTTGAGATGAGCATGAATAGGCACCTTAATGGATAGAACATAAATAGTAAGTATTCATTTCTTAATTCATTTAAGATTCTTGCTGGTTTCACCACCAAAGATTTGAGAAAAATTTGAGAGACTTGAGAGAAATCGCAGTTTGTATATACGGTCTTATCTTTGTGGCAATGCAGTTTAAAACGTAATGTTTCCACTGTTTCTTTTAGTCATTTGCATTACTCTTGAGCCATTGAGGTATTCTTCATGCACTACATTTAGGAATTTGGTTGACTACTTTACCCTAGACTAGAATATACCCAATAAAACACCACAGACTTTTGACAAAGTAGTCATTCTTAGTTTGCATGTACGATCATGAGTAAAGAACAGTCATCACACTCAAGCCACCCTAATGTTACTTCAGCATTTAATTTTGCAGCTCTCATAAATATTGCAAATATCGGCCACCTAGTTCGGCATGTGTCTGCATTTTTTGCTAAGTGCAGTTACACTTCCATACCATTTCTTGATAAAAAGTGACAAACACTGACTTCAACTTACAGGCAAACTGCAGACTTGCTCTCCTGCTGAGGATAGCTCCTACAGTGTTGAACGCCATACACTGGTACAGTCCTACATCCTGGTAGCGGTCCAGACTGCTTATAATGAGGTTGCCCCCAGACAGACGCCGCCGGCGATCCAGGCCCAGATTTATGAGAGTCCCATTCAATGACCATCTGCGAGGGCAAAGACACCATCAGTCCCTGGCAAAACACACTGTCCATTTCTTTCTACCAACCAAGGTGGTCTGACAGGAGGTGAGTGGAGAACACAACTCACTGAAGTAACTCACTTGAAGCAAGAATAATATACTGTACATTTGTGCTGGTGTCGAAGAATTCGCAGGTTGAAGCAAGAACAGCGTGAACTTTGCGGTTGTAATTTTCACATTTGATTCTTTTCCTGCAGTGCTTCAACTTTCCTAACAAAGTTTCAAACAAAAGTAATTTCTATATTCATGAAGTCATAAAGTGTAAGTGGGAAAAGGCAGTTAAAAAGTGTGTGTAGATCTGTAAAAAGTAAATACACGGATAAGCATTTGAATGATCTCTGTTGTCTTTTTTGTTTCAGTCCTAAATTGTGCTCGACTCACATTTTTATAAACTGCAAGTAGTTTGATGATTTCATGCGTCTACCTATCATATTCTGCACATGTTCCACGATTGTTGCATATTGTTTTGTCCCTGTAATCTAGTTATTCTGTAATCCATAATGCTATAACATACTCTAGTGCTATTGGCTACGTGTTTATATAACCCTTAAAATGCACATTTCTTATTTATATTGTATTTTTCTGTGTCTTTTTCATTTTTCTTTATTTTGCTCTACCACTATTTGCTGCTGCAGCTATCCCATTTTCCCCGCAGGGATCATTAAAGTTTAATCTTAGAGTATCACACACAAAGCTGTCTTCGGCTATTTAAGGGAAGCAGGAGATAAAGGTTTTAGAAGCCATCCTAGATATTATCATCAGTCCTAACCATAATCACCTCTTCTCTGTCACATTATATTTACATAATGTGACATTATTCCACCTTTGACTTCTCATTAGGACAAAACATTAGCACTTGGCAAGATGTAACACTAGGCTCATGTAACAAAGGGTGCCTTTTATGCTCCCTTTCACCTTCCATCATATCCATCATTTAAAAAAATACTGCACAGCAGGTTAAGATTGTGTTATCAAGTAAACGAAGCACCTAAAAGAACTTTTAAAAACATGAGATAAATTCATTGATTTAAACAAGCCCTATTATTCAGAGAGAAAACCCTTTCTTCCACCACAACACTCATCTCTTTGTAAATGCTCTTCAAAAATGGAGTATTGATGGGTTCAAGGGCACAGCACTTTTCAAGAATGTTCCATCATTGCTCTCAAAGCATACAAAATAACAATTTCTTTCCTTCAGCCACCTTCTGCTATTCTACCTCACTTAAGTGGAAATGAAAGACGTGGAGGCCATAATGGCCAACTTACCAAAAGCTTTCAAGTCTAACCTCCAAAATAATTTCTTAAAGAATATCCAAACCATTGAACGTCGATGAGTGCTTGCTGCCGTACTCCAGACACTTATGCTTAATAGCTGTTTTTCTGTACGTATTGGGGTTAACCCTATTTCTTAAGGCTATACAGTTTCAGAGACTTGTCTGTACAATGAATATTTAAAGGGTTGGCTCGGCTAGTGATACATCCATGTGTGTGTTTAGATGTCTGCTTCCACTCGAGTCACCACATTATCTTCATCCAAGAGTCACTTGCATTGTGCAGGTGATTGAATAGCAACACCGATAACCAAATTACTCAGCCTGAGACTCATTTTGTGAGCACATGTTGTCTGACCATCTGACCGCATAGAAACTCTGGATCATCCTGCCGCTCAGAGCCTCAGGCTTCAAACCTCAGGTCAGGTAAAGGTAAGGCATGTCACCCTCTGTTTAGATTAAACAAATAAATAAAATGCATCATTTTTTATGACCCGCTGAGGAGAAGATGCTTTTCCATAAGATGTGGTTTTCTCCCATCAGTTATTATGCCGCTACGGTGTGCATACTATGACAGTCTCATCTTTTTGTGAGTGACAGGATTGGTAGAGCAGAGGAGAAGAGAGAAAAGAGAGAAGGGGGGGGGCAGTGTGAGCCTATTTACACTTCAAGAGAGGAGCCAGAGAGGTGTTGAGGACTTGCAGAGCCCAGCACAGCCAGCTTGACAAGACACCACGTTAAACATGCTCATCTCACCTTTAATCAGTACATGGAAATACCTGGTCTTAGGCGGGGAACGTGAAAAGCCTGAAATAATGAGCGCACATACTCCACCACCATCAGTCTGTGCTGGCTGTGCTGTAAGTAACTCCAAAGACACTTGTAATCAATGCCTGCTGGTGTCTAGCAACCTGCATTGGTCTCACAGTGTCTTATGACAGGAGATTTAAAGATGCATTAAGATGCGACACGTGTGATGCTAAAGATAATATCTGGCGAGACAAGAGGCAGATTGGCGACGCGTTAGTCAATATGAGTTAGTAAAGCCGTAATGACACCACTGCTTAAGAGTCTCTGTGTGCATCTCAGTCTCATTTGGAGAAAAAGAAATGGAGAGCAAGCACCTGCCTATTCCATGGGAAACATCTTTATACATTCTTATTCACAGCACTTTTCAAGAATGTTTCATCATTCCTCTCAAAGCATGAAAAAAATAACTATTCCTTTTCTTCAGCCACAGTTTTCACATATCTTGGGGCTGGGCGTTATAGATCAAATGAAATATCACAATGTTTTTGACCAAATACGTTATTGTAACGTTGGCCATTGGTTGACCAATATTGACACAATGAGAGTTCTGATAAATAATTATCAGTAATGACTAAGTGAATAAAAGAAAATAATAGAGAGTTAGATCAGTCTTGTAAGTTCAGAAATTACATCTCTTTGCTGCAATGCAGCCTTTAAAACCAGGAAAAGACAACTCTTATGACATATTACAGTATTACGATATCTAGTCATAGGTTATGTGAGTGGGGTATTATGCCCCCACGCACCCAAACGTTATGTTTCCTGCACTGATGACAGTACTTTACATTAAACATGGTCCTCTTAAGACACTGTGTGCTTTCAGTGATGATAGTGAAGTGAAGAATAGAGAGAACGTGAAGAAAGTGCTGCTGATTCTGTGCTGGAGTCCCTTTAAGTTTGAACAAAGAAAAGCAATAAATGGTGATGGTTGCTTCCAACTAAAACACTACGTTTTTGTGGTGCAGATTGTGTTTCTGTAATCCAGTTTTCAGACAGATATTAGGATTGTTGACTTTCACTTGGTTTAATAGTTAAAGTAAACATAAATTGGAAGTCTCACTGCTTCCACACACTTTCATTTGAATGTGGTCTTACCTATACTGAGGAGGGGGCGTTCCCTTTGCGTCACAGGTCAGAGTAGCTTCTTCTTCTATGGAGTCGATAGGAATGAACAAATCACCTGGCTCCATCCTCCATCTTGGACCATGGTATGATCCACTGTCCAGACAATCTGTCAGAGAAACAGTAACAGCTTGAGCGTAACAATACAGAAAAAGTGCTGTTTTGATAAAGTTTGGACACCATAATTCCCTGTTCTTCTGGAGGAAATACGATATTCAGGTCTAATAGGAAGGCTCTCTCAAACTATGAGGTTATGCATTGCTGAAAATGGGAAGTGACTAAATACTGTATGTTTCATATTATCTCCAGTTGTTTCTTCCGAAAGAACCAGATGAACAATATTGATAGGACGCCGTTCCTTTGAATTTAAAACAATTTCCATATGATAAAAGATCAACCATCCATTGCTAAATTGCTATACATTACATGTAAAAAGATTTTTATTTTTAATCCTGTTCTTTGCTCTGTGGTTTGTGTTAATTAAATCAAGGAAAACATAAAAGACAAAGAAACAAAACAGGTTACAATCCCAGGGTAGCAAAGAAGAAGATTGAGAGTATTGTTTCTGTGTTGTGAATGGAAGTCAATACTGAGGAGCGTCCCTTTAAACCTGGGCCATCCTATCATCTCTGACACTGACATGATTTTCGCCTCTTCAGCTATCATTCCGCAACTGTAAATGTCCAAACAGGAAAGAATCATTACTCATATAAAAAGGTGGTTTACCTGCCAGACAGTCGATGATTGATAACAGTAGAAGCTGTTTCCATGGCAACGTCATCTTTGGCAGCCAAGGGCAAATGAGACTTTCATCCAATAAGCTTTGAAATGGCACTCGTGTTCTCCGAGAGAGGGGAGCTTGACCTGTTGGAACAAGGACTTTGTTGTGAAACATAAAACTCGGCGAACCCCAATATTTTCATCCCACTTTCAGCATTATGTCTTGTGTTCATCCATCAGTAGAAGACAGGGGAAGTGCACATTTTAGAAGTGGAAATAGAGCTATGATAAAATTGGATGTGGGGTTTGGTGCAGGATGTGTCTCATTACTTCTGTCCATCATCGAAGATCCAGGAAGTGTCACTTTGTGCCGGGCGTCGGCCAACTTGCAGTCAGAGATGTCTGAGGGTGATACCAGAGGCATATGGGAAGAAGCCCATGCCAATCTATTAAGGTGGCGACCAACGCCTAAGCTCATCCTTCACTTGGACGGATTCACTCTGGCTGCCTGAGGAGACTTGGACCTGGGAATTGGGTGCCATCCAATCAATTAGATTCACCCACAGCAGCATGTGTCTCCCCACATGCTGCGGTGAATCAAGACAGCCTGATGAGGAAGCCGTTCCATCCAGGTCCATAATCAAGGGCAAGTGTCTGTCTGCTTGTAACATGTGCTGCAGATTGCGATGCACCAACTTCTTGCAGGAGACCGAGCGAGTAATGATGCAATTACGAAATGCCAAACACATCCACAACGGAGAACCAGCCATAACACAGCTGTTAAGTGAGCAGCGACACGCACATTCACGTGTGCAGAGTATATGCAGATCGATGTACAATAGTGTTATACTGCATAAAAGCATGCACACAAATAAGCCGGTCTGCACACACACACGGTTCTTCAAGAGGTGTTCAAGATATATTAAGGGCAGAGACAGATAATAACACCAATCTGCTAAATGTCACACAGCCCACATACACCTACACACCAAACTCACTTTCTCACCGCGTGAACAACGCGTATAACACCCTGCCTCCACATACACACTCTCGCTTCCCATTTAGAAGACATAAGCCGTGATGTGCGGCTCATTTGTGGCCTAATCCTGAGGCGAGCCTGGTTCAGAGCACTACTTATTGAGGGTCTAATTGTTTGTCAGCTGCCTGGATGTCAAATCAGACACGTGGGGTCTCAACCAGAATTTTCCTCCCTACCTTTCATGTTTGCTCGGTCCTTTCTTCTTCCACCCAAAGTCTGCTAAATTGGATTGGTACGCTTCCTCTCAAGACGAGTCCTGCATGCCAAACCTCAGTGATAGGCCCACAGTATGCATACTGCTGGCATCTCAGGACTGAGGATTGGTGTGTGAAAAACGGTACAGTGGGTATTACACTACTGTCGACTATGCATGTGATGGTTTGCATCTGTAATGGGGTTTTGTCAGGGATGCCACCGTGTAACAGCTGATGCAATAAGTTCCTTTGTTTTATTCAGATTTAATAAATCATTCACAAATGCAAAAAATTTGGAGTTCTGCCAGCGATACGACAAAGAGCAGATCACTCAGTGATTTGCATGTACATACTGTGTAAGATTGTTTACACACATGCACACGCTCAATACACAAGCATGCATAGTCAACACGCACACACTCCCAGCATGCACTCATGGATAATGGTGCTGACGATGACACTGATAGGAGGAGGTGAGAAAGCTTTACAGGGTGAATCACTCTCAATCACTGAGGGATCCTTCCTTTACCAAGACACCACTGGGTTAAATAATGTATAATCACGATATCTACCACCTCCATCTCACTCTGCCTGCATCCAAGTAACATGCTGGTTGAACAAATAGCCCAGCTGGCAGAGTGGGAGTGTACTTACTTTGAAGGCCTTAGCTACATTCATCACAGATATTCCAGCTGACACTGTGGCATACCAGTATGCAATTACCTGGTGAATGTTGCAGGGGAAAAAATGGTGTGTGTGTGTGTGTGTGTGTGTGTGTGTGTGTGTGTGTGTGTGTGTGTGTGTGCACCCTTTACACTTACTGTATCTCCGGAGGCATACAGCCAATCATTGCTGTGACACTTCTCAAGGCTTAATGAATGTATTTTTTTTGTCCCTCTGATCCATTTGGAATAGGGTCCTTTGTAACACTTGTACATGCATGGTGTTTTTGTGTGCATATGGTGCTAGTATGTGTTGGTGTCGGCCTGTAGCAACACATTTCAGAGGGTGAGGTGAAGTGCAGCCAGGCTGCACCACACCAGGTAGGAACCACAGGAAGCAGTTCGAGGCTACAATGTGAGTAATGTAACAGCGTCTACACACCAGTTTGACAAAGAAAGGCACGGTCGAGCCAGAATACAGCTCCTTATTTAAAAACAACATATCAACGTGCCTGTGTCTGGACGCATGCCCCTCCAAAATCAGACTAGCCTAGTGTAGAGGAATTGGCTGCAGTTGGGAGGGCACGTCACGTTACTCCAGCCTAAATAATTATTATCAAAGGAATTGATGGGCCAATTCGGGACAGCGGGGCAAGACAGGCCGACGTGTGAGCCTGTTACAGTCAATACATATTTTAGCATATAAATATCACTGTGTAAATAATTTAGCTTTCTGTATTTGGGCACGTCCACAATTGCAAAGCGCGCTCATGGGCTAATATATTTTTTGTGTCTTACCTCTTATCTTGAAATATCTTGAGACCAGCAGGAACCAAATTCAGCCCTCGCGGAAAAAGCGACAGATTGATCCTCCATGGAAACCTTTTTTTTTTTTAGGAAAAAATTCGGTCAAAATAGCAAGGTCGTTCACACAGGTGAAGAATTGAGCCGGTGGTCAGCCAGAGATAACGGGTAAAGCAGGAGGCATAAACACACGCGTTTCATATCGCTGCGCTCCCCCTTCTCCTCCACTCCCCACCAAAAAAAAAAGCAAAACATACACACACACACACACACACACACACACTCACACACAACACCCACGTTGTTTGCCGTGTTGAATCACATTTGAAACATCCCCAGTTAAGAGGCTCGACTCTCTCCTGTGTTTACGCTCTCAAATCCAACACGCGTATGTCTGGAATTGGGCTTGAAAGGGAATCTCGCAGGGATGATTTATTATGCGCATCAAGTCAGCTCCCTCTGCGAAGGAGAAGTGGGCTGCACGGCGGCGAAGAGACGACGGAGCAGCCAGAAGCAGCAGCGCTGGGATGGGAAGGTGCGGGAGGAGGAGGAAGACGCACCTGGCGGGGAACTGCGCCCCCCTGCGTCAGACCACAATATGGCAACGAAACTGTGAGCCTCCGTGATTCACCAACTATTAGAGGAGTAGGGGCTCGTTTGTATTTTCTTTACTCTTTGCGTGTCTCCGAGGTTTAGACATCACAAGTAAGTCTATAGCCAATGCCAACAGCACTTTCTTTAAGTTCTAGTCCAAACCATGCAGTGCAACTTAGAACATTAAGGAACTTGGAATATTAAAGCTGCAATAAGCCATATTTGACCACTAGTAGGCTATTCTCCAAACCAAACTCACAACAGTAGAAGTGAAAACTTGAGCTATTTCAGGCATCCAGGGCTCCTGAAGTAAAAGACCCATTAGTTTAGCAGTTGGAGCGTTTCCACGGATTAGATGAGTTGAATCACGGACATTATTTTAAAGATGTAGACAAGCTGAGATTTGAGTGTTAAACACTTAATAAATGATGCCTAAGACTGTTTTTTTTGCATCACTTTAGTCTGATTTAGTGATTCATAATCAATATGTTAGAGACAACTTTGAGATCTGAAACCACATGGCATAATGTCTTTAAAAAATACGTAATATGTGAATTCACAGTGGTAGAGAAAACATTTAGTAGCTCCTTTCAGTTTGATAGCAACCGTTAGGATGAACTGGATTTATTCACAGAGGGTGTCTTTCATCCGTCTTTCTGAAAACCTGAATCATTGGTGGAATTTTCTGTCTTTCTTTTGGTACAACCGTTGGATAGTAACATTCAATTACCCATCATTTTAGCAAAATAAAAACAATGATGTCATTTCAAATGCAAATAAATACAGCTGTTGTGACACTTTGACAGCCGGCACCATTAGGACACATTTTTGAATGCTAACAATAATAAATATAATTTTGTTTTGGTTAAAATGACAAAGCTCACGTTTTATTGCACCGTGTTATTCAACTGACAATATAGACAGGGATGTGTTTCAACTCTTCAGAAAGACAAGAGAAACCGTCCATGAGGAACTCCAGGTGCTAGATGGGACAGTTTATGTAGCCAAAGCATCAGCACTTGGCAGCTTTACAGTAAAGCTGAGATTTCTGAACACTTGAGGGCATACCGTTTCCAAAACTAACTCCTGAAAAACATGGGTCTTGGTCGTTTTTTTCTCACCACTCACTTGTTTTCCTCAGTAGGCTGTTTATGCTAGACAGACAACATATAAAATCAGCTTGTGTGAGCTTATGAGCAAGGAGTGGCTGCCAGTTATAATATGTGGGGTCAGTGAAAGCCATTGGGACTGAAGCACACATGCACCAGGCAACCAGTATAATGAGCTGCAAGTGGCTGAATACATAGAGCTGCAGAGTGGGGTGTTAAAATTACTCAGAAATGTGTGAGTGTGGCTTCTTCTTTTGGGTGCAAGCGGGGCATGCTTGTGGGCTTGAGTGACATCACTCAAACTAGTTTTCTGATTGGAGGAGACTGAAGTGTTGCGTGTACAACTGAACCTGTTTTCCGCTGTGCCACTCACTGCACAAAAAAAATCAACAGACCTGGTTGTTACAGAAATGTAATGGAGCAGGTACCTGCGGTTAAAACACACAAATACAAATGGATGATGTTATTGTTGTTGACATTTCTCCCTTTCTAATTGGCCCTTTTCACTGACATTGTTAGACGTGTCACAGCAGGGGAAACACAGATGCAAAAAATAGAATGAATGGCGGCTGAATTCAATTTTGCTTCTTCCCTTTCAGGATGCTGGCATTGAATGGAACAGAGCTATCGTTAATGTTATTAGTAACACCTGTGCTTTTCATGCTATGACAAGCTTGTTTTGGAAAAAGCCTGTTTATGCCACTACCTATTCCGCAACAGGAGTGTGATGTTTCACCTGAGATTTTGCCATTATGCATAATTGAGCCACGGTATTCCAAACATTCTACATTTGGCCAGAAATTCTTAGGATTTACAGAATTATTTACTTCAGTGTATTATTTGCCAAAAATTGCCATTTATTTCTTTATATTGTAGTGCTGAAACTGCTACTTCTTTCTGCTCTGTCTTTTCTTCAGATATTAGATGTCTGTTGATCCTGGAAGAGGGTTTCATCATCTATTGTTCTACCTGAGGTTTCTCTTTTTTCCTTCATGTTCAAGCTTTTTTCCCGCTCTTATCTGATTGGAGTTTCTAGGGATAAATAAAGGGTGCTGTATTTTGCACAGATTGCAAAGAGACAAATTTGTGATTCTGGGCCCTGCAAAGAAAATCGACTTCGCTGGGCTTGACAAAAAACTCAAAAACTGCATTCGCCAACTGAAAGAAATTGGGTTGCTACTGAGTTGCAAAAGCTGACGTTTCACTGTGTTTGATAAGCATCCGCTGACAGCTTTGGTTCATGGTGAAAGGATGTATTTCCCATGACAAGACTGAAAAAAAAAACTCCTCTTTCTTCCGACTCGCTTCCTCTTTCTCTCAATCACTCTCTCTCAACTGTCCTTCATTACTCTTTGTCTCACTCTTTTTTTCTGTCTCTTTCTCTTAGTCACAAACACTGCATCCCTCTTCTTTACTACCACAGTTATGTTTTCCTTGTGTACATCAAAGTCAGGTCTATATGTGTGCTGAGCCTCAGTGAAGCCTAACTGTATTATTGTAGGTCCCGCAGTCCCTCAGTCTACTAGGAGACCCATTAAACCTACATTCATCATCCTCATTTCAGACCCAGGTTCCTTCAACATGGCCAGGGCATCGTTAATAATGCTCCATACAGCAGCCATTTGACATTTCCTTTAATTATGCCTGTAATTTATTCATGCACTTGATCCTAGGAGCTTGTTGTGAAAAGCTTCCTCCAGGAATATTTTATCCTGCTCCTCTCGAGGCCCACGGATTAACCATCTTAATAGCAACCCCCTGAAGGTATTACTTCCTTCATTGTGTGTGTGTGTGTGTGTGTGTGTGTGTGTGTGTGTGTGTGTGTGTGTGTATGTATGATTGCAATGAGCATTGTGCCTTAAATGGCTGTGTTAAGCTGCAAAAGTCATTAGGTCTTATTTCTCAACCATTCAGAGGTCTCAGTGTAAATTCTCCTGTAATACTAGCTTGCCTAATTTTGGGAGAGCACAAAGAAAAGTGTGAATGTTTGCAAGATCTGTGCTTATCGCACAATGCAGCAACCCCCATGTTTAACCCAGTTTTGCAGGGGAAAACATCACGGCTTAATTTGCTCACTCTGCAGGTCGGTTAACAGACAGCGAAACCCAGCAATTTCCAACCAAGTAGCGGAGGAAATCTCAAATGAACACACTTCAAATGGGATTTAAGATGTTAATTATGATGTTTCTTCATCACAGAACATTGCTCAACTCCTGTCTGCACACCTGACAGAAATTCCTCAGGCTTTGTGGGGAAAATGCGTGCATTTGAAGAAATGGGAAGAAGAGGCTCTTATATGAAAAGGACACACACACACACACACACACACACAAACACATATACTCAGAAATGGAAAGCAATTTGTGAATTTGTCAGGACTAGAGGAAACACGATACAGCCTACTTTATTATTTCATGAAAAATTTAACATTTATTGCTTCACATATGTAAACTTACATCTATCTCACTTTTGTTGTGATATTTATTAAAAAAAATCATAACTCCTCTTCCCTTTTTTTGAACCCATTTGCTCTATTCCATAATACATCTGAGCAACATCTCTCACTTGTTGTAAATCTAAAACGATTTGAAAGTTGTCTCCAGTTCACTTAAATATATCACAGACACTCATAAGGATGTCCTCTCCTTCTCTTTCTTATATTGACTCAGCAAGTTTCCCTTGTTTATTTCATTTTTTTTTTTTTTAAGTTTCTGGTATGGTTCATTAGCTAGGCTGTTTTCAACAAGCTTGCATTGAAGACTAATGGGCAAGAATACCTTTTATTGCATACTGCAATTCCATGGCTGTGGAGGTCCATTACTGGAGGATCAAGAATTTACTCTCTACTGCTGCTGATAGGGAGACTCTGCTAGAGGCTAATGATGGGAAAGATCCACTTTGAGATAAATCCTCCTGTAGGTCAATAAAGGAACATTTGCTTGGCTACAGAAGAGACCTGCAGTAAGAAACCAGCTTGAGAAGTCTGACCTGAGAGTGAGTCTGTCTGTCTGTCTGTCTGTCTGTCTGTCTGTCTGTCTATCTATCTATATATCTATCTGTCTGTCTGTCTGTCTGTCTATCTGTCTGTCTGTCTGTCTGTCTGTCTATCTATATATCTACATTCTCTAAAGAGTAAGTGCAATTATCACAAATCACCGTCTCATGGTACATCACAGCTCTATTGCATGTCTGCAAAAGGTAGTAACTCACCCAAAACATTTCATTCATGCTTCTTTCTGCTTATGTTTTCACACCATGGCAGTCAACCCTGGAAATGTTTCTTTCATACATACTGTATCTCTGTTTTGTTGACACTGACTGCTTATTGTACTATACAAGAATGCCAGTTTTTTCAAGCTGAATGCTACTGTTTTTCGCACAGAGCTGTTTAGATTCAGATCTCAACAGTAGGTCAATGTTTACTGGGACAAGTCATAGACACTGAACAGTAAATGTGACCCAAAATGACATCCATGCCTAAAATGCCCTGATGAATGAAAAAACCTGCAGTTGTTCAGTATAAAACAACAAATTGTTTCTCCTCAGTGCGTAGCAAAAAAATCCTGTGAGATATGTTGAGACATTGATTACATGTGATACCTGAACAAAAAAAAAGGGAATTGGGAACCTCTGCATGCTTTTCACTGGATTCACATTGTGAGTCACTGTGTACAGTGATTCTATTTTACTCTACATTTATGACACAAAGAGGTTGGTTCATGGCACGAAGGATGGACAGGACAGTATTCATACATCTGAGGGTTTCATGCAACAACAGATAGTGGTGTGAGTGAAAGACTGATGAAACACCTACTCCATCCATTATCAGCTTCAGCTCACTCTGGCAAACTAATCCAGGGTAATGCCTGGGGGAGTCAACAGTATCCATCTCCTTCGCAACAGGAAGCAATATGGTTTATTGGAAATGTGGTCATAACCTAAACTGGATCATAATTTTCCAGCACTTACAATACCTCTGCTGTGCAACTGAGGCTATAATTATCTCTAGCACACTTTCATTAATGATATCAAATAATTTACTGCAAGAATGACTAATTTTGATTGCTTTAAAAATGCCACGCAATGATGAATATTGCAATGGCTGACATGCTGTACAGTCGCAGTACTAAATTAACCCATGTACATGTAATGGGCAAAATAACAAAATACAGACAAATTTGGTGAAACTCGTGATGGTCAGTTGTGCTTAAGGCCATCAGAGGTGTTGATTCAACTCAATGGCCATTCAGAGGCTGTGGTTTGTAGTGTTACAAAGCAAATGTCCTGTTAAGTGTTTTTTAGTCGGCGTTAGTGAGGGTCTACTTGTGACCACTGCCTGTCTTCGCTAGAGCAGTTTTCCTGTGTTTGGAATATGTTTATTGAGAAGTCCCCCTTTTGAATTATATAATTTCGCAGTGTTTGTGATGCAGAGACAAGCGTTGAAACAAAAAAGCAGCTTCACACAAGTGAGTCATTGAGAAGTTGAATATCAACCCGCAGTATGTGCCAGATAACGTATTTCTTACCAGAGATATGAAAATGTCAGTTGTTACAGTTAGTTTTCCAGCCAGCATTAGGGAGCTGAAAGAGGCACAAGGAGGCCAAACAGTCTCTTACTCTTAGCAGTTGTACATCACTCTCACAGTACTTTGGGCTTTAGTGTCTTACTCAAGGACTCTTAAGCAGTGTTTGTAGTCTGTAACAGCAGCCACCTCGCAGTTGATAGTGTGAAAAATGTAATGTCCTGCGCTTCTCACCCAGTGCCAGGAATCAACCCAACAGAGTCTCTCACAGTAGTTTGTTGATAGTCAGTATCTCTACTTCTGGGCCAACCTTGAAGTTTGAAGATTAAATTGCACTGACGTCGTCATCTCCTTTTGCCTTTACTGCCCTGGTAAGAGGTCCCTAAATCTTGAACTCGCAGTGCAGACAGATTTAGACTCACTGCCTGTGGCCTTGCACCGCTGAGCAGAAAACATTGGGAACGGAGCAGGTGGCGGCAGACATTACTGCCCACGTCCTCATGTCAATCTGTACAGACATTTTCAGCGCAACTCATTTGGTTATAAATTCTGCCAATGGCAACACATAAGCGAATCGAAATTGCTTTAATGCTTTCGTTTCAGTCAGGATGGGCGGAGGGGAGGTGTTAAGTGTGGTAAAGGGTGGGAAGAGGGGATTGTTAAATGGAACGTGTGTTATGAATTCTCAGACAAGAAGTCTTCCCTGCGCTCTCATATTCAGGGATTTGAAAGCATGAAGGAGACGTACACATTTATATCATGCTTTTAGATAACGTCCTCAATGTTTAGGTTGTACGGCTGCTCCATTTATTTAAGCAGCTATAACTGTTTTAACTGTAAAACTGTTGTGGGGGATGATACAAAAGTACTCTCAGCTGAATATTCATTACCTATAAATATTTTAGTTCTCATTTCACCAGCTTTCCATTGACTCGTCTTGTGTGTGTGTGTGCGTGTGTGTAGATGTGAGTACGTTGTTTGCAGGGTTCAATGTTGCTGCCCAATATTAGGTTGTCTAACATCTGCAATCAATAAAGCTATTGAACCTACAAGGTCAGCCCACTTCTCATGAGATTGGCAATTTTTTTTCTCATATGAAGCTGCATGAATCTACACAATCACACATGGTCTTTGGTTGGCTGCAGGATCACATTTACTTCTCTTTCTGGAGAACAGATATGGGCATGAAAGACAGATACAATTGTTAATATGTATTTAGCTTATTTGAAAGAAAGTAAAAAACAAATGCATTATAGTTTTTTTTACAATTCCTTAAGCACGATTGTGTGGCTCATTTTGTCAAAGCACTACACACAATTCACACAACCACACTCACAAGTGGCTGAACAGCTCAGATAATTTTCAAAATGAAACTCTACATTCAAAACTCTATAATAATTTATAAAACCCCAATCTTTTCACCGTATGCCACATATGCTCTGATTCTCTTTCACACTGCTGTGCTCAGTGTGATCTAAAACACTTTTAGCATTTCTTCATTTTGAATGATTTAGTCTGGGTTTGAGTTTTCAGAGGTATTGTCAGAGAAAAAGGAGGACATGAATTACGATGCTTTTCAATTACTAATACATGATGGCTTCCATTGGTCTTTTTATAGTGCTTACATTGACTCTTAGCATTAGTGTGCAAGCAATCACAAAAAGTACATAGTTACTGTATTGCACTGTAAAGAAAATGCAGTATATTAGAAATACAGTACTCTCTCTCCAAAATTGCCCTTCATTGTTGTGCACATCAAAGAGCAAAACTGAACTGTATTTTTAGCGTTCAAGCTCTGATTTAAGTGATCAAATTGGTCACAGGTGTTTTCACAGGTGCATTCTGGGTGCAGATGATTTGATAATTGAGTGTTATATTTCAATGGTAGTGTTAAACAAACAACACACTCAGGCTTTTAGTTCTGAATGATGAGTCTAATGTAGATAACTGAGTAGTTATTTGCAAAAAGTGTGTTTTAAGATTTCAAACTTCAAACAGACAATGTGTCTATGGTTTAGCCAGGGACATGTGGTCAGGGGAGGCTCATGACAAGTAAAAAACTAATAATGCTAAAATAAAATAAATATGAATATTTCTTTACTGATCTGTGCTATAAATGCAATTTCTGTATGATTCCAAACATTTCAATCCTTTTTATAATCAAAATCGCTGAATTAGCACATGTCCTGTTCAAACAGAGAAGAGACACGTGAGGTGAGGCAGTGACGAGCTGTGCCTCACCTCAGATTGCGCAATCCCTCACAAACTGGGTTGAGCGTGTGCCTTTTGCTTTCTCATTGTTTGTCACCACTGTAATATTTATAGACACTTTTATTATATGTCTTTTATTTCCATAGAATATGTACTGTATTTCAAGTATGTGTAGAACATATTTAGTGTTGCTGATCTGACATTAAACCGCAGTGAAAAAGCACAGAGGAGGCAAACACTACCTCTGCCTCAAAGAAGAGGGCGTGCGAGAGCCCACGGGTCGGGTTTATACTTGTTCTGTCGTTGCTCTTCTTCTACACTTCTCTTCTTCTTATATTTTGCTTTGACCACAAAAATGTAAGATTCAATATCTAAGCTTAAAAATGTGTCAAAAACAGGGAAATATGACCAAATCAACAGCAAATCAATGTCGGCCAGGTAAAGTAACCTTTTATGTGTTTGTTGTTCTCTTTATACATCCGTGATTGTTACGCAGATTATCGCGGAATCTCACGATGTTCGCGGGTGGCCCCCGCGAGCGCTCCGCTTCTGAAACGCTCCCGGTGGGGCAGATCGCGGCGCACACGCTCCCGGTGTAATCACATATGTACCTTACCTATGTGTGTAAATAATGCTGATATGAAAAACAACCAGTAGTCAATGTGCAAGCTGCCAGTTGAATGGTGATTTAAGCTTCTCTATTGGGTTCATATATTTGTAAATCTGATTTATGTAGTGTCAGTGCCTCACCAGCCACGAACCTCACCGCACGTCACTGAGGTTTAGCATTCCTAGAAACACAGTTTTTTGTATCTTGGCAATTGGAAAAAACAGTGGTCATTCAAATAGTACATTTGCGTCTCATTCTGTTGCAAAAATGCCAAAAAGATTTGTTAAGTTTTAAATGCAGAGCTTTATTTTGACATAGAAGTGAGATGTTACTTTTTTCCAATTACTAACACACTAAAATGACACATACCATATCAATAAACACAGTTTCTGTTTAGCACCTACTTGGCAATTCAGCATGGCTCTTTTTGTAACACGCTCCACGCAGTTCTCTGCATAAGAAACAGGAATCTGACATGAAGTCACTTGTTTGCCATTCAAAATATCACATCCATGGACCAGTTGACCAAATTGCTTGATTGTCGACTCATTAATTAGGATTTAAGCACTATAAAATAACACAGGTGAGTACCACTTTACAACGACAATGGAAGACCAACAGAGCAGCGAGAGAAAATGTGTATTGGTAATTGAAAAAAACTGTAATTCATGCTTTGTTTTTGTCTCCACAGATGCTTTTGCTGTTTTTGTGTGTTATATTCTATTTAGAATACACTCTGTCCTGAATTTCAGTGAAAAAGGCAACCTTTGGAAATGCATTGATTTATTTAAAAATTTGGAAAGAAAGACATATTTTCATTATGTGTGTTGTGTTTGGTCAACATGTACTTGTACTCATGTACTTGCACCCATGTACTTAACTCTAACAATAGCAGAAAACTCAAACCCAGACTATACACTCTTAGAAGGAATGTGTCATTTTTAACACATCCCTTCTAAACGCAAAATAAACGTATTTGAGGATACTGTATGCAGACATCTTTCCAACACCTTGCAAAGATACGTTGCTATTTTTATTTAACACAGGGCTCCAGTAACCATGAGAAAACATCTATGAGCGAGCAAATATAATCTTTTATCGACAGAAAAAAGTGTTTTGAAAATTCTCCAGCTTCACCCAACTCGCTTAACCCAACAATTGCCGCCTGGCTCTCTAGTGTGCCACTTTAAATGAAATGTTTGCCTCCTTCATGAGAAAAGGAGGCAGTTGGGAGTTGTGTTTACTTTCATTTTGAGAGCATTAGAGGCTTATACATAAGTGAACTCTGCAGTAAAATGGAACAAACAACGAGGATGTCACCCAAATGGGTTCTCTCCCATACTTTTCCTCTCCAGAGAGGCCTCCTGCACTTAAGCACACCTCATGGATATGCAGCTAGCCTGCATCTGTGCTGCTGGCATTTGTTTTAACACATTGTTCTCAAGTGTTCAATGAAAAGATCTATCCTGTGGTTGGGATTTAGATGTGTATAGGTCCAAGGTTCACACCACAGTATGGATTTTCCTCCTGTAGGATAGTCTCTTCCTAATGAATGTTTTCATTCTCTACTTGTCAATGACACAATGATCCCCTGCACATACACTAAAAGCTACAGGCATAAATTAGCTTGTGTATGAAACCAAAAATGATCAGGGCTGATTTTTAAAGGTGTGCATCAGTTGCAATTAGACACCAATATCAACACGCAGTACACAAAGTGGCCTCATCAGCACACTCAAGAAAGTGCAAAAACACAATCAACCTCAACAGCTGGTAATGAGTGACTACTCTGCAGTTTTCAAGTGTTATCGTGCAAATTTTTTGGTGACAAATGATGTAGAAAGAGAGTGAAATGGCATTGTTTTCTCATTATGGCCACCATGAACAGCTATAGATCTGCTTGGCTCTTATTTTCCTGGATGATCATTAGCTGGTTAAGAGCGAACACATCTGTCTCCTGATGCCTTTGCCTTGCTAAGCATTAAGGATGTCAAACACATGAATTATTCAAACATCTTAATTAACATAAAGGATCCCTTGATGGTCAACATGCTGACTTATGAGTGTGCGTGAAACAGAAAATCTATATTACAAGTGCATGAAGATAAAACTTTGTTGGTGTAATGTAAGGATGCTAATGGTGTCGTCTTGTTATTGTCATCGATCTTCTACTGCACTTTATTCATTACAAATAGTTTGTACTACTGTAAACTAAAGAAAGCTAAACTAAACTAAAATGACGTGATTCCCCATGTTCATTGATATTCATTACATATAAATTATTTTGAATGTGCTTATAAAAATCCTAGTGCTCTATATTAGTATATCAACTTCTATGTAAATCCTTTTTTCATGTCTTAACAAATAATTAATCATGTATCCTTCACAGCAATTATTGTACAAAGATTTGCACAAGGCCTCTGCACCAATCTGGACAAAGCGAGATTATTTTTTTTTTCTATGAACTGATATTGTACCTTTTCAAAAACTGTGATTCTGAACAGTTCAGCAGAAAAGAGCTTCATGTGCCAGTTTAGACAAACCAAAGTGTCTTGAGTCACACATAATCCTACAACATTACGTCAACCTATTTTATTTGCTTGGCAGCTAAAAATATATGATTTCTTTGCCTGCACTACATAAAGCGAGGCATGTGTATATGCAAACACACGTGTCATAATCATGTTTGCTCTATCCCTCTGTCTCGTGCACACACGCACACACACACACACACACACACACACACACACACACACACACACACACACATATATATATCCAAAGCAGAGCCCAGAACAACACTATAAAGCATAAATGCAACCGTTAGTCACATATTCCCAATGTGTGCATGTATAAAAATTATTCAACATTTCAACTACATTTTTTCCCTTGGACACCAACAGTCTCACAAGCTGCCTTTAATACTGACTGAACACTGATACTACACACATTCTCACAGACGCTGCTGGGTATTGAATCAATAAATGACAACAGCTGGCTTTAATTGCACTTATCGGTCGACATTTATTCCCATTTCATGTCCATTTAGCACCCGCTGCAATGCTGTCCCCTTGTTGGGCAGCAAATATGAAATAATGCATTGCCAGTACAACTGAAATTTAGCATGAGGCTTTTGATGTTTGCAGCGTAGTCTACACACAATACGATCAGCCATAAAAAATGCATGCAGTAGCATTCTCCTCCGATGCAAGACACATGTTCTGTATTCTCTCAAGCATTCTTCTTCAGAGGGAACATTGCTCCGCACAGTATCATCTCCTTTTCCTTCCGCACCCCCTTCTTCCATTCTGGCACTCTTTCATGAATCTGACACTGCAAGGTAAGGTTGGTCAGATGAGACGCTGCAAAGAACACCTGTGTTGTGCGAGGCAGGTACATGTTGAAAATTGTACTGAAAGGAACACAGGCAGAGAAAGATCCCTGACATCTTCAGGTCAACGTGCCCACATGCCGGTCCTCAATACAAAGGAACTCAAAATAGGATGATTTCTTCAGAGCAGTAGTTCAGCCTTGTGCTATGGTTAATCCTTGAAGCGCTGCTGATCACCGTCTGAATGATAGCCTTGCAATAGCAAAAGGACTATCAGTCAAAAGCAGATGGCAGTGCAGATTCCTCTTGATATTTGGTTATATGGCTGAAGGATCCTTTATATGTGTAAATCCTATGATTCAGATTTCATCTGAATCAGATTTCATCTGAATCATAGGCAACCTTTTGACGAAGCACATTTAGTTTGCATTTCAGCCAGATATATTTTATCTAAAGAGAGATCAAATCTCACACTCACTTCAACATGTATTGCATCAATATTGATTCCGATCATTTGATATTAGGTGTCTAAAGTTGCCATTTATAATAGAAAGCCAACATCAAAATGATTTTCAAATACAAATGTGTTTTTTTTGGTTCTGACCTTAAATGTGTCCCAAACCCTTAAAATTCAAGAGTAAAAAAGTATTTTCTTCTGTGTTTTGTCCACTTTACACTTTCTCTTCTTTGCATTCCCTCACCTTCCTTCAATTATCTGAAGGTCAGTGCCACAGTTTGGATTCAAATGAAGTACCATGATGTTTTCTGGTCAGGCGGAAACACAACACAGAAAGAAAGGCAATTAATTGAAGGTCACCAAGGATGTCACAAGGTTGATAAGATGGTAAGTTGTTCTTGGACCACTAAGTCACCAGGGAGTCCCCTGTCCTTTAATCAACCTGCAAGACTACGGTGAAGACTTATTTTGGGTGAACTGCAAGGTCAATATATGAGGTGATTAAAAACAATATTTTATTGCATGTCAAATCCCAATCTAGACGGCTGAAATATCTTAACAGACAGCAGCATGGAAATCTAAAAAAAAAATGTATCCAAAAGCTTCTTTTAGTGTTTAACTCCACTAAATAAAATATATACACAACAAAGCCAGTAGAAACACCAGAATAATACTGAAGAATCCACAAAGATCTTCCACATTCAACCATGAACAAACCACTGGGAGAAGCAGAAGCAGTGGTGCAGCTGGTAGGTCATTATGTTCCATACTCACTGTCCATCTACTGCATGAGGTTGACACTGTGATATAGATCCTCCAGTGCACATCTCATCTTCTGTCATATCAAAATTGAACATTTAATTTGGCCTAACGAGTCAATTCACATTACCCAGTTCTTCTAAAATCACATGACGTTATCAAATGATGTTTGGCTGTGCACAATATTTCCTAAAATTACATTTAAAGCCTGGTTTTTATTATTTAAAACTCTCTGAGCTTGCTGGTATTACTGTGTCCCTGGTGTGCAGAGCCATCAGAGATGTCACTAGGGGGCATTGTTATACCACAGGAGGGACGACCTGCTGTCAATAGAATATACATCCATTACTATGGCAACAGATTTTTCCGCACTCTGTGGAATGTATTTTGCACTTTTTCCCTAGAACTCAAAAACCCAGGGCAGAGGTCAATGTGAACTACCATTGGGGCTGTATATATTGATAAAAATCAATTGCAATGTGGTGGTGTAAGACTCTAAATATTTTAAATATTTGAGTCATTCATTTTTTTTGTTTGGGCACATTGTATTTCCATATACCATAGAATTACTTGTATAAAAAAGACATACTCAAACACGAAGAGGAATCTATAGGTCTCACTTATGAGCGGTGAAGTGCTTTGAGCCAGAGAGAAAACACAACTTGAGGTCAAGATTACAGGTCAGTGTAGCACAATGGCCTTATAATGGGTGAAAATGTGTGATCTCAAAGCTGTGCTTCGATGTCTCTCTCTCTATGGAGGGTAATGTCAAGGTTCAGCGCATAGTATTCAATGCTGGTTCGAGTGGTAATTGGAATGTAAGCTTCTTCTCTATAGCCTTACAATTAAGTTTGGACCTTGTGGGAGCGGAGCATGGCGTGGACAGCTTGAGAGTGAAGGGCTTTATGGTCAATAGATGTCGATAGAAGTAAGTTTAGTTTTTTAGTGTACTTACAATCCATAAAAAGCATAAAAGTCTCATCAAGATTGAATTGAAAACATGTAAAGGTTATCTATACCAGTGATTCTCAAAGTGGGGTCCATAAATAATTGACTATAAATTAAAAAACAAAAATGCCGTATCATTAAAACATGAATATCCACAGATAGGGACCATTTGAGCCAATAAAACAAGCATATTGTGCCCATTACTCCCAACCACGTTAGCTTTGGGCCAATAGAAACTCTGATATGATTGTCACACACAGCAACAAGTTCATTATGTTTAAGTTAAAAGAACTTACTGAAAGTCAGAATTAAATAAGTATGTTTAATTATCTGGCTTCATTAGGATGCATGTCTTCTTACTGTTTATAAAGGTTGTAAGTTTAGTCCAAATCCAATTTGAACAAAATCACCCTCTGTTTAATAAAGGTTATATAAGTGGTGTTAACATTCAATGACATTGCCAATTTCCTCGCTATGGGACTAAAGGATTATCTCATCCTATCTTATCTTATAGTAACGTGTTTCAAATCGAAATGTGTGTCTCTTTATCACTATAAAACAGGTTTGAAAGTTCTATAATACAAGTTCCAATGACATAGAGGCGTACAAATGCTCTATAGCATCAAACAACTATTTGCTATGGTAGAGTACTGTCTGCCTGAGCAGAAGATGAAGTCGCTAACCCTTTGTGTGTGTTGTAATCTAAGCTTGTCTGTGCTTCGTTGAGATAGCCAGGCTGGCCACACTGCCTTTTAGTGCAATGAGCATACATGTGTATATATATGTACACTGGATAGCTCATGGTCGCAACTCTGCACTGCTCTCAGACGCCGGTTACAGCTGATAAAAGTGCACCCCCAATCCCCCTCAGGTAAACACTGTTTGCTCTTTACTCACTATTGCTAGTGTTTGAAATTGTTTGGATGCAATCGGCAACCTCACTACTAGATGCCACTAACTCTTACACACTGCTCCTCCATGAAATCAAACCTTTTTTGTCGTATATTGAAGGGCCCGGCGACAAGAACATTTTTAAAGGCCTAACATTAACCTTAATTGCCAAAGTATATGCCTGGAAATTACAATCTCAAAAATATAGTCCAAGTAATAGTACTTGTCAACACAGGTCTATTTTTACGCAGGAGTTTACAGGAGACAGAGCGACCTCGTTGTGTGATTTGATCCTCCGATTACACAGTGAGTATCAACAAAGACGTACCGCGCATAGAAATAAATGCTTAGCCTGTGTGTTTTTCGTATCCATGACAAAATAAGGTATTGTGTCTGGTGAATAAAGTGAAGCTAAATCTGAATCACGGGTGTAACAGGTAGGATTGTCACTGAAATATTTATTTCCAGTCTTGAATTTGTCTAACAACAGAACTGCTTACTTATAATGTTACTGTTACTTATCTTAGTTCATTAAACGCCAGAGATACGCCTGCAATACTGTAAACGATTATCTTCATTAGTGATTGATCTGACAGTTATTTTCTTGCTTAATCAATGAATCATCTATAAGAAGATAGTGGGGGGCAATTTAATATAACCCAAATTAATATACCAACAGTCCAAGAGTTATTCAGGGTACTATAGAACTGAAAAAAATGCAGTTAATATTAATATTCAGATTCTGGACTGGTCTTAGCTTACATAGTTAAAGCTGCTTTTGAGCTCAAATGGTCTGGATTTGTACCATTATGAATGGAATATTTTCTAGAGAGTTTGGCATTGACAGCTATGAGCATCTGAACATGGATGCATAGTTATGTTGCTTGTTTCACATGTTCAGGCAATATGTGTAAGTCTGTGTTTATCTCCGGGAATGCTCTCTCTCCACATTCCTGCACTTTACACTCCTTCAAGCACGCGGACAAGCACTTCGGATGTCAGAACGTTTCAACTCTGGGACTGTGAAATACACAGCACATTTCCCTTCTTGTTGGGTGTTGATTGTGCTTGGTCACTCATGGAACTGATATGACTCTGCTGCACATAGAGCGTTAAGTGAACTCAGATGGGTGTCGCTTTGTGCAAACACTGGCATAGTTTTGTGTGTTTGCACCAAGTCTTTCAAAGAGTGCAGGCGAGATATCATATTGTACAGTGTCACTTGTCCATTGAAATGAAACGTTATACTCCAGCTGTATCACTTGTTCATTTGTGCAGAGAAAGAAGGAAAGACCCCTCAGCAGACATCCATCCTCTTTAGTTAATCAAAAATGGCAGTGAACGTGCATGAATGAGCAGTAACTGACCTTTAAAGTCACTATTAACAAATGTAACTGACTTTAATGAGGAGGCACACCACGTGTTTCCTCCATAGCCTATCAGAAGTAGCACTGTGCTCAGGTAACGCACTCTGTGAATTGGGAGGGGGCGTGATGACGCACCTCTCGCACCTTCCCCCTTGATTGACATTCGATGCGCGCACGCATATTGCGCAACGAAATATTCCCCACGTTTTGCGCACGCACATATTTTGCTCCAAGCCTGTGGGTGCCAGTTGTTTATAGTGTATTACAGCAGTCATTCCACGCGCACCGTCTTCAGAGTCACTTCGTGTCCTTTGACCTGTGTCACTTCTAAAATAGAGAGTCGATCTTGTGGAGATTTGAGTCATAGCGGCAGTCGTTGACAGAGCAGTTTTTTGGCCATTAGTCAAAAGAGTTTCACGCGCTTAACTCGCTTCACTTATCGCAAAGTATTCCTGCAGGAGTTGCGATGTTTTGTCAAGTCGCGGGCTAAAAGTTGTCATCACTTATAAACTTTGGACACGACAAGCTTCTCACGAGGGAACTGAAGACGAGACACTGGAAGATTCTTGATGTCATCACTCCATTTGGGGTAAGCTGCACAACTAAATAAACTTCCAGACAACTTAATGATGTTTTATCCAGGGTTTGTGACATAAAAAGGCACTCGGTGTTGACACAGATGTGCAAATTGGGACGTTAGAATAAAGTCAGGACAATAAAAGCCACCGCACTCCATCAGACCATCGCGCTGCAAGTTTGAAAGTCAGCGTAAATCAGGAGCAGTCTCAGGTAAAGACTTTACCTGTGAGCTGTCTGTTCCCTGTGGAGCTCAGAGACAAAACAATCAAAAACGAATCAGTACCGATGCAGGCTATTGGAGCCAGAGTGTAAGTTCTTGCAGTGAATGAAAAAAAACAAAAAACTATTTATGATTTATTTATCTTTGCTATTCATTGCCTGTGCGGGAGATTCAGTGTTTTCACTATGTGCTTCTCCCTCCCTCTGGAGATGAGGCATTTTTATGGACAAAGTTTTTCAAATTATTATATTTCATTCTGGTATTAGTACCTGTTGTATCCTATCACAACACTGCTTTATAATAATCCGTACTCTCTTTCATGTGTTTTATATTCACCACAATTTAGCTATTCTCGCTGCTTCCCAATCAAATCTTCAAAGTTATAATATATGTATATACATACTATATAGTTATAGTTTGTACCACTTTTCACTCTGGTAGCAGGTTGTGCTGATTACAGTTGAGATGTTGGCTCTTCATTTCTTCCAGCAGATGTAATTAGAGTGTTAATTAGTTGGCTGTGCATTGACAGCATTTTTTGAGTGTTAAAGATGAACCTAAACGTTGGTGATTGTGCTGTACAGTCATGTTAAACTCACTTGCCTTCCACCTCTTTCAAGAGTAAGACTCCCTTATGAATGTAGATGGTTCATAGTGAGATCCCATCTCTCTGTGGCTCTTCTACTGTTCGGCCACTTAGAGAGTGAAGAGGAGTGGTGGCGGGTGAGTCGCCCAGAGCATTGGCCACACTCAGCCCTGTGAAGCCGGCCCATTGAAGCCTCAGCAGCTTTGTCATAGTGGAATGGGTGAAGTCTCTCTCTCTTTGTGCGACCCAACTTGACCGAAATGTGATAATTAGGGAATCCTGGGATCCTTGCTCCCTGTGGTGATGTTTGGGCCGAGCTTTCAATAAATAATTTACAGTACGACAAGTTGTTGCATGAGAAACAGGTCAGCTTTTAATTCAAACTACTTTGAAAATGATCCAGATATGTGTTAATTCAGGCGTGGCGTGATCTGGCTCACATTCTCTCCCCTTCACAGGTGTGGGGTCATGTAGTCTTAGGTGACCCTGGCTCAAGGGGGATGTCGGTCATGTGGTGCCACAAACACACAAACATTTTCCACAGGTTTAACACTACATGAGAGGATACCTTTAAAACTAATAACTTCATTAAAATCAGCACCTTGAGATCAACTTTATACTTTAGCATTTTAACATACTAACTGTATCCATGATATCAATCTACAATCTTTATATTTAGCTGTATAAAAATATATATTAATAAGCAGGCTATGCACTGGTGATGAAACAGTTAGTTTATTAAATGATTGACAGAAAAGTAATCAGATGATTTATTGTTTCAGTTTGAGTGATAGATACTTTTATTCTTGGGGAGGTTGTCATGTCACAGCAGCAGTAACAGCAAGTATAGTTTAAAACAAAAATCAAAAACAATATCTTTCATTTTTTCACTATTTTCTAAAAGTTTATTGACCGATATATCAAGAAAATAATTAGCAGATTAATCAATAAATTAAATGATCGTTAGTTGTAACACTGTATGCAATCACAATCTTTGTCTGTAAACTGTCAGAAAACAGTATACAATACCCATTACAGTTTCTCTGAACGTAAATTCATGTATTCAAATGTCCAACGTTCCAAATTCCAAAGATATACAATCATTTATGACAAAGAAAAGCATCAAATCCTCAGATTTGATTAACAGGAACCAGCAAATATTTAGCATTTTGGCAAAAAAGCTGCACATTTTCAATTTTCTTTTGATCATTGCGGCTAGTTGGATCAAGCAGTCCACTTAAACACGCATTTGTGGCTCTGTGAAGATTTAAAGCTTTTTTTCCTCTTTCTCTAAGAAGCACTGTATCATGCTGGTTGTTTTGACTAAAGGGCTCTCTTCAAATATGAATTGAACCTTCCAAATCCATGGCTCACCGGCATTTTCTGGTTTAGAGGCAAAGAGAGGATGATAAATTCTAAATGTCAGATGGTGAGTGGTTTGTCTGAGTGCACTTCTTACGAGCAAGCGATTGAATGCAAACTGACAGGGGATTCACGCTGGAAATGTCATAATGCTTTGACACCGTGAAATGGAAATCAAAACTTCCCAAGGCAAATGGCTCACCGGGGGCAACAATGAAAGAACATCATTGTGAAAGCGTCCCTCCCTGTAAATCACCTCCTACTGCTTTTCCAGCGGTTGTACACACAATCACCCTGGGACAGGTATGTCCAACATGTGTTGCCACATGCTAGGCATGCTGTCTCCACTTCTCTACTTTGCCTTCCAGAAAAAAAGGGAGGGATAATTGCCTTTCAGGAACATCTGTAATTGTATAATTTGAGTCTGTCAGAGGAGTGTTAGTCATTCAGTGCTGCAGTTTGACTGTAGGTAAAACCCTGGTTTTACAGGAGGGGTAAACTGACAAAAACTTTTCAAAAACTTTTAATTTGGCGGAATTGATATTAAATTATTACTGTATGATTATTTAATATTTTTTTATGTATCATATTTATAAAACATTCTGTTATTGTGTAATGCATTGAATGGATTTGAAATGCAGCCAAATGTTTCGTGACAGAACGGAGTATATTTAGCTGCTGTCAGCATGTGAGCAGCTCATTGTTATCCATTAGGAGCAGCTAGTGCAGTGTAAGAGCCTTACCAGGCAGGGGGCGAGTTCCTCAGCCACTTAATCAGTGACGCGCTGGGAAGAGTAAAACTCCATGCCAGTCACTTATAGTCAACAACAATGTGCTGTCAACATGCAGCCGCTGCATGGAAGAATATGGCATAACCAAATAATCTAATTTAGTGGTAAAATAAACTGTCCAGGTTGCAAATAACTTCCAGTGGGATTTCAGATGGTTCGATGTGTGCAGTTGTTGTTCTCAAATTCTAGGCACTAGGAATCGATCTCGATGTTAGAACTTTATTGACGAGGCAGACACAGTTGGGGATTCCCTTAATTAGAAAGTTAAAAGGGAGGCGAACACACACGACAATAATTTAGTATAAAGCAATTAAAAGCTTCTCACCCCTGCAAAATGTGAACGTCGTTAAACAGCTATAAGATGCGGAATTATTCACTGTGCAAAGCTCTCTAATTGCAGTAGGAACAACAACTATGTCTAAATGAACATATTCTGAATGAGACTCTACAATCTCACCGTCAAATCATTCATCATTACTATAATCATTTCAACAAGATTGTCTGTGGGAAACCAAATGCAAAGACTGCTTTAAAGTAGGTGTCAAAAGGCCGAAAAATATCTCGTATTCCCGAAGCAAATAATGAATACAAAAAAAAGTGATTGTTTGCTTTTTTAGAGAAGCACAATAATCACACATTTTACATATCAATAGCCTCGGAGAAAGCATTCCAGTGGATTAACTGTTTAAAGACTGTTTAAGAAGATAATCTGAGAATACTGCATACATGAATAAATTTAGCAGCCTGTGTGTGTACTTGAGAATGTAAGATAGCAGCTGTCAGAAACACACCATCATAATGGATCTTTCAATGTTTAATTGAAGTTGAAACTGAAATTTGCTTAACTTCGTATTTTTGTATGAGGTCCAGTCTTCAGCACCACAGTGCCGTTCATCATCAACCAGCTTCCAATACAAAACCCCAAAAAGTATCTAAAGGGAGATTTTTACGTGTGATAAAAAATGGCAGGTGGCTGTGCTGCGTCGTTCCCATGGTATTTCCTGCTGTGAGTCTTAGTTTGTGCAGTAACTCCCTGCTTCTGTGCCATAAAAGGACATGCAGGATTGGAATCCCTTTCGCACTCCTCGCTGGATAATTTAATGATGCTGTGTTGGCTCGATCAGAAGACGACCATGAAAGAGAAACTAAACGGGTTGAGAGCACTGATGTGTGTATTTGGTGAGGGGATTTATTGCTCTCTTCCGAGGAAGGCCAGTCCACATTTGGAATGCTTGTGAAATATTTACAGGAGTCACTGACACAGGAACTCACCGCCATCAACACTGTGGTTTAAAATAGAGGGGTCACTGTCAGAAACTGATTGTGTCTTCAGCCTGTCTATCCTGTCTGCCTTTTCGCATTTGTTGACAGATGTGTTAGCATCAAACTTTCACCCGTCAAGGGATTACGCTTGTATCCTGTGGAAAAGTCTTTAAAATTCCCAGTAAATACTTCCAGCATAGATACCAGTGGTCCTGTTTCCATGGTGTCTGGCTTTCTGCCTCGTAGCTCTTGCAGTTCCAAACAACCCGGAGCAAAGGTCACGACCGCTCCAGCCGACAACTGTTTGGTGAAATCAACGCCTCACACAGGGGGCACAAATAACTTTGCACCCTGTCTGAATTGGAGCAACTGAAGTTTCTCCAACGAGCACAAGAGGAGCAGGATGATCTGGCTTTGAGGGCGGTCACATATGCCGTCCTCAACCTCCCTCTACCCCCCGTACTGCACTTTTCAGGAGCTTTTGTACAAGTTCAATTGACAAAAGGCTGCATTCCTCCTAGCAAGTGAGGGACATGGTTTGCTGGCACTTGAAATGCTCTTCACAGCATTCATATGGACTCTTGCTTTTGAACAGTGCCCTCACTGTTAAGATCCCGCTTTCATGACAAACGCTCACTTTGAGATAGAACTACAGAAAAAAGTTGTGACATATGCAGCACATTGTCTTGTTGACAGCAACAGCGCGTCCTAGTTGCCAAGACTATGAAGTAAACATCCTCTCTGCGTGGGGTCACCCCCTGCAGATTTCTGAGTGGATCATTGCAAACTTTGTTTTGTTTTGGTCCTGGAACCTGTAGAGAGGGAGCAACTTTAGATAGGCTTGTTCAAAATCAAGACATGTCTCACAATCAACCCTAGTTCTGACTTTACAGCAGGCTCACGTGTGTGGAAACAGAATGATAAGAGGTCTTCTGTCTTTGACAGTAGTAAGGAATTTGGCTATGACGCACAATTTTCATGTTCATACATGTTCTGCTGCTCTTGGACTCTAGCCCTATTTTTAGGCCTCTGCTCGTAAATTGCATACCCATACTGAAAAGAGTGTATTTCTTTAACTACAAAGTTTATTTTAATAGTTTTGGTGTTAATAAAGGTGACACTTGTGAGATTTGTTCAGATGTGTAAATATCAGTGTATATGTTGCTGGTTAAGAGTAAATGAAGATGGCACACTGCTCAAATTGAAAAGTTTCAGGTTTGCCTGAAAAAATATATATATTGCACTTGTTTTATCACTAATCGTGTTCAATCTATCCAAATACAGCAGTTTGGCATAATTTTGAGAGCCTGGATCCTCTCTGAGCCTGTTTATGTCTGTCATCCATGCGATTTTTTCATCTGAATTCCAGTTTCTAGGTCTCATATCTCAGCCTATGATTTGTCGATTTCAGTCAATGAACCCTCATTCGAAGCATCAGAGTCCATTCTATTGAATAGTAGTCTATTATTATTATTATTATTATTGAATATAGTCTATTCTCATTTATGGTAAGGAAAAAGATCAAATCTTCTCATTTAAGAGGCTGGAGGAAGTAAATGTTTGCCATTTTTGACTTAAACAATTTTAAAACTTAAGAGCAAATTGCATAGTGATGCATTTAATTAACACATACGTTGAAAAATATTATCTTTGAAGCTTTTTTGATAACCATTGGAATCAGCAGCCTTTTTTATGCTCAGAGTTTCACCCCTATGGTGAGCATGTTGCGCAAGTGTTGTACTAGCTTGCTTTAATTCAAACAATGTGCCATTGTAATGTTGTTTTATCTTATCAAATTTTCCCCAGGCCCCTGGAATCCTAAGTTCTACTTTTTGTAGCACACCATGGGAGAATTAACTTTGACCCTTGCACTCAGCCCAATGATTTTGCTCATCCACTGCTGGTATTCCTAACAACGGGCTATGAACTGAATGTCTGTCTTTTCCTGCTGCTGGAATTTGATTCATATGCTAATGAGATGAATTCCCATGGATTTCTCTCTCCTGTGCCGTAGATATCACCCCCAAAACTCGGCCCCCCCCCCTCTCGCTTTCCGTCTGTTATTGTTTCTCTCGTGCTGTCTGATTTTCATGCATTCGATGGGTCATAACCTTGCTCACAGTAATCTGACACGAGACTCTTGTATGCAGTTCTACCTTTAAAGCAGATGTTGATATGAATCTGCATCATCCTGCATCAGGCCTCGCAGAGGTTCAGGCAAATCAGCATGCATCTCCTTGCTTTTCTGAAATCTCCCTCAATAAAAAAACTCCCTCAGATAAACATTTGTTTTTAGGTGACTTGAATTTCAAATTTTCTTGTGGAAGGAATCTGACGATCAAAGTGCAAAATAGTTTTCAGAAATCCAGAAGTACTTTGGATTGGTTTGTTGGGGTCTGTTTAAATTGTATCAAGAACATTGTGAACTTAATTCTGGTAAAACTTTGAATCACCGTCATGAATCTGTGTTTAAAGTATGGTAAACCACAGGTAACCATAGCAACGAACTTCTGTGTTGTTAGTAACTTATCCATGATATACTAAAGCAGTAGCTCACGACAGGATGTGATATGTTGTGATTTTTATCACAACATGAGGGCATTGTTTGGCCTGATGCAAAGCAGATATCTGATATAATCACAATATTTCACAAGTGAGCTATTGCTTTTATAAAATGGTTCATCAAGTATGACAGTTTTGCACACTTGGTAGTAGGTAGTAGTAGGACTTTGTGCTGCAGGTGTTCTCTGAATGTCCTCCTTACTCCCAGCAGTACCTTTTGTGTGAGATTATGAGGTGTTTGTTAATTGTTAGTCAGCAGAGTTGCCAGGGGGGATGTTGCAATCTGTGACTTACAGTGTATAGGCTTCAATTGATACTTGGCTCTCAATGTGAGACCAGCCTCCATGAGTGAGTTTAATCACAACCTGCCGACAAATTCAGTGTCTATATTGAAACATTTATTAACCTGATTGATGTGGTCCCTTATGTGGCCCACCTGTTCACACGCTGAAAGATGTCAAACGGTGTATCATCTGCATACAGATTGATCCGGGCCACCATGTCCTTCTGAGTATTTTTCTCTGCTCTGGCACTTCCCTCTGTACACCAGCACCCAAACTTCCGACTCAACACAGTGGAACCCCTAAAACACTCTTTAATGGACCCTTTCAATTGGGCGCGCAGACCAGAACAAACACTTTCATTCACGGTGTTCCAAAAATGGTAATGAGGCATGGCCCTAACACTTTCACAGGGGTACCCCTGTCATGGGCCTGTGTTAGACAGCAGTGAGGCTATCACTCCCACAGGGTGATGCAAGGTACAACACTATGTCTCTAATGTAGACCTACCAATCTGATGAGTGTCCTCAAATGCCATTGGCTCTGAGCCATAGTATTGATGTAACAGATTAAGGGCAAATTAATTTAAAACAGGCTGAAATAGAAAATTTATGTCAGTTTTCAGAATCGGCACATAAAAGCCTCAGCTGCCTTTAGTGCTGTAATAGTAGCATATCTTATCCACCATCAGTCACTCTTACATTATAATTACCCTGATTGTGTTTTTATTTGACTTTACTCGCATATTTGAGATAATCTAAGTCTTAAAATAAGGATCAGTGGTCTTTTTTCTTCATTACATTTCATTTTCAGAAATGGTTGTATTCTTATAGGATTGGTTAGGTATTGTGAGCCTTGTCCTGTCAGAGTTTGCTTCACATGTAATGATGTTTAACGAATAGCTTTCACCTGTTAAGTCCCACAGACCCGGTACCTTGTCCACCCCCGTGGCGTCGTTGCAAAAAGTCGTAATGGAAGATGGTCTATCTGTAGAAGATACAAATGTTGTAATGTTTGAAAGCATGGGGTCTACCTATGGTGGGAACTCAGTTCACTGCTTGCCCTTAAATACTCCATTAATCTGCCGTAGCATAGAGCTCTTTGGTCATATATAAATATTGATCAATATTCCTTGTGTTCATCACTATTTACATTTTTTAGGGGAGATTCATGTAATTTGTAACTAGGCTATACTGAAATAGATGGTGTCGTAATGTAAAACTCCCAGTGAACAGTTATCATGTAAAAAGTGCAAAGTTCTATTTTAGTTTATATTCATCAAATTTACAGTTACAGTTGTAGTAAAGAGTAGTAGAAGACAATCCATTATCCATGGGTTAGAATGGTGATATTGACTTTAAAAATTAGATTACATACTAAGCGAGCATGAACATCTTCATTTAGTAGGTTATTTCCTGGGGCAAGGGCTCGGCTGCTCTTAGTGAGGTGCCTCATGAGTCTAGTCTTTTGACATGTTGCAGCAGATGCTTAATAACTCATTGATTGCCAGTGCGCCACAAGTTAGTAGATAAGTAATTTACTTCTGAGGAGTTTCTCACTAGTGTGATGCAGTGGATACCATGCCAGATAAATTGCCTTTGCTGTTTGTTTGTTTTTTTCAACACGTACACGGTTAGTGTGTTGAGCATTTTAACAATTAACAGCCAACACTTCAGAAATATTTCATTTTTATAAAATTTTTGTAGAATGCTATTTGAATGTGAATTATTGCCACATTAATCTTCACAGATTGTGCATGATGCTTCTTAATGTCCCACATACTTATGGGATTGGAGCCTTGGCTCAGACTCTCTTCTTCCAGACAAACAGATGTTATGGTCGAAATATTACTCTTCATCCTTTTCTGTCTTGTTTGAGAAGAATCTAAGCTGCAGGTGCAAGGCGTTTGAAGAAAGGCCCAAATGTGTTTTTTGAAAAGTGACTAGAAAATCGCTCTTTTCTTTTTTCCTTTTCTTTTAGTCTAGCTAAATCTTGAGTAATGACATCCACAAACGGTGTTTTTGTGGTGTTTAAAAGGAAGGGTGGGAGAGAACATGGGGAGAGTGAGGGCGTTCACAATGGTGTTTGTGGGCTACAAGACCAGGCAGGTCTTTCCTTGAGGTGAGGCTTCATTACTTTCTGTGTCTCAACCCTTTGGAGATGAAGGCTAATCCCCAGGATTGCAAAACAGCTGTTATTTCTAAACCTCATTAAAATGGCATTCATCACAACTAAGTTCATTGATATCTCCGAAGCCTGTTGGGTAGGTGGCTGTTGTCAGTTCATTCTTTCCAGAGCAATAGTGAGACGAGAGGAGTTAAGTGTGTCAACAGGTGTATTCACTGTCCTTAGTCTCAGACAGACAGAAAATGTACAGCCATTATGTATGGACACAGTCATTTGTATTGGGTAGATGTGTGCTTGTTGATTGTTATATATTGTTATTGCTAAACCAATAGCTGGAGAGCAGTAAGCATATTTGATTAATAAATGCATAAGAAAGTCTTTATATACTGAAAGGTGCCTGAGCAATGGAGCAAGCGGAGCTGCTGCACCCCCACTGTTAGACTTTGGGGAGCAAATGTGTTTTCGCAAACCCACTTTGCTATTTTTAAACATTTTAACTTGCTTGGAGCAAAAAGTTGTGGTTGTTGGTATATAGATACAAAATTGCATTTTCCACCTCAGCCATTTTCTAATTTGAACTCTGGACACTCTTGCCCAGACCTCATGGCTTCCGAGGAGGGACGGGGCCCCCTGTTCCGCCGCGACAGTCAACTGGGCAGACAGTGTGTCAGGGATCTGCGGCGATGTCAGCAACCCAGATGACCTGTCTTGAAACGCGAACTCTGTCTCCTTCATTATGCTTTGTGGGTGTGACTTTTTTTGCCTTGTCATCACCATTCATATCTATACAACCAATGTGTTTTTGATAAACTGTATGGAATAGCACAACGCTCTTTAAAGATCTAGCCTCTTAATTTTTTTCTCAAAGTGTGGGAAACACTGTCATATATAGTGTAATGTAAACTGAGATTCATAGTGACAGAGCAGCATTGTCGGTCATGGTTCAATTGTCCTGCAGGAAATGACACTTTCAGGGGTTATTTAAATGAAAAATGTCCTGTCGGGCCTCCCATTGACTGTCATAACTACGCCCATGTACAGTTGTGGTCAAAAGTTTACATACACTTGTAAAGAACATAATGTCATGGCTCTCTTGAGTTTCTAGTTATTTCTACAACTCTGATTTTTCTCTGATAGAGTGATTGGAACAGATACTTCTTTGTCACAAAAAACATTCATGAAGTTTGGTTCTTTCATGACTTTATTATGGGTTAACAGAAAAAGTGACAAAATCTGCTGGGTCAAAAATATACATACAGCAACATGAATTAGCAATTTTGGTGACTTAGAAAGTTGTGTCAATGAAATGAGCTTCATAGCATGGCCTCTTAACTTCTTGTGAGTGATTATGAGTGACTACAGCTGGTGACTTCTCTGAGGCCATTTAAATAGGGCTCATTGGATACAAACGCCCACAAACGCTACAATGGGAAAGTCAAAGGAGCTCAGCATGGATCTGAAAAAGCGAATCATTGACTTGAACAAGTCAGGAAAGTCACTTGGAGCCATTTCAAAGCAGCTGCAGGTCCCAAGAGCAACAGTGCAAACAATTGTTTGCAAGTATAAAGTGCATGGCACTGTTTTGTCACTGCCACGATCAGGAAGAAAACGCAAGCTATCACCTGCTGCTGAGAGAAAATTGGTCAGGAGGGTGAAGAGTCAACCGAGAACCACCAAAAAGCAGATCTGCCAAGAATTAGAAGCTGCTGGAACACAGGTGTCAGTGTCCACAGTCAAGCGTGTTTTGCATCTCCATGGACTGAGAGGCTGCCATGCAAGAAGGAAGCCCTTGCTCCAAAAGCGGCACCTTAAGGCTCGACTGAAGTTTGCTGCTGATCACGTGGACAAAGATAAGACCTTCTGGAGGAAAGTTCTGTGGTCAGACGAAACAAAAATCGAGCTGTTTGGCCACAATGCCCAGCAATATGTTTGGAGGAGAAAAGGTGAGGCCTTTAACCCCAAGAACACCATGCCTACCGTCAAGCACGGTGGTGGTAGTATTATGCTGTGGGGCTGTTTTGCTGCCAATGGAACTGGTGCTTTACAGAGAGTAAATGGGATAATGAAGGAGGATTACCTTCAAATTCTTCAAGATAACCTAAAATCATCAGCCCGAAGGTTGGGTCTTGGGCGCAGTCGGGTGTTCCAACAGGACAATGACCCCAAACACACATCAAAAGTGGTAATGGAATGGCTAAATCAGGCTAGAATTAGGGTTTTAGAATGGCCTTCCCAAAGTCCTGACTTAAATCCCATTGAGAACATGTGGACAATGCTGAAGAAACAAGTCCATGTCAGAAAGCCATCAAATTTAACTGAACTGCACCAATTCTGTCAAGAGGAGTGGTCAAAGATTCAACGAGAAGCTTGCCAGAAGCTTGTGGATGGCTACCAAAAGCGCCTAATTGAAGTGAAAATGGCCAAGGGACATGTAACCAAATATTAGCACTGCTGTATGTATATTTTTGACCCAGCAGATTTGATCACTTTTTCTGTTAACCCATAATAAAGTCATGAAAGAACCAAACTTCATGAATGTTTTTTGTGACAAAGAAGTATCTGTTCCAATCACTCTATCAGAGAAAAATCAGAGTTGTAGAAATAACGGGGAAACTCAAGAGAGCCATGACATTATGTTCTTTACAAGTGTATGTAAACTTTTGACCACAACTGTATGTACTCACACACAAGCGGAGCTACATAAGAAACGTAGCCTCATGCCATCCCACTTGATCCATTAAACAAAAAGATGAATAACTTAATAATGAAAACAACATGTACACAGGTTCCAATACCTTCCAAGTTCTCTAGGAGGAATGCATTGTTTTAACTCTCTTGTGTAGTGTCTCGTGCCATTGGAGCTAATCCTGCACATAAATAGATACACACAATGTGCCAGCACTGTATTTATGGGTCCTCTGCCCTGACCAACTAAACACATATAAATAATTGTTAAGTAAATTAAAGACATATTCCTTTGTGTGTATATAAACAGAGAATAGTCTCCCCACCACCAAAATTCAAAACAAAGGACTGGAGCCCATTATGACAACTGATTGACAATAACATGGCCCAACACAATAAAATGAAATATTGAGGTCATTAGAAAGTTTTAGTTTCATTATAACTTGTATTGATAGCAATTATTTGTTTGTTCACACAGGCTGTTATCCCATAACATGTTTTATGTTTGAAGTCAAACTTTAATATTGGCCAAAATAACGAAAGATTGGACCAATACAAACACTGGGTTTCCAAGCAAAATCTCTTCTTTTTTTGGGGGACTTCTTAAAAAATGACTTCACCAACCCAGCTAAATACCACTTTAGGCCTCCAAGATTATCCCATAAACTAATTACCAGCTTAGTTCAGGCCATGGAGCACAGCACTGCTCCCTTATCTGCCTCTCTGCAACAGTGATGAACATTGTGTCAGGGTGAAGGAAGGTGTGAAGAGGTCTTCTCGAGGCCTCAGTGTTTGAAGGGAGGAAGCAACGTGTGACTGTTTGTCTCTGCACTGTCTCTCCCTGCGCTGCTAGCTGTGGAAAACTGATTAAGCTCCTGAATGCCACTCTTTGTCACTCTTCACTCCTGCGAGGGCCGTGTTTCTATAGTGATTCATGTTGTTTCCTAGCTTGTGGCACTCAACAGAAATAATTAATTATTATATCTCCATGGTCTCTGTGAGTTTTTCCAAAAAAGCTAAAGGAGTATAGAGTTGTTGTTCAGGAAAAACCTAATCTGATGGTCTGTGTTTTGGTATCAGGAATTTAAGGTTGTAATAGCGTGTCAACTGTTTGCGTGCCAGGCTGGCTCCTAGAGGCGTCGCTTCACATGTCATTCCACAATGCACTGTGTGCCAGCACAGGAAACAAAATAAAGATTAGTGGCACTTAAATGAGTGGCACACCTACAAACTTCCACACTGCAAAAAGTAACAGTAACATTAAAAGATGGAGGAACGAAACCCCCGTTCTGACGTGGTGAGACCTTTAATGACCTCAAAAACCTATGTGGTGTTTACATTTTTAAACCAAATCTGTTTGAGTATGTCACATGCCAGTGGAGTATGAAATAGAAAGTTATAGCAGGGTAAGTGCAACATGCTTTGCAATGTTTTTGTTGTTTAGTGTTTTAAGGTGAAATATGAGCTGCTGCACACTTTTGCCTTAAACCTGTTTTGCTTGCATACAAAGTAAAAGTGTAGGGCTCCTGCTCTTAACATACTACTGGAAGCACAGGTTTGATGTGGATGTGTTTGATGTGTGTCACAGAGTTGTTTGTGTGAATTCCAGGCTCACGTGATTACTAGGTTGCTCGGTGGACTGAAACAGAGACACGATACTGGACCATTAATTAATGACAAAGACGCGTTGGGCTCAGAGGTAAGGGGACTTATGTTAAGACCTCAACAAGCTTAAAGGCAGTGTTGATAATCTTCTTCAAAAACATTTTTGTTTAAAGTTTTATTACATCCTGACAATCAATTCCTTCACGCCAAATAAGATGATTGGACTGGCTACCTGCCTGCAGGTATTTTGCTGCACACCCATTGCTTATTGGCGGAGTCTTTTACGAGCTGCTATAGCTTTACAGATGTGAATAACAACAAAAGCCATGTATGTGGTTTACATTGATAATGATAATTTTGAGAGAGTGGCTTTGGAGGGAGGCCTTACGGACGGGCTGTCAGTGTTGCCGACTTGGCGACTGTCTTGTAAGATTTAGCAACTTTTGGAGCTATCATTGGAGAAGAGTTGTCAACACTGGGCTGTGTTTTTTGGTTGAATTATTTTTTTAAATCTAGTGTACTCTTGTTTTGCATGATTACCAACCCTGCGTTTAAAACCTTCATGTGTTGAGAGGGTAACACTGCTATCGGCTGTCAAGCCCACCTTGTACTTCTCTGATGCTTATATTGTATGTATTAAACTTGTTTTGAGAATTCTTTAATCATCAAAAATTCTCTGGAAATGACGTACATTTTCTCTCCTCGTTGATGGAAACAGAAACTGAAGAATTGATTACTGTCCTGACTGACTAAGCTACTAACAAAATAAATGTTTTTGATCCAATCATACAGATATAAATAGCGCTACAGGAATGTGCCTGATGTTGGCATTAGTTCAGTGCATCTGTTGTTTTGATCTGTGTGTGTAAGGATGATTACAGTAAGTGAGACATCTGTCATATACAGATAAGCAGGGCATAGCGTATTGTTAAAGAAGTCTATAATAAGCCTAGATGAAGAGATGGTATTTGCCTCACAAAGAGTAATCAGTCAACATCTACAGAGAACTAACGATTTGTGTCACTCATATAGCAACATCTAGCAAAGACGTACCAGTACCAGTAGAACACACAGAAAGTAGCCACAAAGCACACATTCACAAACACATTCCTCACAACCACTATTCATTTGCATGTGGTTTTTTGCTCTGCCGTAGATCAATGTAATAGTTTTCACAGCATAGCTCAGCAGCGTGAATGCATGCATGAGAGGTTTCCTGAGGCAGCCAGTAAATTTGCTTAATTACACATTCTTCACCATCACATTTGCTCTTGAATTTTAAGAATGAGAACTAATGTAGCCCAACCCACTCAGTTTAGGTTGTGTACTTTGCTAAACCAAAGTAAATGGTGATGTTTTTTCCCCTTCTTTTAGCCAAAGGCAGTGGTAGTAGTTCATGTATAGAATTTGTCTGAAGGCTGGCTGTGTCTCTGCCAGTCCCAGCTGATTTTTATGGACATCTGAAACATCATCCATCCATCATTGCTGCCATTGTCTGCGTTGACAGTAAAGCTTGTCATGCTATGCGTCGTTTGTATCTGCAGTCATATGTCTGCTTGTGTGAAGCATAGTGTTGCGTGGCTTTAACACTCACAGAAATCTTTTCTTTTGTGATTTCAGACAATGTTTGAGAATGTAATAGAATTCTGAATGGGTCACCACCTTAGCTGCTGTTGTAATGGATTTACAGAACATACTTAGGTGTGTCCTGGTGACCTTCCGTCCTCTCTTTGATTATAGTCATAACACACATACTGTATATGTTTACGGATATTTTAACACCAGTCATCTTATGTTGCAGTATGCCAAGCGTTTCCTGAGTTTGTTTGGAAGGTATTTTGTAATTGCAATGTATTTGTGAGCTTTGCATAAAGACAGAAGCAAAAGACTAGTAATTATCTGTTTGTGGAGGAAATGCGTCATGACACGGGCAGGGCAACCTTTTCGGTTAGTCGCCACAGGGGATTGTGATGTCGATGGAGACGTGAAGTTGGCATTCACAAATGATGCTGTCATTGGTTTGTTTTAGCATTCATGGTAATTTAACAAGCACAATGAAAGTGGTCATGAGTAGAGACCCTGAAAACAATTGGCAAAGTCCTGTTCACTCTCTTTTGTTTAGGTCCTTGTGTGAGTGCCTAGTTGTAATCAGTCAGCTGCGAGTCGTGATTAGAACGATGAGATTTTGAATCTGAAATATGTTAATATATGTATTTTGTATGTATATTTTAATACACGTTTTATCAGCACAGAACATATCGCAGAAGTCTATCGACAGAAGTCCACAGCATTCAATTCAACTGCATAAAACTCTTATTTGACACACAGAGAAAGGAGAAATTGTCATCGTCAGTCAGATATTGCAGGTCAGAAATATATAGGGCAGCAATGATTATTTTCTGGATTAGTTGTTTGGTTGCAAAGTGACAGAAAATAGCAAAAAAAATCTCCTTTACATTTCTTCTGAAATTTGACATTGTTTTGTTTTGTCTGACCAAACCATAAAATATTGAATTTTAAAATGATAATAAACAGAAGGATGAAACAAAATAAATGTAGATTTATTTTCAACCAATTAATTAATCAACTCTAGAAACTCATATATGTTATAAATATATCGATCTGTTATTTTGGATTTCCTTTCCCTTTGGCTTCAACTTTTTCCCACATTACATATAGCCAGGTGACTCTGTGTATATTTACATAGACCAGACAATGTATGTTTGAACATGCTACAGCTATTGTCTTTTGATTTACATTAATCTTTTATGCACATTCTGCCATGTCTACACAGCAGCTCAAGCCTTGAGTGGAAATGCAAGTCTGTAAGGCTTTGCCCCTTTGGTTTGTTTCTCTATGTTTAAACAAGGCATGCTCTCTTAAACATGGAAAAGGTCCATTTGACGTGATGACAACTGTCTTAGATTGACTGCGTAATTATCTCCAGCTGTTCTGCACTGACAATGACTTTAATAAGTTGCAGGCAAGTCTGAAACAGTCACTGGTTTAAAAGTTAACAAAGTAGAGCAGTATAAAAAGTATAGCTTCCTGTTTTTTTTTAAATCCACAAATAGAAAAAGATTGAAAACAAGGTTGAATTTTGGAAGACACCTCTAATTTCTTTATTAGGCAGAAAAAACGCAATTAAGATTGTTTTCCCTTCGGAACTGCTCACCAAAGCTTTCATTAAATTGCTAGTTGCCATTCTTCATGAATAGTTTATCTAGCAGAGATCTAATATACTGGGCTTTGAATGTAAACTCTTTTTCCTGCTACTTGGATCACACTACAGGGCAGCGTGAGCATTGCTTACCCTTTTGACGCTGCCATTGTGTCTCCATTAGGCTTAGAAAATGATGTTGTAGATACAATCTCCGTTATTTCCAAATATAATGCATCTATCTGAAAACAATTTAAACCTCAGAACGGTGTTTGTTGAGCCACCTGTATTGCAATTCCCTGCGTTACTCCTTGGAATATAAATTGTGCCTATTGAGATAATTACAGACAGATAACATCCGGAGACCTCTGCATACAAGGAATGTTGATGTTGTTTGAATAGCTTCAGGGGAAATACAGATTAAACTGAATCATTTCTGTACATATATCCAGATAACAAACTGTGCTTGCACAATGAAAATCTGCACAAAAAAATGAGAAGGAAGAACAACATCCTAAAAATCCTAGTAGCCTGCTATCAACAACTTTGTCTATTTCAGGCATGTTCTCCCATGCCTCCATCTATCAATACCCCGGAGCACTGCATGGAAATGAAAGGACACAAAAGCTCTGGTCCTCTGAGAGAAGATGACTCCCTTCTCTTTTCAATGGAGACACATTGCATTAAAGTCATTGGGACGAAGCTGGGTGTAAATGGGCGTGCATAGTTTGTGGAAGGCAGGATGGAGGGATCCAGGGAAAAAGGGAGAGGGAGAAAGAGAGGGAGAGACATGCATCAACTTCCTCTCCGCCCATTCTTTAATGCTCACTGAGTAGCCCTGCAGTGCAGGCTTTGCCCCAGTCATTGTCACCGGCTTAGAGAGTCTCTTTGCAAAGTGAGAGGCTTTCGTGTGACATATGTCACTTGAGTGAGTCTCCTGTCGCTCCTTTAGCCGCATGAGTGGAGGGGCGGGCAGGGAGGCGTGTCTGTGCACCACAAGAGGAACAACGTGAGGTTGAGGAGGAAGGACATGTCAGAGATGTTGGTTCAGAGAGAGTTGTCGGAATGATCCCTTGATGGTCCTGTCCTGTACTTTTTTTTATGGACTTGTAGTGCAGCAGCCTTGGGCCTCTGCTAGAGGTGGACTTAACATGTAGAATGACGCAAAAGCCAGTAAGTATTGGTTACTTGAGAAGTATGCTGTCATTAGTCCTTTTTTTATTTACTGTATATGTATTTGAGTAGAATAACATGTGTGCAGATCATTTGTGCATTACTTTGCAGTCTTTACTTTGCAGCTACACTTTGATTCAGTCTGTTGGGGTGCTGGTTTGTCTGAGGGGGTTTTAACTTAGCTTGAGTTTCAAGAAAGGGAGGGGGTTATTGTATACGCTGTGTGTTGGCAAGGATTAGGCCTAGTCATGTAGTAGTCACACTCTTAGTGCCCCGGCCAACTGTTGGCTTAGGAAACAAAATCCCTGCGGATTTGTGGCTATGATCGGCCATGTGTTCAGGTAATAGATCCCTCGGCTCCCAAAACAAACGCTTTGTTGTCTGTTTACATAGGGACTCCACCCCATTTCACGCTCTGAACACTTTGCCTTTTAAACGGACTCTGTCAGCTTTGTTGAGTTGTCATTAAAGTGTCAGGTTTGCAGATCTCCACGTGCATATAAAACAGAGTAATGTGCCTCACCTACAAGGTTCCTTGGGTGTGCATGCAAGCAGTGGTTTTGCTGTGCATGAATGAAGGTTTGCCGGTTTGGTTGTTGCCAGGATCAACACCAATCTGGATAAAAGGTCCCACTTCTCATGTCACTGGTGGACTGTGGGCCTACTACCCAACAAGGACTCTACACACTCTGCTGTGCTGATGTGGTTTCTTGTCTGTGATTTAAATCACAACACCGTCCCTTTTACTCACGCTTGTAGTGTAAGTGGTCTCTAACGCAAGGCTGTAGTACATGTGCAGCCGTGCACATGCGGACATGTGTGTGTGTGCCTCTGTGTGTGAATTGTAGTATACAATAGCACCAGACTGCGAATGAGCGAGGCTTACAGCTTTATTACGACATGAGAATGCATGTTTACTCCACTGGAACAAACATGTAACCAGCTTTGTTAACCATTCAATCCGGTGGAAGATAATCACAAGAAGTCCTTATTGCAAATAATACTCTGCCACAATCTCTCAATTTGTTTAATTGATTCTAAATTCAAGCAGCTTAATCCTGCATCTAGTCTAGAACAATTACCATATTAACCTTTCTCACTAAGAAGGGACAACGCATGCAGCTTTGCATCCTTAGAAGAACCCTGAGTAGCACTCAGTCATTGTTAAGCAGCGTACTGTATGACTGCCGGAGCTCCCCGCCTTCATTCTCCTGATAGCAGGATTAGTTAGAGGGTGAACTCATTTGGCATTGCCAGTGCTGCCGCCACAGTCTCAGCACTGTGAGAACTAAGCCGTGAAATACTGACGGGCTTAGACCAATTTAGAGGCTGCCATCTTGGATCTAGCGATTGTAGCAGACAGCAGCTTTGTACCAGTCGGGTTTACTGTAAGCATGCCATGCGATGCCACCAACCAGGCTTTACAGTTCAAAGGGTAATCTCCAAACAAGTGTTGTGCTGTGTTATGCGCTGACATCAAAACAATGAGGGACAACTAAAACTAAATAGCAAGTGTCCTCAGTGGGACATTTTGCATACATAAGGCACAGGTTCTTTAAAGTAGCCTTGAACTTGAACACTTAATCAGACATTAAGACATTCTGCACTAATACCTTTTGGGTGTATATTTATATTTATATTGTACATAGTGGTTGAATATTTATGCCTACATCTGTTCTACTTTTTTTCTTGTCCTTGTTTTGACTTTTTATATGTTTCTTGTTTATTTGTAATTTCTGTGTATGTACGTGGAGAGTAACGAAAACAGTCAAATTCCATGTATGCATACGCATACATGGCCAATAAAGCTGGTTCTGATTCTGATACATAACTTTACCTCTCTTCTTCATTATACATAAAAAATCAAAGATATTTAATGTGCAAACTGCTGAAATTTGATTGTAATTAAAGTAAAAGTTGATATTTTTTGTATCCATTGCTCTCTACTACTATACTTCTCTGTGACCATTCTGCCTCTGTGTGCGCTAAGCCTTTTATATTCATTGAATAAATGCCCATTAGGTAGTCTACATTTACTTGCAAAACATCATGAAGAACATTATTCTTACCCTGAGGCACAGCATAGGCACAATGAAATCATCCACACAGAACAGAGGGAATCTATAATGCATTTTAATTGGGATTATCCAAGAGAAACACTGCAAAGTGCATGGGTTTGACAGGTTTTTATGATGTCAGATTTTGTTCAAGCATTTCCATTCTGGTTTTCTTTACTTTCACTTGGGTGTCAGCCACAATATAAAGTGGTCTGTTTTCAACAATGGCACCTTAAGTGTGATTATTCGCAGCACATTTAGAACAAAACAACTCTCCCTCTGCTATGTTAATTCAGTGCTGCATCTCTGATTGGAACAGACGCTTGTAAGGCTCTTTATTTGCCATTGCTGTTTTTTTCCCCACCAAGTTAAATCAACTCATGACCATGTTTTAATATTTATCTGACTCTACCAGGTTCTCTGTGCCTTACAAATCCCAAGTGACGCCAGTTGATCTGCATCAACACGTTCTCTGATCTCCACCGTCTCCATAAAGGAGGGAGATGAGGCTGGAGGGGAGCCTGCAGCTTGTTCTGCTTTTGGCTTTGACCTCCACAGCCACAGGCCTCAACATTCCTCTAGAAGGTAGGAGTGTCATGATAACGATTAAGAGCATGCTTACTTCATCAGTACTTAATCTCCAGTGAATATGAAATTGATTTACAAGGTTTGATTGACATGGAAAGCTAAATAGTTTCATCTTATACATACATTTAACTGGTTGCTCAATGTGTAATATTTAATTTCATCCCTCTCTCTGTTTTGACATTTGAAGTGTGTATTCAAATTTTTAGCTGTCCACCCTGCTTGAGTATGAATGTTGGCAGCTTTTTAAAATTGTGACAAACCAATAACAACTTAGAGTAAATTGTTTATGTCGCAAGTGTTGCAGCAGAGGTGTCTTTGTTTAGGGCTATGAAGGCTTTGCAATCAAGTGCTGGTGTGCTGTTTTAGTTCAGACTCCTTATTTGTCCAGATTATAGTGCTGTTGGCATACAACCTTGCCTTCTCAGCTTCATATAGGGCAGTAGGAAAAAATAGGAAACAGCAGAGGCATTCTTTTTTTGCGGTGTATTCTTGTAGCAGAAACGTTGTCACCAATGTTAACATTCAACACTTTTATGTGTCTTTATATTACAGTGGAGCAACCTCCAACCATAATAATTCACACATCTGGTCCCATTATTGCCCTTCCTTTTGACAACACCATTACTATCAGGTGTAATGCCAGGGGCAACCCACCACCAGAGTAAGTGAAACAAACATTATGAACTGAAGATGAACCGTGGCAAAACACATAACGTTCTGAATATTTAATTGATTGATGGAAACCTGCTTTTGCTCCAACAGATACAGATGGACAAAAGATGGCGAAGACTTTGTCCCTCCCTACATCACGACAGAACACACAGATGGCACCTTTATACTTCACAAAAAGCATCTCATCACGTTTCGGGGTAAATACCGATGCTACGCTTCTAACAAGCTGGGAACTGCCATGACGGAGGAGATTGAACTGAGAGTTCCCAGTGAGTAACCTTTACATAAGAAATTCATCTATTACATGCACTTGCTGATTATTGCTTTTCAAAGTCACCATCTAAGTGAATTTCCTTTTCAAGTTTTCTTGATAAGGTTTTCCTTTTGTTTGATGTGTTTTTTTTAATTAGGTGTCCCCAAGTTTCCAAAAGAGTTGAATTTCCCCATTTTAGTTATGGAGGGAGAGCCAATTACCCTGGAGTGTAACCCTCCAGAAGGCGTGGCCCCACGTCGGATCCACTGGATGTCTCTTGGTAAGCCAACTGTTAGTGCTTGTAATTTAAATGGTGGATTAGCTAGCTGACTGACTGACTCCCCCCAAAAAACAGACAATGCTCTTCATATGTAAGTCGTTATAAATATCTAAAGACTCTTCAAGCCACTTCGTCACTTTCAGTTGTGTTTTACTTTTGTTACGTTGATGGTGCAGGGGTGGAGGGGGGGAAACACTCGGCCACCACTGCAGTCTTCACTGTGCAGGGTTCTCGCGTGGGATAGTGTGAAGGTCTGTTATAGGGCTGCAACAACGAATCGATAAAATCGATCATTAAAAGCGTTGGCAACGAATTTCATTATCGATTCGTTGCATCGCGCGATTATTACGCCACTCAATAAGTTGCGAAGATGGTTGAGTATAAAAAAAAAAGTTGAGTTGAGCAAGGAGCAGAGCGGAGGTAGAGGAAAGACCATCGGAGAGACCCGTAACGTTGTTCTGAAACACATGGCGGAGGCACAGAAATCAGTACGACCTAAGTCATCCAAGGTGTGGGAGCATTTCACACTAAATAAATCAAAAAAGTGTGTTAATTGCAAGCTATGCAAAAGCTCCATGGCATGGCACAGGAGCACCACGGTGATGATTCAGCACCTAAAACGTAAACATGTTGGAGTCCTTGAGGAGGAGGAAGGGAGTTCAACAGCAGGATAAGTCACTACAGAATCCTACTGTTGTTCCGTTTTGAAGTGAGGAACGTAACGTCCCTCCAGTAGCTCTCCTGGTGCTGCTGTTTACAAGTTATCCAGCTTGACAAGTTAGCGTTAGCTCGTTAATAACAGTGGTAAAGCAGGGGTGGTATAGTTTGCAAGACTAAAGACACGTTTTTATTCACTCGCCTTTTCCCCGCCGATTCATCGATTAAACGAAAAAATAATCAACAGATTAATCGATTATTAAAATAATCGTTAGTTGCAGCCCTAGTCTGTTTGCGTCACACCTTCCTGAAGTTTCTCCCAGATGAAAAGGAGTTGTGGGTGACACCATGTGCTTTGGAAGAGGCACGTGGCTGTCCTCCCCCTCCACTGGCCATCAGGGAAGTTAGCAGTGACAATAAGAAGGACAGTCAAGCAAAGGTACACACTTGAGGCCCACAAGTTTCTTCCCACCACTGCCAAAGAAAAGTCATTTGCTGTGTAAAAAAGTCACCTCAGTTCTGTGTGAAGTGCTTTGTCAATAGGGGCTGAGTTTTCTGTCCAACCCCTTGAGAGCTCCTCAACCGCCTCCAACAAACCTGACTGATGTCAGAGAGAAAAACAGTCTTTTAGGTTTAGGTGGATGGGGCCTAGAGGCATGGAGCAGAGTGAATGAAAACACTTTTTCCTGTCTTGTGATGTAAATGATGTTTAAAATCTTTGTCTTAGTTTCACACATTCATATTTCCAGGGAATGTCACAACAATCCAAAAAATTGCACATGATAAAAGATACTTTGATGTCTATAAAACAAAAACATCTCAAAGAAAACAGCGATGATGTGTGTCTTTGATTGCAGCAGAACCTTGTGTTCTCTGCATGCAGTCCACGTGCATTAGTTGGAAAAATATTGTTCACCTCGTATTAGTGCCATGTAATGTAAATCAGTACCAACATTTTTTGCCTTGAACATTGACTAAACAACTAATGACTTGAGGCGGTGTTTTAAAGGAAACTGTTAGGTACTGTGAATGGGGCTGACCAAGGAGTGACACAGAGCGCCACCGACCCGTGACTTGAATAATGGCTCTATGTAAACCAAATATGCTGTCACAGTGCACTTCACCGAGTTCACCAGCTCCATACAAGGAAACCCTTCAGGGCATTTCCATTAAGGTCTAATGTACATGAGGCTACGCTGTACTCCAATCTGCTATCATGAGACCTGAGTTTCTTTATGAGGTTATTTCACTCTCGACCCTCTGGTGCACCTGATGGATATATTTAAGAGGTTCTGTCCAATTTGGGCTTTCTTACCAGCCAAAATGAATCTCAAAAAACAGACACTGTCTACATTGACGACGTGTCATTGATGTAAATATGCTCTTTTCCAGGTCTCGAGCACATTGAGCAGGATGAGAGGGTTTCCATGGGCACTGATGGCAACCTGTACTTCTCTAATGCCTTACAGAAAGACAGTCGTCTGGACTACTGTTGTTTTGCTGCCTTCTCCACAATAGGCACCATCGTCCAGAAAACCGCCATGGCTGTCTTGGTCAAGAGCTGTAGGTCTACAAAATAGTCTGTGTTGTCTTAACCACTTGTAAATCGTGATATCAAGTACAGATCTCTGAGAAGCGAAAACAGAAATGTTATTATCAAGATGTTACTCCATCGCATACCAAGAAGCAGGGCGTGCCTTATCACGCTTATGCTCAAGGAAACGCTACCACCACCATATTCATTCTCACAGTATTTTGTTTTTCTTCCAGTGAAACCTGGCAATGAGTCTGCTGACAGCGGCAATGCCAGTGAGTGATTCACACATCAAAGCCTTCACAGTATAAATTAAAGTGCATCTCATCTGAACAGGAAGCATAGTTTGGTTTTCATGTTGCAAGAAGCTGCAGGTAGCAGATTGACTATAAACTTGTGTGTTGATTATCTAAATTGATTAAAATTATACATCTGACTGAGGAAGACTACGCTCTGTGTTCAACACAGCTCAAGCCCCCCCAGTGAGAATTCCCGGCCTGCTGCTGCCCTCTGGTGTTCAGACAGAGAAGGTGCTGTTGAAGGGACAGAATCTGCAGCTTGAGTGTATACCACAGGGATAGTATGTATACATGCTGTATCATCACATTATCTTTATATATAAATAATATGTTGTCATAGTTACCTGCTGTTGTGCTTCATAACATGTCGTTTCATGTCATAGTCCCACTCCAACGATAAAATGGATGAAAATGGGAGACAAGCTGCCTGTTCGGACACAATTGAACAACTTTGGAAAGCTGTTGTCCATATCTTCTGTAGATGAGTCGGATGATGGGAAATACATGTGTAAAGCCCAAAACTCTGCTGGAGAGGCTGTCCACTACTTTGATGTAATAGTGGAAGGTAGGAGCTAACATGTATTTGTGGCTGCATTTGTTTTTGCTTCAAAGACAAAAGCTGTTGACACAGGAATGGCAGTTGTTGTTTTTTTAGTCTCAAACCAACATGGTTCTTCTTAACATCCCTCAGATCTGCCAAAATGGGAGACAGAACCTCCTCAAAGCCAGCTGACTGTGATTGGGACTGATGTTCACATCAAGTGTTCGGTCAGCGGAAAACCACCGCCAGACATAACATGGAGGAGGAATGGAGAATTGTTCAGAGGTGAGTGGGAATAATTCTAGCTGTGGTTTTATGCATCTTTGACAAAGGGCAGGAGGACAGTGCAGCAAGCAGCTACACCACTCAACAACTTCAACCACACAACTGACTAGCGGCTGTTCTGCCAAGTGTCCTTCAAAGCTCAAGGGACAGACTCGATTCCTTGAGAGGGAATGTTATGCACATTTTCACAATTGAACTTGAGAAGTAGTAGTCTTTTCTTTACTGATTACAAGTTCCTGTAACAAATGTGGAAAAAGATGTTGATGGATGAATTATTTATTCTAATTATGAGCCGATAATTTCTTAGCAGGGAATGCAACGTGATCTTGCAGGAGTGGTGTAGTCTTGAGATTCATGTTGTAAATGTGTTAAAGGCTTTTTATGTATTCATATGACTTGTTTAGGTGCATACGTGATTAAACAAATGTTTTAATATAATTCTACTAAAGTTGGTAAATGTCAAAGATTTATCATCTTATATTTACTGTTACGTCGTATGTGCTGGTTTTTATTTAACTGTCAAATTTCTTGCTTTCGTACACATCTGTGTGTCTTTCAAATTGGCAAATATATTATATATATATATATAATTTTCTATCAGAGAAAATGAGCAAATGGTCATGTTATTTAAAAAAACTGGCACCAGGGAATGTTTATTATTTTTGCTTAAAAAATTACTTTACAATTCTCTTTCGATGAATTAACTGAGTAAGCAACTAATCGTTTTGTCAAAAAAAAACATGTTGGTTGTGCTTTAGTGTAGTCCTTGTAAAACAATTCTGATGACGTGTGTGTGTGTGTGTGTGTGTGTGTGTGTGTGTGTGTGTGTGTGTGTGTGTGCGTGTGCGCGTGTGCGTGCGTGCGTGCGTGTGTGTGTGTGTTGCTGTCAGATGACCCAGGGAGCACCAGGCGAGTGCTTGATGACACTGTGGTGCTCCATAACGCCAGAGCAGAGGACAGTGCCGTCTACCAGTGTGAAGCCTCCAACATTCATGGCAGTGTCCTGGCCAACATTAACATCATGGTCATGAGTGAGTATTACAGCAAGACTTAAACCTTGCACAGCCAGCGAGGACATAAACACAATGGCCACTTTATCAGGTTCACCTGGCTGTTGGAAATGTCATGTTGCTGGCTCAATAGCATTTCACAGGTTTTTTTGGGGCGCTTTTATCCAGTGTGCTTTGAAATTTGCCTCTCATCCACCCATTCACATTTTTAAATTTCGTAGTGCAGGATGTGTGAGTCACCGTCTGGAGGAGTAGATGTTAAGTCAAGTGGAGGTTTGTCAGATAAATAGGCCTATATGCAGCATAGAGAGTGAGCTCAGAGGTGAGCATGGAGGTGAGCGCACATTCTTAGGTGATCTTAACATGGTTCCTTCCATATCCATGATATCCAGCAGCAGTCATTTTTCTCACCTTTTAGTTGTAATCCCTGCTGTGTTAAACAAATGTAGTGTTCTACCCATCTCTGTCTTGCTGTTATTACAGCCAATTCATTTATTATTTCATAAAGTTTGAGAAAGTGGTAAAAAGAAAAGGCCCATCACAGTCCAAGGTTACATACTTAGATTGCTTGTTTAGTCTGAGTACATTTACTATCATAGAAGACTAAGAAATCTGGCAAATGTTCTCATTCTACAAGATGGAACTAGTGGATTCTTGCACCAAAAAAACACTTTTATATCCAAGTATTGAAATTGTTGCCAATTCATTTTCTTTTTTATTGACTTGAAGTGATTTATTGTTTGATCGTTTCAGCTCTACACCCATGTCTGACATAGCCACGGCCACTCGACGCTCAAAATGTCAATGGGATTTTGAATGAGGTTTTATCCCTTCAGCACTTCGGCTTTCTTTAAGAAATCTTTTATCTCTTGAGAAGTGTTACAAGAGGTGTGATGCCTGCGTCTGAATTATATCTGTGTTTTCAGTAATCTGCTCTTCTGTCCCTATTTCTTGCGGGAAAGAAATTCTCATAGGCAATGACTTGACATTTGAGCAGCTGAAATCTCCCCTTTCTCTTAGATATGGCCCCGCGAATACTGACAATGGACTTCCAAGAGTATGCTGTGGTACTAGGAGAGGACATCGTCATGAACTGCAGTGTTTTCAGCTCTCCACCACCCACCATCTCCTGGTAAGTGGTTATCAGGAACAACAAGTATATTAGTCTTAGTGACATCTGTCAGTGAGAAGTTTCACTACATTTCAACACGTGTGTTTAAGACAAAAGAACTTCTCGCCACTGCTCCTTTGCGCGGAAAGGAGCCAGTTGAGGTGGTTCGGGCATCTGGTAAGGATGCCACCTGGGCGCCTAGGGAGGTGTTCCAGGCACGACCAGCTGGGAGGAGACCCCGAGGGAGGCCCAGGACCAGGTGGAGGGACTATATCTCCAAACTGGCCTGGGAGCGCCTCGGGATCCACCAGTCAGAGCTGGCTGATGTGGCCCGGGAAAGGGAAGTTTGGGGTCCCCTGCTGGAGCTGTTGCCCCCGCGACCCGATCCCGGATAAGCGGTTGAAGATGAGATGAGATGAACTTCTCGCCTTCATTCAGTGTAATATGTTTTCTACGGGTAACAGCTTACGTCACTGTATCAATCAGTTCTGTGCAGTTTACAGATGAGAACATATACAGTACGGTATCACAGCAGTGATTCCTGCTCTTAATCCACACTGCTTCAGGTGTCTGCAGGACATAGATGTTGACAGATGTGTCTATTTAATTAGATAATCATCTCCTGTTCCTTGAAATTGGGCTATGAACTGTCACTGCAGCTCTGCTACAGTTCTACTAAAGGAAAATAGGATCTCAGACAGTCATGAAAAAATACAACGACCCTCAGAATATTAGGATACTTCTTTAAAATGATATTCCATATTTTTTCACAATTTGTTGGCAAAAAAGTAAATTACAGTCAATTGAAATCCCCCTGAAATGACAATTGTAAAAATGAAATAGGCATGATTAACTAATTAACTAACAATTAATTGGAGAAATCTTTCTCTCCTAGGGTCAAAGATGAGACTCTAGAGAGCATCGAAGGGGAACGATTTTTTGCTGTGGGCGGATCTTTGCAAATCATCAGTGCCGAAAAAAACGACAGCGGGGAATATGTGTGTGTTGCTTCTAACAAGGAGGGAAAGTCATCTGTCACCGCTGTGCTGGATGTGAAAGGTATCTCAGTAACATGATTAGTGCTTTCTTAAAGCAAGTGCCAGTTCGCCCAGTTTTCAAATGTTTCTATCTGCTTTGCTAGACTAGGGATGGAGTTACATCTTTTTTTCCGTTCAGTAGAAGGCTTTGGCTTGTATGCAAAACCACATAACAAAAACAGTTTAAGTTCTGGAAAGTAGACTCAAAGTGATTCAAAGCATGCAGGAGTTATGAATAGATATGTTCTCTGGCTGCAGCCTAACAAAACAAGTACCATTATCTTATCTGTTTTCAAAAGGGGATTTTGACCCTTGCTTTTTCTGTCTTTAGACCCTACAAAAATAGTACAGCCACCTCAGGACGTGCAGATCATCAGTGGGACCACAGCCCAATTGATGTGCCTGGCAGAGTTTGATAAAAGCCTGCGGGGTACCTTTGAGGTGCTTTGGAGGAAGGATAGTGAGGAGATTCCACTTTCCTCTGAGGAAAATTCCAGGTAGGTTGCTGTGATTTGATAGTGTTTCCATTAGTTTTCAGGTGTGGTTTTGCTTTAGATGGCTTTGTTCAGTGTCTTTATCTCTATGCTAATGCTCAGGAAGACAAAATGCATGAAAAGTCCCAAAAGCTTCGTGCCTTGTTCTGCTCAGTAGAGGGTCAACGGCAGGGGATTTTGCTATCCTTTTGTCTGCTTAATGAATTTACTGATTACCTCTGCCAAGGATGTTATACATTTTTTTTGCCTGGTTATTGGTTTTTATCTAAGAAAAAAAATGCAACCGTTTTAGTAACAGTTGTCAGAAAGTTAGGCCATAACAGAAACTACTGCACTTACTTGAATGGGAAAAAAAAATCTGGCACGTATAAGCCATGATTGTCTATTACTATGTGCATTTTGATGCAGATCCTGATTTAGATGTAGACAGAAAAAAAATCTAAACTTTCCCTATTATCAAAATCAATAACAACGTAGAGGATTGTGCAGCTTTGGCAGAGGTACTGTCTATGCTCCTGAGTACTTGATTGATTGCATTTACATTACAGCTGTGTACTAACGAATGTGCTTACATGTTCAGATACTTTGTGGACGATGGCATGCTGCAGATCATGAGTGTGAATCTGAGCGATCAGGGAATATACACATGCATTGCTAGGACCAGCCTAGATGAGGACAATGCCACTGCACTACTCACTGTGCTGGGTAAGATGGTTTAGTAAATAATATAGCAGAGAGAGTAATTCATTATTCATTATGAGTTCTTTGAAAGAACAATTATATGAATAATTAAAACAGGTGGTTTTGTTGTGTTTTCGATGTCATTATTATGTTTTCGCCCCCAGATGTTTTGGGTGTTAAATTGACAGTTTCTACTGAGCACTTAATGTTGTTTGTATTTTGTGTCGCAGATGTTCCCGATGGTCCAGAAAATGTAAAGATATCTGAACTGAAGAATCTGAGAAATGTTAGCCTGTCTTGGATACCTGGGAGTGATCACAACAGCTCTGTAACAGGTAGGAAGTTAATTTAGAAGAAGTAGAAGAAGAAGAAGAACATCTGAGGTCTGAAAGAGGTAGTAGCAGTGCTAGATAATGCAACAGATAAACAACATTTTTGAGAAGATCATCAACATACAGCATACTGTGTACTGTTATGACTGTCAGTTGTTACACTTAAATTTATGGCATATACGTGATGATGTAGTTATTATGTAATTGTGTTGTAGTTTCAAAATAACTAGAGTGAGGAAATTAGGCATGTAGGCCCTTTCCAACTCTGGCCATCCATAAGACACGACTGGGCTGAACGAATGTAATAGAGTATTGTAGAATAGACGAGATTCCAACTTTATTGTTCAGCTGGAAGTTTTCAGACAATAAACAACATAAGAGTATATTAGCACATAAACAAAGTAATAACATGCACACACTCTACCAGGAACGTGGCACTTTACTGTATCACCTAAAGTCGGCAGACTACCATTTAATACTGTTTTAGAATTGTTCTTTAGGGAGCTCCTAGGTAGCCGAGTGGTTATATAACTGCAAGGTCATGGGTTCGATTCTGGCCTTTGGACTTTGATGCATGTCATACACCTCTCTCTCTCTCTCTCTCTCTCTCTCTCTCTCTGTACATCACAAAACGCTGTCATGTCCCCCTCTGAGAGTTAACAGACTCTGCTGCTGCGCTAACTAAAGTTCTTTAACAAGCGCTGTCTGCAAATAGCTGTGAAGTCCTGAGGATCCTGGCACAGAAGCTTGTGTCTCATTTATGCTTCAAAAAGAGACTCATTTATTTTTGGAAGTTAGGGATGTTAAGAATTAAGATCAACTGATAAATGTATCCTTGTAGTGTTTATTAGCTTGGATGTGTGTTATCTGTAATCAGAAATTAGAATAGACGTGCCTGAAGAAGATCCTTTGTTGTGCTGAAATGTGCAGACATTTTATTTGTTTAATCAAACATCTTGGTGCAACAGACCTCAGTTGTAAGGCCAGCTCTTTTCTAAGCGATATCTGTGGATCAGTTTGGCTCAGCACCAGATGCATATGTGTAATGATATTCATTTAATGTGATTAATATGCCATTAAAATTGCAAAAAACTATGGCTCTACCTGAAATTGCTCCCTTTTTTTACTTATTTATTATTTTCTACATGACAAATAGTCTGGTAGGTAGTAGTTAAATCAGATTTCGGACACAAATAATCGTAATTTTCAACACACTTACAGGTGTAGTGTGAATTAATGATTTTACACATTTGTCATTTCAGGAACAATTACAGAAAAGTAGAATATTTTATTTAACCCTACCATAATGATTGTTTTATTTGGCTACTTGGGGGCAATAGAAGCAAGATGTGAGCACAACAATGACATAGCATTACCTTTGATATGTTAAGTTGATATGGCAAATATATTAGCAAACAGCTGCTCATTTACACATCCAGAAGTTAGAGAGTAACAGTATCATGTATTTTAGTCATGTTTCTAGCTACTAATATTCACTCTACTCCACTTTTAGCGTTGTTTTTGGTCTCTACCATCTCCTGAGCGAAACACATGGCTCTTTAACGGCTTAATGCTCTGCTATGTTTACCCGCTACTCCTTTATCTGCCTACCAACACATCTTAAGGTTAATGCTAAGCCAACCTAATTGCCCCTGACTCTAGCTTTGTACTTACCACACATTTAAGAAAGTCCCCTCTTCTTACTCTCAGAAAGAAAGCAACATTTTTTTTTAGAATGTTAAATATTCCTTTATTGGTCTAGTAGTGAAGGTGTTCACGTGTGCTGTAGATAATCTATTAGTAATGTTGAGTGGACTGTGCAGGAAGTGAAACAAATAGGAGTCAAATGTGTGCTTTCTCAGCAGTGATGACTGAATGTGTCTGTCTTGTCTCCTCCATGAGCACAGAATTTATAGTGGAGTATGAGGAGAGCCAATGGGAGCCTGGCAGGTGGAAGGAGCTACAGAAAGTCCCCGGTAACCAGGCAACAGCCGAGCTTGCACTACAAGGACACCTTAACTACCAGTTCAGAGTGTATGCCGTTAATGTTGTTGGACCTGGACCCCCCAGTGAGCCCACTGAGAGATACAAAACACCTCCTGCTGGTGAGACTCGCTCCCTTTAATTAACATTTTTTCTGCTGTATTTGTTGATTGTGAAAGCATGCAAAGTTTTAACATTTCTTTTGAAGCGTGCAGAGAGTTGCTGTGTGGAGGGGCCAGCCTTTGGCCACAGGATTTTGTAGCAGTATGGGGTGTAGATATTTTTGGGTCGGAGGAGTATTAGCTCCAGCACAGGTTGCTGTTTGATCTTGGCTCTCATATGAATATACTTATATATGAAATGAGGATACTTGTACTACAATTGCCAAAGAGTCTTAGCTCTTAGTTTTAGCTGATCGGCATGGATACATATTTGCATTTTAGCAGAAAATGACTACAGTCAAAAAATAGTAAGATGTACTTCTTTGTGCTTTTTTTTCTTCTTATAAATATATGATTATACAACTTCTTTTCAAAGCTCCTGATAAAAACCCAGAAAACATCAAAATTCAAGGCCATCTCCCTCAGCAAATGGACATTAGCTGGGAGGTAAGGGACAGTGCATATCGATCTATAAGATTGTATTGTGACAACCATTATATTATGGAAGCAAGATTTTTAAGTCATTAGTACACTTTCCTGTTGTAGCCTCTGCTGCCTATTGAACACAATGGCCCAGGCCTTGAGTACAAGGTGAGCTACAGGAAACTGGACGTGGAAGATGTCTGGAGGGAGCATCTGGTTAAAAGGCACTCCTTTGCCGTAAGGAACACGTCCACTTTTGTCCCCTATGAGATCAAAATTCAGAGCAGGAACAGCCACGGCTGGGGACCAGATCCTAAAGTCGTTACTGGTTACTCTGGAGAAGATGGTGAGTTACAGATTAATACTTGCTCTACTGTATGTATTCATGTCATTAATATATTTGATATTCAATATATGTACATTCACTTCAGTTCTCCCGTTTCATTAAAACACCTAAGGCGGAAGTAGCACATGCAGCTCTTGTTTTGCTTGTGACTTACTGTGCTATCGTTTCCCACCCTGTCTTCAGTCGTCTTTTGGCATTGTCTGCGGGAAAATGTGTCAGGTTAAGTTCTTTTCTTTTTTCCTTCTGCTCGTGGTTTTTAACCCTGTGTGGCTGTGCAGTAGTCCCCTCTGAAAAAAAAAAATAAACATCTTTGACTAAATCCAGCAGGTGGCAGATAACCTTTTGTAGAGCAGAGGGATGTCAAATTTCCACTTCTGTCTCTGAAGCTGTGAGAGATTTGACAGATCACGACACACTTCTTGCTGTAGACCTATTGAAGCACAATGGCTGCTTCTCTCTTTAGTGTCCGCTGTGCTTTTCCTTCTTCTACTTCAGTAGTATGTAGAGCAGAAAATATTGAGAGCATTTTCATTCCATGTTTGGTGTTGTATTTGTCCCTACTGAAAAGAAGAAATAGAAACTGCTTTATTTGGTGTCCAGCTGAGTTTGTATTTGTGCATATTTATGCTGATATACCAGCATCACTGTTTTTATTTACTGTCGTAACCAGCAACAGCTCATCTCTGCACAGCCTTAAACAAGAGAACAGCTCAGACCATCAAATTAGGCTGTTTTTGTCCAACAGGATAATTGTGTTGTTTCCCTTATTGTGTATGCAATCTATTTTCAGTTTATTTCCTTTCTTTATATGTTTTAAGGTAGTGTGAAAGAGTTTCGGCTAAGGTAGCCTGTTGTTCGCAGTACGTCTGTATTCCTGACCTTCCTCTATGTGTGGTTTAGTCCCGACTGCAGCACCACGGGACATAGCAGTGGAGGTGATCAACACCACTGTCCTGAGAGTTAGCTGGACCCCTGCCCCACCTGCCACAGTGAGAGGTCATCTAGGGGGCTACGATGTAAGTTTTGTGATGGTCCTGAAACCTGATTGCTTCCAGACTACGTTGTACAACTAAAGACTTTCAATGACAAAAGAGGAACTCTAAACAGCACATTTTGTAGCCCTTTAAGTATCGTACAATACAGTATTACTTGGTGTTTACATGAGAGAGGTACAAAGTTTAACTCTACAAATTAGAGTTAAAGTCCTTTACCTGGTGCAATTATATCTTTATTCTAGATCTCATTATAATAGATATTTGCAGAGTTTACCTCTTTTCACTTGTCTGTCTTCAGTGTTTCACAACCAAAGACAGCTCCTCAGCAAAGACACACCTCTCTTTTTTTTTTGTCTTTTATAAGTGCCATTTTCCGCCAATATTGTAAGTGCAAGCAAATGTTTATTAGGTGATTTTAAAGCTGTGAATATTTTTAGGTGCTGTATCCCAGTAGTCTCAGACTGATTATATAGTTAAACAGGACATTACAAGCAACATATTGACATTTGTTATAAAAATATGATAAGACATACAGATTTCTAAAAATAAAGGTATTTGTCAGTTCAATTTATACAACTGTATATATGGTAGTGACTTGGTCATTGTTGTGATGAGCAAATAGAGAAAGATTATTCTCTGAAAATGTAATATTTTGTGAGGTTCACCCGACTGGATTTGTTTTCGCTCTCTGTATTTCAAACTCTCCTAATGGCCCTTTTCCGAATGGCGCATCTTCTATGGTCCAGTGATTTTGTCATTAAGAAACATCCACCTGATGAACTCAACGATGAGATTTCTGCATGTGCACACAGAGGCATCTCAGTTTTGAGAGAAGTAGTGGTTTCATTAATGTATAATTTAATGAAACAAATGTTATGACAATAATTAAATTAAAAAGCATTTTTAAATGTGGTGATATGATACAAATTCTGTAAAAATTATGTGTGTAGGTGTTACAGTGGTTAACAGAGTGACAATGACAACGTGATAGTGTCAAGTAGTTACTCTGTCACACATCTTTACTTGAGGTGATTGGCAACAAAAGCGACATCTCTGATTTACAGTTCATATGTGATGTCTGATTCACATACCTGCCTCATTAAAGGGGAAACCAGGCAATAATTGCCGCTCCTCAACATTTTCTATTTGTCTCTTCCCTACCTCCTCTATGTGGACTCTGTTCAAACTTGTCCCTCATCCCCATTTTCCATTACTTCCCTCTCACAGGTTCACTGGTTGAGGAAACGAAGTTTGCTGGAGCCCGACAAGATTTTAGATGACCGCCGGTCGCTGTCTTTTCCTGGGAAGAGGACTCATGCCATCGTGCCGGGCCTTGAGCCTTTCTCCGAGTACAGACTCACTGTCAATGTTTTTAACAAGAAGGGCAATGGGCCCAACAGTGACCCGGTCACCTTCAACACTCCAGAGGGAGGTGAGCGTAGTACTGGCACTAAGTATACAACACCTGAAAAAACACTCAAGCTTGCAGAAAGATACAGTAATAACATGGTGGACATTGAAAGTGACTCAGGCAACGAGACAAGGAATTTAAACAAAAGCACTTATTTCATTTACATTAAAGTCTCAATGTTTGAGCTCATGTTGCAGCATAATAAATGTGCAGAGTTTGACACCAGAACACAGTTTTTACAGTTTTCACAGGAAGAAAAATGTCCTTTTGCTCATCTTAAGTCTGAATGTACCTACAAGCATGAACACAACTAGTGTGGAAATCAATCATGGTCCAGTGTGCAACTTAAACAAATGTGATGCAGACCCTTGAAACCTCCGATGAACAGACACTAAGAATGGACTTTTCAAAAAACAGTGACGTAACACATATTCTTGGATTTTGGATTTTCAAAGAGGGAGAAGGAGTAGATGTAATATACAAAATATAACTAGGTGATTGAACTTTTTTAGGAAAAACAATATTGACACATTAAGTATTACGTATTTTTTTACGTATTTAAATTTGTTTTAATCTTTTTATTGATTTTGCAAATACTTTAGACAGAAAGCGAGAACAGGGCTACCCCCAAAAAGTTAGGATATACAGGATATTACATTCAGTTGCGTGTCGCTTGGAGGTAGTGTAACTGTGACAAACTGCCACTGAATACAGTATTTACAAATACAACAAACAAACAGACACATCGCTCTGAGGAGATATGGTTTAAAGATTGGTTCAACCAGAGATAAAACCAAAACAGTATTAAGTATTTTTTTGTATGTTTCAAAGCATAAGGGCAGAAGAGAAAGAAGAAGTCATCAAAGGTGGTTATCATGAAAATACTTATCAAAGGCTGCTTAATGTTACAGCTTTGTGAAATGACAAAGCTGCTTAAAACAGGCAAACTGTCATATGCTTATACGATCAGTATGTTTTTCATCTGTTTGAAAAATAAAAGTGAAAAGAAAGCTTAAAGCACGGAATAAATATCAATCATGAAAAGACACCTGGGAGAGAAAGAAATCTTAACTTATTTGGACATGACTGAAAAAAACTAAAACAAACTGGCGCTTTAATGCAATGTTTTATCACTTCCACATTAATAACAAGTTGCTAGAGAAACATGTCTATAAAGTAGACACATTAACATTACTGTCATTTTTTTATAGTTCCTGAGCAAGTGCCCATTCTGACGGCCTCCAACGCTAAGAAAGACTCCATTTTGCTGGTATGGGGCCCACCGCGGCAGACAAACGGCGTCCTCACTGGTTATCTCCTGCAGCACCACCTCAGTATGTACACACACAATGTTGTTTGACTAATTACTCATTGACTTACACAGTGCAGACCTCTGGCCCTATGTGAGCTTTTTTCATTAATAGATGTCTCCTTGCTGGAGCTCAGTGCTTTGTCCGTTGTGTGAGAAAATGTTGGCGAAGTGTACGCAGGAGTGAGTAGGTGAGAATAGATCAGTTTGTAGGGGGGAGGAAGTGTGGAGTGGGTGGATCTGAGATAAAACATTTTATTGTTGAGTCTACAGGTTTAATGTTTATTTGGTAAAAAGCATGAAAAAGATGAAAGCATACTACACACACGCACACACACACACACACACACACACACACACACACACACACACACACACACACACACACACACACACACACACACACACACACACACACACACACACAAAATCATCTACCCTTCTTCCTCTCCTCTCTTGTGTTATCATACCAGACACTAGGTTGCACTGTTTAACACTGAACGATGGTCTGCAACAGTCCAACTGTGCAGGCCGCTTCAGATTCCTTCCTCTGTGTTTCTTATCTGGTATCCTCCTGGACCGCAGGTTCGCTTCCAAAAGGAGCATTTAAGTTAGTGCTGTTTGTGCCTCTTAATAGAATGTCTTTGGCATTTATCACTAAGAAGCATTTCATCTTGTAACACCCCCCCCCCCCCTCCACAGTTAGGGTGAACAAGTGAGTGAGGTGCTTTCATTACGCTCTCTCTGATTTCAAAGCCTACACTCTCGTTGGATGACATTTCTGAAATCTTTTGTGTAAAACGTGAAAGCAGAGACAGCCCTTTGCCGCCTCCACCAGCAACCCACAGAGTCTGGCCACCTCTTCAATGCACTTGGTCCCCCTCTCCTTTCTGCTTTCTTTCCCATATCAGATGTCAGACTTTACACAGAGATTCCCACACAATGCAGTCCGTGGGTGTTGGAGGATTTTTTTGGGGGGTTGAATTGATTCACCATGTAATTCAGGCAGATCTCAAATGTTGTTTTGTGTCAACCCTGTTAAATGTTATGTTGTTATGTTGTGTAGCACATCCAGTTGAGTCATGCAACTGCTGTGTAATTAGTCAATTGATATTTCTGACGGTGTTCACAAACATATGGGATATCCAGCTTTCTGTGCTGTAAACAAACATCAATTTTCCGAAGCGGCATCACAGGCTTGGCACATATTCGGTTCTCATCTGCGTCTCAACATTGGCACAGTGATGACATCAACGTGTGTGTGTGTAGCTTTTTACAGTCTGCACACATACTGTATTTTGATCTATAATGCAAGTTTGGTGATACATTATGCTGCTTGTGATTGCTACTCCTCTGATGTCCTTCTACTGTGTCTGCCTTATGTTTATTTTTTTCTTTAGTCTCTCTGTCTTGCTTCTGTTTTTGTCCACCTGCCCATGTCATTTTCTTTCCCCTTTACACAAAGTTCTTTTAGCGTTTCCTCGATCATATATACTCCAGTTCTTCCTCCCCCTGTATTTCTTTCTCCTCTCTCCTCCTCCTCCCTTCACTGATTGCCACTTGCCCCCCCCCCCCCTGCAGCTCCTCTTGAGCTCTCTATCTCCTCCTTTCATGTCCTCTCCCCTTTCTTCATAATGTATTCCTCCTCAGCTCACCTGTCACGACATGTATCTGCTATACTCACTTTCTGCCTGAGCTAGCATGACATCTCTTCATCTCCCCCTCCCTCAACCATTGACCCTCATTATAGTTGTGCTCTATTAACATACAACACAAGCCAACGGTGGCGACTTTTTCTGCGTCCATCCGTCGCAGGCTCACTCATGCCTCGTGAACTGACCTGACATCTTTCTCCTTCCTCTATAGTTAATGAGACCACACTGGAGGTGGTTGATTCCCAGGAGACGAACATCACTGGTGCTGACACCACCCAGTGGCAGCTTCAGGGTCTAGAGGAGGGCAGCCTCTACCGCTTCCATCTCAGAGCCTGCACTCGAGCAGGTTGTGGACCTCCGCTGGCCCAGGAGAGCAGCACTCCAGTTACTACAGCATGTGAGTGGATAAAATCAGTGCACCTGTCTTGGTTAATAAGATCGCATTTCGATTTGGTTTGAGAATAAAACCCCCACCAGTGTTTTTTTAATCATACCACAGACATGGTTGTTGTTTGTCCACTATAATAATTCACACAATAGTGGGGATATTTAGAATCATTGTACTGATGACGTCATCAGGGTTATGTGGACTTTTGTTTTGCGTAAAGGCGGTGATACAAACTTGTGCCATGGAGTTTGAAAGAAGTGGGTGTGAACAAGGCATGGAAGGTCCAGTGAAAAAACTCTTTTTCAAGCGCATTGTTGGAATAGTAGGACCCGTGCTTTTGGAGCTACGCCTACACTGAGTAAAAGTCAGGATATTTTATCATATGTGGAAAAAGATTTTGGTCTTTTGCATCAGTTCTTTGTTGCACATTCTTACCTCTTTGGATTTTCACTTCAAAAGCTGATCAAAACTGAAATGATAATGATAGACAATTTAATTTGTGCCCTTCACACAAATAAAGCTTAACGTGCTTTACAAAGAAACAAAAAAAATAGTTGAGCAAAAATAAGCACAACATAAGATAACAATGGAATAAGCACAGCATAACATCAGGCTTAATTATTATTATATAAGACACTAAGGGACCAAAGTGAAATAGGTAAATTATGTTTCAAGCTGTTGCTTTAAAATGCTCAGTGTGATTGCATCCCTAATTCCCTTGTGAATGCTTTTCCACACTTTGCATATTAAAAGGTGCATCTCCAGTTTTCATATGACAGCGGTTAAGAACATCTAACAAACCCACAGCGGAGGATTCAAGTGAACCTGAAGTCACATAAAACAACAGGGAGTCTGCAGTTTAGGCTGGTCCTGAGCCATTTAGAGCTTTCTATGAAAGCTAAAGGACTTTCTTTTTGGCAGTTTTTAAAAGATACCGAGAGCCAGTGTAGCCCATCTAAAACTGAAGTGCTGTGCTTCCTCTTTATAGTTTTGTTTTGAAGTTTAGCAGCAGAATTGTGAATAATTCTATCCTCTAAATACCCTTTTAAAAAAGACAATTGAAAAGTTGCAGTGGTCTGCTTGAGATGAAAGCATGAATGAGCTTTGTGGCATCTTGTTAGATAAGGAGTGCCTGTACCCTGGCAGTATTTCTCACAATGTCTGAGATGTTGGCTTATACATAAACTTGACTAGATCAAAGAATGCTATTTTGGCCACTCTGCTGATTGCTGCGATTTAAAGGTTCGTTCAGATTCAAAGACACAGGCTTAAAGTATGACGTCTGATGTGATCTGGGGAACCAGAGATCCAAGAATCTTGGATAGAGCATATCTTTAGCCATGCGGAGCTTTTTTTTTTTTTGAGCTGTAGATATACATTATCTGGTTTTTGATTGCAGAAAGACAGCATGCGAGTGAGATTAAGGCAGTTTGTTAATTAGGCTCTTCTGAAATCTATAATCATGTGCCATCTGCATAGCTGTGAAAATTGAAAAAAAGATTACTTCCTGAACAACATGAAAAGCTGTCAAGATGTAAAGATGCACAAAACACATTTAAAACGCCACCAGAAAGACGATGATGTCGGTGTTGTTGTGACCAGTTGTGTCAAATTTGGCATTTGGTTTATCCTAAAGTCTGACTGGAACTTCTCCAGAATATTGATTCATTTCAGAAAGCTGTTAATTTAAAGATAACGTTGTCAAATAGCGTTTGGAAGGGATGTTTAAGCCTGTAATTAATGAGAACCTTATTGTTCAGGGTTTTTTGGATCATCAGCCTCACGACAGCACAAAAAATCTCAATCTCATGAGACAAGTTCATGACATAATCTTAGACATTGTTAAAGACACATTCAAAGCACTATTGTAGCTGAATTAAGACAACACATAGAATATTTATAATCCAACTTCAAGGAATACTTCACCCACAAACTGACCATTTTGTATTTTACTGTTCGTCCGGACTTGCAGTGGTTGTTAAACCTGGACCATAATTACTTCAATTCATCAAGGATTTACTAAATGTTTTGGTTCTCCGTTGACCGTAGAGGCAAGTAAGAAAAACTAAATCTTCAAGAATTCAAGGTAACACGCGTTGAATAATTACTATGCAAATCATTTTGTGGGTGAAATTCCTTTTAAATAGCTTTTAGGCAGAAATTGACAAAAGTTAGCCTTTTGAAGAAGTGAATGCAGGGATTGTCATCTTTCACTACAACACCAGCTTTGATTGTTTTGAACTATTTAGTAAATTCCTCACTGTCTGCAGTGCAGTCCGGAAAGTGAATGTCAGAGGTTGGGATGGGTTTTAACAGCGGATCCATCATAAAAACAATATGGTGGAACCTCCACTGTTTTCTCTGATTATGCATACAGCTTTATTGTAAGTAGTTATGGGCTTGTTATAAATTAAACATGGACCTCCAGTTCAGCTCTTCTGCATTCCCTGTCAGTGGCTCTACATGATCTCTCATGCACTCAAATAGAGTTGATAAATCATGGTGATGTTCTGTCACACAATCCTTTAATGACCTTGAGTGTTCATCAGGTTGTTGTTCGGGGTGTCATCCATTTCACCCATGGGCGCGGTCGCTGAGAGAATTAATGAGCTGATAAGTTCTGAATGTTAAAAAGTTCTAGTCAGCTAGACTGTCAGTTTTGAGCCACTACATGCACATTTTTCTTTGTTATAACATTAATTGGGTAAAGCGAATATTTACAAAATTGTATTTGATTATAGCATCATTTAAATTTTTTGTTCTTCTTTTATTTGCTTTGTTTTCAGAAAAATATGACAATCTTCCTCAAAGTAAATGGTGCGGTTTGCTGTCTGTGTTTCTTTCAGCGTATGCATTTTGCCACTAGGGGGTGCCAAAGCCAAAAATGTCCAGATTCTACACACGCGGTCGCTTTAATTTCTATCTTACATAAAACAAAGATATGCAGATTCTGCCTGTTTTAGTTAAGCTCTTTGTTAACACTTCATTAAACACTTAATTTAGCCAATCTGGTAATAGATTGACATTATTAGCTGCATTTGGCACATGTTAGCATCAGCGTCAGCCTTCATATTACACAGTGAAACTGAGTGCTAGGAATTCCAAACGGTTCAAAGTTCCCGGAAAACTCCTCCCTCCATTACTTGGCAAGCTAAAACAAAATAAGAACAGATGAGAAAATATGTTTCCACTATCTCTGACTGTTTTAATAAAAGTTATTAATTCCTCTCTGGCTTTGATATTTCCTTTGAGAGGCTTTCCAACTTGGATGTCCAGCCTGAGAGCCATTAGATGCATTGTTTGTAAATATGGCTGAGTAGAGGCTCGGTGGGGAGATAAAATGGTTCTGTTTCAGAGCGCTGTCCTCAGGGCATGTTAGTCACAATGCAGCAGTGCAGATTTATGGATGCCAATAGCACAGAGCAGGGGCACCAGGAATTTAGAGTTGTTGATGGGGAGTAATGGAATGACAGTGAAAAAAATGAGTGAGCCTAGTGAGCCTAGGCTATGAAGTGTACCTTTTATGTGAGCTTTTAATGCTTATCCCCATTTAGTTTGGATAAACAGTAGCTTAAAAAATTGTCTGGACAAACAGACTGACATACCAGAACAGGAAACAGCCACAGAGGCATCAGCAGATGTGTGTTCATGTGTCTTTGTTTTGAAAGGCTTGTCATGAAAAGAGAGTGGCTGAGGTGAGTGACAGACAAATATCCCACAGAAGGATAGGGTGAGGCATCAGCGAGAAAGAGGAGCAGGGAAGACTGAGAGAGAACAACTAATAGCCATAGCAGAAGAGTGTGGCAGACAGAGAAAAAAATATCTATTTTTCTCCATCAGGTCTCATGAGATAACAAAGCAGCAGAGCTAAAGCGGACTGCAAACATGACAAAAGCACAAAGAAGAATGTACCTCTTAACAGACAAAAATAACTAGCTCCTCCAGAGATAATATTATTTGCTCCCTGTCACAGAATTTGAACACCCATGTTGTTATTGCCGATACATTTGCTAATAGTTAGAACTTAATGTTTGATAAGGTTCAGAAACATAATGATCCAAAGCTGATTCATCTTCACTGCAGTCACTTCAGTATTCAGCTATCAGAGCAGAATAGTCCTTGTCAGTCTACCAGTGTGTAATGACAAACACAGTTTATCAAACAAATTATATAATAATAATACTTCAGTATCAGATCCAAAAAGTGTTTTCTTGTTGTCACGTTAAACTATAATCCACTCATGTATGAATCGTATTGTACTGTTTGCCAGTCAGTATGCAAGAAATAGAATAAGTTTCAACTTGTTGTCATCTGCAACCTCACCGCTAGATGACACCTAATTCTGAACACTGCACCTTTTAAATAGGACACTATGACCGGACATGTGATCTAAAAGGGTTCAAATAATGCTATAATCAATACTTTTATAATAACAATGTATCAACTGACAATGTGCTGCTCGTAGTGGTGAAACTCACCTGAATCTGTAGCTCCACTCAGATTTTTGGTATGGGGGGGACTACAAACACACACACACACACACACACACACACTAGACGCTGAGGTTTATATGAAAGTTAGCCCGCGGTGCTGCAATGGCTACATGTACATAAAAATGGCCGCTGCTCTGACCATCCTGATACGTTGTATGGGAATGTCCGTTCTACTCCTATACTATTTTCTAGGCAGCTGTTTTCAGCTCTAAAAACCCACCGTATACTACAAACAGACACATTAGTTGGACAAGTGGTAAAAAAACAAATCAGTGGATGCAGGTTTAAAAAATAGAAGTGATAGATTAAACTGTGATTTTTGAATCTGACAATCACAAATGTGAAAACTAAAAGCTAAATGGTTGTTGTTTAGAATTATTTGGCAATAGTAACAATAGTAGTAAGTAATTAGAAGGACAAAGAGTATCGTCTTTTGCCTCCACAATGCTCTCTGGTGATCTCCACAAGTCACCAAATCCAAAACGCCACTAAAAAAACCAGATCACACATGCAGGCATCCACCTGTGTGGTTGTATTTGTGAGGATGCACCGCCCACGTATTTGTGTGGGTGGAGGTACATGCATCTGTGTGTGTGTGTGTGTGTGTGTGTGTGTGTGTGTGTGTGTGTGTGTGTGTGTGTGTGTGTGTGTGTGTGTGTGTGTGTGTGTGTGTGTTGTGCCTGGTCTATAAACCTTAAAGCTGGCTTTCCATATATGTCTATAATCTTCTTCTGTATTTCATTTTCTTTTTATCCCTCTGAAGATTTGTCCCCGACTCCAGCTGTGGCCCCAGTTCAGAGCAGTATGTATCACTGCCTGCAGCCGCTGCAGCTCGCTAACATAGATGTAGTGGTAGAGATAGACATGGTTGTAGGTGTGTTGGTGTAACAGTTTGTCCTTTATTGTTGTAGAGATATAGTTTGGGTAATTCCTAACTAACACTTTTGGAAAAATGTCATAATGTGACAATCGTAGTTTGAATTTGCAATTCAGCTTTGTTATGTAGACCCAAACCCTACTGCAGTAACGGTGTCTTTACTAGCAGTCACACTGAAGTTGCGCCGTTACTTCCATTAATCTAGTTTTCCCAGTTGCTTCAACAATCCTGCCTTCGTGTAGTCTATAGAGCCTGCTTGTTGCACAATATAGAGTATTAGACCTGACAGCATTGCAGCAGAAATCTAACTTCTGAGGCTTCTCTTTCATTCCAGGCCACAACTGCTCTCTCTCTTCTCCCAGCTCTATCCCAGGCAATTCTACTCATCCTACTTTAGGTATATAGCTCACACTCGCACACGTTGAGCCATGGTACCCCTGTGATCCCATCTTGATGTATCTTCAACTTTCAACTAACAATGGGGTTCAAGACATGGAGTCGTTTCAATCTATTCTGATATTCGCTCATGGCGGGGAGGCGTCAGGAAATGCCAGTTTTGCTTCACATGGAGTGAAGACTAGATGTCACTCCCGCCCACGATCTCTATATCTACCCTTTTTGAGTCAAAATCGAGCTCCACTCAATTAGGTCTGGGGCCCAGCATTGTCTTTTGAACTGTCTTCTTGAAGGGTTTCTGCTAGCTGCAGTGTTCTCAAGCTGCAGGGGAACCTATTTGCTTCTGCTAATCCTCTTTTCCTGCCTTCTTTCTCCCTTTCTCTGTGCTTGCCTGTGTATTCCTTTCCTCCCTATTTTCCTCCTCCTATTTCTTCTCTCTTTATCAGTGCCAGCGCTGTTGAACATAAGCTCTTATGTGAGTGACACCTTTGCCAAAATCAGCTGGACTGCCAGGGAAGAGCAGCAGGACTCGGAGCTTTATGTGGCTTATATGAATAACCGTAAGCTACTTTTCCTGTCCCCGCCTTGCTCAACATTGATAGGAATTTTAGCTGGCATCATGTGTAGGTGCAACTAGGAAGGTCTTATATAAACACCTGAAAATACATTTTAAGTCTTGCGTCTGCATGGCTACTTCCATCATTTTTAATGATTGCCTCAAAATGTGTTACAATGTATTTAAAGTTATATTTAGTACAACAAATACATTTCATTGCTTAAGAGCTATTTACGTATTACTTAGCTCTTCCTATCTTCATCTTCTGTAGCATGAATGCTAATACAGACTTGCTGCTTGTGCACTTCTTGTGCTTGGCTGTGTAGGTGATGGTAACTGGCTGGTATCAGAGGCTGTAAATGCTTCTCGAAGTTTCCACGTTATTGATGGGCTCAAACCTGGGACGGTGTACACCGTGCGCCTCATGGCCAAGCGGCTGCTCGATAATGCTAGCATTTTCGAAGATGTTATCCAGACCCGAGTCAAAGGTGAGAGGAGGAAACGGCGTCGTAGTCGATACAGTTTAGTGATTTGAGATCTAGCCTGCCATAACAAAACAAGCATAGCATTGACAAATTGATATTGAATGTGGTGAATGTGTGAGCTTATTTATTTTTCTTGCATCTCTCTGTGCATTTGTTTTTTCCTATCTAATATTCTTTCATAAGAGATTGAGTGTTATAGCTGAAGGGAATGTGAGTCAAATACGTCAAAACGTTAGAACATCCTCTCAAACTAGAATCCCTCAGGTTTTTTTTTCTGTTTTCAGTCAAAGATAAAGTTGTGTGAGGAGCGCTTGAGGGGACCGTCATCCTCGAAAAGACCACCAAGTCAAGTAGATTCTTGAGCTCTGTGTCTCTCCTGTTTTTGTCTGCAGCTGCGGAAGGTCAGCGGAGCAACTTTTCGACCCAGGGCTGGTTCATTGGGACCATGTGTGCTGTGGCGCTCCTCACCCTTGTCGTACTCATGGCCTGCTTTGTGCGGCGAAACAGAGGTGGCAAGTATGCAGGTACGCCGCCGCCGACCCAGCGACAAGACATATTCTTCATGGAAAAAGGTCAGTTAGCCTTTGACCAAGGCTGGTTCCCCCTGGTCGCCTTGCTTCAGGAAGTGAACCAAAATTAAACTCACGAAATGTACAGAACATGTAGGAGATATCAGTCTGACTTGATTATAAGCAGCTAAACCATCTCTTAAATCTTTAGATATCACCAGATTTACAGGGTGACCCTTTGATTTGACTTTAATTTCATTTTGGTTGACCTCCTGAAAGAATGATAATGTGCTCAACCCTGACCCCCCCCCCCCCCCGTACTCATGCTACTCCTGCCTTGCCAAATATCATTAATCTCGAATGAACTGTCCACGAGATGCTTGCCGCATTGTGAAATATTTGGTGTGGCCCTGTTAATTCTGCCCACTTCCTCTGATTACATACCTTGTCAAGCCAGTTGAGTGGGAACCAGCTGGCTTTGTTTCACACCTCCTCACCCCTCACCTGTGCAGAACCTCCTGGCTCTTCCCCTGCACCTTTGTGCTGTCATGTATCAGAGCCAAATTCAATCTCACTATGGTACATACAGTACCTGCAAACAGTCTCCTCACTCACTTTCTCCCCTCTCAACCTGCTTTGCCATCTTCTCCCCACCGCTCCACCTCTTTGCCTGCAGTAGATTTTGACATGAAGCACTGAATATTTCATCAGCTCTTTTGGATTCTCCTTTTGCCCATCCAGCTCTTTTCATGAAACCCCTCTTTTGTCTCTCTTGAAAACAACTAGTATTTTTTTAAAGCATATTTACACAAAGAGCTGCGGTGTAGCACTTTGGGGCAGATAAACAGAAGAAAGGCTTTCAGTGTGCAGACTTGATATAATGTTTACACAGTCATATTTAGTTGTTCTCAAAAGCTTTTTAGTTCTGACTTTTAAATTCAACTCCCATATATACTCAAGTGATGAAACAGTTCAGATCATTTATTCTTGGACGTCTACTTTCCAAGAATAGTCTGACAGAAAATCACTGTACTTGATTAAAACTAACAAAAGGCGGATGCTACTGTTTGAGTTATTTCCCTCTTGGAAAATGTTAAAGACACAATCCTTTACAGTTATTTGAATTTGAAGCATCACAAATGATATTCTGTCCCAACAGTATAAGTAATATGTAATCACATCTATGGATGAAAGTGCTGTTTTTTAACAATGCTGCTGAAATGTCTGTCCCGTCCCTCCTCCTGCAGTGAAAGCGAAGGAGGACCTGCACCCTGATGCGGAGTCACAAGGAGAGAATGATGACACCTTCTGTGAATACAGGTGAGCTGTACTCCTGCTCTGCATGGGAGAGCTGCAGTGCCAAAGTGTGCTGAGGAAATGACATTTTTTATCTCCTTGAAATGCATTGTGTTGTAGCAATATTAATCTATCAACCATATGTTAAATACTTTCTGGCTGAGAAACTCATTTGTCCTATGTCACAGTAATGTTTTCTCTCCCATCCCAAAAGCAAACCATGCATTCATGAGCTTTACCAGGATCGGCCAAGAAGCCATTGTTCTCATCATTTAATGGGCTAGGTAATCACACGGTATAGTTAAAAGTAGTGGGTAACAAAAATTTGGGTTTTGCCCCCTTTAGTTGGAATTATGTGCTTTTATTTTGTTGTTAGATTATGATCTGAGTGTGTGATTCAGCTTGGTCCAGTAGGCAGTATGTGTGTGTGTGTGTATATATATATATATATATATATATATATATATATATATATATATATATATGCAAGTGTGTATATATAGGTGTGTGTATGTATGTATGTATATATATATGTATAGATATACATACATACATACATATTTCACACATTAGGCGTGCCTGTGCTTACCAGGTGTTTTGACAGATGTAGTTTTACCTTTAAACCCTGATTCACCTTGTGACCTTAAGGTGCATGTATAGAAGATCTCCAATGTAGGCCACACTTCTCAGAAGCTTTCACTGCAGACTCGCAGGTTGATTCTAGATGTACAGTCATTCCTGATGCAACAGGCATAATCTGAGTATGGCAAATGGGTGGAAAAACAGAGCCTTTAAGCCCAAAGCAGTCAGCTGCTGTACTTTATAATAGCTCTTGAATTTCCATTGTTTGCATTGTTTAGCTGCTACGGTGACAGTTTAGGGAAATCGACTGAATCCTATTTTGCTTGACAGCACTGCAGCAACTGTGTGACAATGGCGTGTTTGTTTGTGCACACCCAACAGAAATCACCTAAAATAGCCTCTTATGTCCGCTTTGATTATGCTCGTCATCATATTATTCAGAACATGATTACTCACAACTGTGTGGATGCTGCCAATTGCATTTTTGTGATTCTTGCCAAGACTGTAATTCTGTTGAACAAGACACAATGCATCGTCTACACAGCCCTGTTTATAGATTATTATTGCTTAAGATGTAATAACTACGTTTTTACTTCCCCATAGCTTCAAATGACTTTATTTGAGTGAATGGAGAGGGTTGTTAATCGATACCATTGACCCAATGATTGCTGTGCAGATGCTGGGATGGCTTTCAAACACACTTTAAGTATTGTTTTCTGTGAGTGTTTAACACTGATGGAAGACCCAGGGAAGCGCCAAGTAGAGCTGGGCGAGAATTCAACACCATCACACATCAACTCTCAGTGAAGTTGGTTCATAGTGATGTGATTATATTGTGTTGCTGTGTTACAAAATTCCGTTGTCCAAAATTAATAAATATTTTGTCATGATTTTAGCTCTGCTGCCAAGTTGTGTCTCATGAGGCAGAAGAGTTGTGAGTTGATGCAAAATGTTTGGCTGCAACTTAGAATGCCTCTCATGGTTGGTTTCATGAGGCTGTTCTGACTACTGTCCCCCCAGAGTGCCCTTAGCCTTACTGTGGTGTTGTTTACCTGGCTTTGGGGCTGGATTCAGGGCTCTCTTGTGCCCATTGAATCTCTGACGGCAATAGACCACCCACTGGTATGCCACGTGTCTGGGGAGCTGACAAGTGGTAATTATGCTTCAGACAATTTCTCTTTAGAGACAGCCCTCTGCTGTCTTGCCCCTCTGTCCACTGCAAGAACAGCAGGTGTCATAGCTTGAGCTGGCCGTGAGCCAGCTGTGTGATGCAATTTTTTCCACAGCTAGTTTATCTGTTTTTTTTGTTTTTAACCCCCTGCACCTTTATTTCTCTTGTGCAATTAGGGAGAAAGCAGCAGATGTGGAGAACTTTTCCTTCAGACACTTTGAAACTAAAATAAATACAGCTGCAGGTGCAAAGAGAAAATAAAATCCTCCTTCCACCTGATGTTTCACTGCTGCCCTCAAACCAAGTCAGCATGGGTCAGTGGCAAGACAAATTTGATTACCTTCTGCCAGGTGATGTGCCCCCATCCCTCACCTGTTTGTGAGGCTGAAGGGAAGCCCTTTCACAGCAACAGCTGAAAATGAGGCTGAGCAGGATCCGGACCAACCACCTGAATGAGAGCCGGGGCTCAAAAGCACTCAGCCCCATTTTATCACTGTATTCAAAGTCACTGTGGGCGGGCTGCGGCGGCCATGGCATTCCACTGCTCTTAGATAACAGCCACTTATCTCCAGCGCTCCAGAGTCGTCAAGAGAAAGAGGGTTTGATAAGAGTTGAAATGCGGACCTTATGTGGCTTGCATGGTAAACGGCCTCATGAAATAGTGTAGATAAGATTGGTTATTAAAAGTCCCTGTGAAGGAGACGCGATTTGTAATCTTAGCTCGAACCATGCCTCCGCTCTAAAAGGCTGCTCAAAATGTCGAGGTTGTATTTGACAAAGGTGTCAACTACAGCATGCCTCAAATGGCACTATCATATACCGGCCACCAGAGCGTCATCTCTGAACGCAGACGCTCTGCGTTATGAATACCAAACCGGAGGACAGAGAGAGGTGTTACCAAACATGGATGGTTTAGGGAATTAGAAAAGAGGACAGGGAGGAAAAATATCCTCAATGTTTTGAGGTGACCCTGCGTCTCGCAGTGAGACACCTGCGAGCTGGCCAGTTGCCCAGCCTTAAATTGGCATCTAATCTTCTCGGCCTGCGTGTGGGCCCTTGGGAATACCAGGAATGACAGGCTGTTTGTCTGGGATTGCATATGCCCCACCTCTACCCCCTTTTCCCTTTCTCAATCTCAGCGCCCCACCTCCCTCCGACACACACACACACACACACACACACACACACACACACACACACACACACACAACTCCCACTCGTCTTCTTTCTCACTGCACTCTGGCAATTTCCATCGCTGGTTCTAAAGAGATTTGAAATTGCCTTTGGTCTTGAAGCCTGGGCAATTAGCAATTAGTGAAGTGATTGTAGCAAGCCCTCTCCGCCTCCCTTGTGCTCCCTTTCCTGCTGTGCAGCCGCTGCATCCTCCCCTGCCTACCTCCCGTAGTGATGTATAAGAACCATAAGAAGTATTCGCTTTGTGACTGGGAGCATGTTTGTGTGTCAGTGCAGCCAATCATTTATTAATCTGTATGTGCTGTACAGGCTCTGTATGCTGGTGTTTCTGTGTAGGTGTGGTTATTCGTGATGCTGTGTGCTTGTGTGTCAGCCTCTTAGTGCCATGAGTGTTGCTGTTGAACGTATGCACTGTACCACTGACCCTGACCATCCTTCTCTGTTGTTGTTGGTGGCAGTGACAGCGAAGAGAAGCCGCTAAAGGGCAGCAGCTTGTGTTCGCTGACTGGAGATGATGCGTTGGGGGACAGCGTCAGCAGAGACAGCATGGTTGACTACGCCGACGGTGGAGGAGAATTCAACGAGGACGGTTCATTTATCGGAGAATATTCTGGACGCACACACGGAGGCTCTGTTAGCGAGCCCAGTGGACCCAGACCAGTCACTGCATAAAGCCAGGCTTCGGTCTTAACGGTCGACTTCAAATATTTTCAAGATACTTTTTTAAATTCAGCTTCCCTGGGATTAAGTATAGCAGGAATAGCCAAATATGGGGGGGATAAAAATGACTCAAATGTGCAGACGTTTTGCCCAGGGACTGGAAAGGAAAGAACACTCCCACCAGACACATCGGTGTGAAAACCATGTAAGTCTTTGTACATACTGTAAGACAATGACCTGTATCATTGGGAGTTTTTCAAGATTTTATTAATTATAATAAAGGGTTTTTTTGTACCTTATATAGGCCACAATCTTCAGCTGTGTATGTTGATTGCCTTCTTTCACAAAAGGCTGAAGACCAACAATTATTTCCCACAATACAAAAAACACTGAAAATATCACCATACATGTATTTTCTTTACACAGTGACTGGAAATTACAGTAGAAGCAGAAATACATATGCATCTAGCCTGTGTTCAATCACAGTTGAATCAATATATAGTCATACATGCTTTGCTGTCCATTACTGTCTATTTTATGTATATGTTTCTGACTTTTGTTAGTATGCAAATGTGTGAAAGTTGTTTATATTCAAAATGCTGTCAATACCTTTTATATAATTGTATAAAACATATTTTGGAATTTTTTTATTGCTTTTTACATCAAACAGGAGAAAAAAATATAAACATAAAAACAACATTAACATAACAGAATTCAATTCAATTCAAGAACAGATTCAAGTATCAAATTCTTCTAACTACGCCCCTGGTTGGTTGGGAGAATTACAGTAAAGATATATGTTGTTTAGCAAGAGGTTAAACTGACAAGGGAAGTGCTGCTTTTATATCTGGAGTGGAATCATGAAAACATTTATCTAAGGGACTTTTCAAAACTCCAATTGGTGCGCTTTCACCTTAAGGCCACATTAAGGAAGAAGAAATTTTCTATCATACTATTTGTTTTGGAGGGTTAGGGTTTTTTAATCATGTGACTTTATTCTGCTGGATGGCACAGTATGATTCACTCCACATTCCTTTAAAATTATCAGGCATCTGGGCTATTTATTATCTGGAAATTATTATGGTTTGGTACTTCCTTCCGAGTTTTTATTCAAACGTGCATGCAATGATTCATCAGTTTCTATTTGCTGCTCCTTTTCTGTAATTTAAAAAGCGCCCTCTTATATGGTAAGTTAACTTTCAAGTCCACTGAACATAAAATGTGAATACATTTTAAGAAAACAAATTCCTTCCATGGGACTTAGCTATTTACAAAATTATATAGCAAAATGTGTTTACAAACTAAGCACAAAGCAATATTGAAATGATACAAACATGGCTGAATTAAACTCAATATTCTCAAAGGTCAAACACATTCTGAATTCCCAAACAATTTTCCTGTATCTCCGCAATGCATTAAGTGAATCCTCACATGCATAATGCATGCAGCTGAAATATTCATCAAGGATGTAAGTAAAGTTTAGATTTGTCCAATTCAACAATCTTACTGGAACAGATGTAATAAAACAAGATACAGCAGTATCGGCTTCAAAGTCCTAAATGTTTCATTGGCTAGAGGCTTATTTTTGAGTTTAAGATTCTCCACTGAGCTCTTTTAAGATATAAAGACCTCTTCAGAAACTAAGAAGATTCTTGAAAACCAAAGAGATGCAGTTAAGATATATTTAACTTTGTCAAATCACAGCGGACTATATTTCATATTTAGAAAGAGGACATTTGGTCTATAGAAATGCAAAAAACAAGAAACTTAAACAACCAAACTGAATTTTGTATGAGTTCTTTTAAAGATCCCCCCACACAGTAAACAACATTAGGAAACAATAGTTGACAATAAAGAGAGTTTTCACTTCAAACCAAAAGTACAAAAAAGGTCACATGGAAGAAAGTTCTGCTATGAAATATAGTCAACATTTTAGTCAATCTCTTTCCCATTACTTGGTTCAGATAATTGGTGCCAGGTCCCATGGCTCCAATTATCTGAAACAAAGCAGTGTTCGCTCTCCCCTTCAATTTCTGAGGGTAAAATATAGCACCTTTGATGAGGCAGAAATCCCAACTAACAAAGATGGGAGATGATCGTCTCATCCATCATTTGGTGGGAGCCAAACAGCTCAACTTCCTCTCTGATTCACTCCATTACTTTTGAGCCTTTCAATAAAAAACAAGCTCAGAGGTTCAGATGGATGGCTTTTTTTCCTTATTAACCATATTTGTTTGTCCCAAAATTCCAAAACAAAACCAGAAGTGAACGACTGTGACAGAAACAAAACATTTGAATTTATCTTTCATATTCAAAGGCAGGAATATGCACATAGTTGCAGAATATCCTCAGTCACAGTCTGAGCTTTTTTTTAAAGGACATACAAATAAAGACATTTTTCTTTTTCAGCTTTCCATTGTTCAAGTCCTCTCACTTCGGTCACTTGACTTCTTGCATATCTCTAAAATACCTTGGAGGCCCTTATCTCTCATTTTGAATACACAGCATCCTTGCAGCTGTAAGTGTGTCTATAGCCTGGTGATTATAAATAGGCATTGTAGCCGTAATCAAACCAGACTTGGGATAGTGGAGTTGAAAAGCACTCCATGCCTCATGGCAAGATAAAGGTCATTTAAAGAGATAATCCCTGTATTGTCGGGGATTATGCCCTCATCCGTTTTAAAATTGCTTTCTCCATGGAACGCTAAAACCTCTAAACAACAACAAAAGATTACTCCAGTCAGAACCCCCCTGAGTGTCACAGAAGCAGCTTTTTTTTTTGCTCTGCTAAATCTATTTGGAGGACATGCAGGTGACCCTTTCATGAAAATCATTATAGCCCTGTTTTAGAGCAAGCAAAGGTCGGGATGTTTACATCTCTTGGATTCATGTTTGATGTTTGCTGCGTGGTGTTTTGCTCATGTTATTGCTGCACACTCACACACAAACTCAGAATCAAGCTTGAAGCGGATCACTCGCTTTCAGGCAGTTTGATCAGAGCTGATATTTAGACTAAGTACCCTGGAAATTGCCTGGTGGGAGGAAATCAATAGAATACTGACACAAGCTGTGAGCTCAGCCCAGTAACAACAGGCTGTAGCCACTCAGCATTGCATCAACCTCAAACCAAATGACGCCGCCGCAAGGACAGGACACTGCAAAAACTGTAGCACATGGGGAGGATTTGCATTTTGTCAGGGAGCTAGATATTGAATTAACGCTGTATCTACCCAGTAGAGAAGAAGGTAGCACGATGGCCATGAAGATCTCATTAATAATGAACACCGTTGGGTTCACAGAAAGGGGAACTGTGACAAGTGTTTCTGGAGATGCTTCTACGGAAGACCTTATTCTCTTTGGTGGTTTTTGAAGGAATGCAGTTAAAGCAATTTACAGACAAATCTGCATCAGGCGTTAAACCAGTGTCATGGCTCCCACTTTCTTAAAGGGACAAACAGTCAGTCAGGCCTATTCAGAGCAACACAAGTAAACTCTCTTAAGAATGAGCTTTGAGCACTTTAACTGAGAAAGGGGTTAAGGGTTGGTGGAGAAAAGAGGAGTTGACTGTGGGCTCCTTATTGAAATCTGCTTCAGCAACATTTCAGATGAAGAAAAGCAGCTCAGAAAGATGGCTTATGACCTTGACTCACAATCAGAGTGGCGGTATTTTATAATGAATATTCCATCAAAGACCTTCACTCTTTGTCTGCGTTTTTTAAGGGGGATGTGGGATGAATGGCCGGGCTTACATTTTTATTATAAGCCAAGGCGGACAAACAAGAAAAAGACATAGCCGTTGAGTGAGACATCAAAGTCGAGACACGCATTCAAAAGGCCGCTATTAGAAAAGTCTAAAATGCGTTTTAGCCTCTGTCACTAAATCTTCCTAACCTGTAACTTTCTATTGGATTCACTTGAAACTAATCTAGAATACATCTAAATGCATCAGTATCTGAAATAAGAGTTCCCAGAGTCACAGAAACACCCAGAAGAACTCCCTTCTAATTTCAGGTCTCAGTCGTCCTCTGGCTCCTGCTCATTCTTTTGTCATCTCAACATGGTGTTACATTCACCTTCTGCTAAAATTGAATTTGTCTCACTAGAATGCAAATGGAATGGGATGATTCTGCATATAGAGAATCCTTTTAGAGGGCTATTATTTTCCTGGTAAACTGCTTTAGATGCAAGCCCAGACACTCTCGAATGCCAGCCAGCAATTGAGTGGATGTGTGTGCATGTGTGTGTCTGTGTGTATGTGAGAGAGAGAGAAAGAGAGAGAGAGAGAGAGAGAGAGAGAGGGTATGAGGCGAGCAGGAGGAGGCAGGGACACTCAGCCATGGCAGAAACTAATGAGACATGCATCGGTAATATGATTACAAAGTCAGCCTGACTGTGTCAGAGATCAGGGGGACACTTTAGAGACATCTGCACAGGACAAAGTGGACACTGGGCTGTTCCATTGCACTGCGTCTGCATTACATTACTCTACCTGTAAGTGAGTGGCAGCGGCTGCAGATGGTGGAAATGATGCTCACACAGTTATGCTGTCATTCAGATGATGATGACGACAATGACATCAACAAAATGGAGTTTGATGAATGCTGATTTGAAACGACTCAGGTGTGCGTATCATTAAGGAACGCAGTCTGGGCCCTTTTAGGTCGACATGTCCTTAGTTTGATCCAGCAAAAGGATTTCATATTGCTGGAGGATTAGATAAGAGACTCGTAAGTGTTGTGTGGGTGGTGAATAATTCTCACCTTCCTTTCTTAGCCCGGGGCTGACAAAGCAACAACTTGGCACAAACCACAATCCACACACAATACGCAAGTCAGCTCGAAGTCCCTGCGACGGAGCCACGTGAAAATTGGCACCCTTAACTTGCACACAGCTAAGGGAACATAATCAAAAATGACTTTCCTATTTGTTCACGTTTGAACATCGCACCTGCTCAATCACAGTGATGTTTTTAATGTTATTTTTAGTAAATCAAAGTCCTTGTTAATAGCATTTCAATTGGTCTATTTTAAAAAAAGTCAGAAGACAAAGTGCTGCAGACTGTGTTCCTTTTGTTCTTTTTCTTTGTAGTCATTAATCAGACTCCGGTATTGTACAGACAACCAATCCCCCCCAAAAAGACAAACTGAGTTTGAAACCTTACTCCGATATTCAGTTTTAGTCTTATTAAAGTACAAAAGGCTGGCGGCGGCAAGAGAGAAGTGGACACAGACTCAATGCATCTCCTGTGCTTCACAAACTAATCAAATGGGTTATTTCAGTTTGCGGATGTTTGTTAATGAGCAAGTGATGAGCAGCCCTGGATATCAAACAGAGGGGAGAAACACCATAATGTCAATTTTTATTTTTCCAAAGCAATTCTTTTTCTAGAAATTTGTTCCTGCGGTGCGTTTTTTGTGGACCACAACTCCTGAATTATTCATTGCGCCTTCATTAAAACACCTCCATTTGCATAACACACAGGGCCACATAAGATGCATTAAGGCTTTTGATCCTAGTGTACATGTCAAATAATTTAACACAGAACCGGACCACCAGAAAGCCCAGCAACATGGAAGCCTTCAAATGTCTCCAAATAAACTAATAAGCCTTACTCCAATTTCGAAAAAATGATCATGCAGAGATGTAAGTGGGTCAGAGTGGACCCCTTCAGTGCAATAACCCACTTGGAGAAGTAAATAAAGTATGATAAAGTATGATTCTGGAGGACATTAGTGTATCTCTGGAGAAGCTACAGCGTTGTGATTTATTACAATAATTATTTTTGATGGAGGCAATGACAGGTGATTGTCAAATGCTGGTTCCCAGATGAATCTATAAAGCAATTTTTTGTTACATTTTAATTTCAGTCACACCAGTTTGCAATAAATACACCGAACTCCAGACACACTCATCTGAACATCCATCATATTTTAAATGCTTTCCTGGTTGTTCCTCCTCAATTGCAGCAATCAGGCTAATGAGCACAGATTGATTGATAAAAGCCACATTGGAAAGACAGGTGTAACCACCCACCTCTTTGTCCAAAACACAGTTACAGCTGAACTTCATTAATCCTGGTAGCTCCAACTGGGGACATGTCAAGTGTAAATTCAGTTGCCATCTGCTACACACACACACACACACACACACACCTACACACACGAAGAGCCAGCTTCTGAGCAAGAGCCATGTTCACCTATGTGTGTCTGCATAGTACGTGACATTGATTCCACATGTATCTATTAAGAGTAGATTTAGTGGTTAACGGGGGCCTTCTCAGCCTTCTAAATCCTACTACAAGCTGTGAAACTTCATGCCTGTTTACGAGAGATATACTTAGCATGGCGCACTAATGTAACAAGTTCACGTCAACATATGTATGAACACGTTTTGCATTGTGACTCATTGAAATGCTAAGAAGCATAGCATGTTGATGTAGCACATTTTAGAGTGTTAAGTCGGTCATATGCAGTCATGTGAAATAGTGAACTTGAAAAACAAGCCGACGGGCTAAAATTACTTGTTGATCTCATATTGTGTGTGCTGATCTTGATAAGCTGAAGAGCAACTTTCAGGAGCTCACCAAAGCCAGTAGGTTCCATCCTCTGGGTACCATGGAGATCTGGACCAAATTTCATGGAAATCAATTGAATAGTAATAGACAACTGTGAACAACCAACATTACCACCCCTAAAATGAATGCATCACTATCTGTCAAGCAATACAATTGGGGATGGTTGGCAACGGCCCAGCATCAAAATAACTGATTCAAGTTTCAAGTTAAACTAAATAATTTGATACATTTTGAAGCAGTCAACTATAACAATGTTTAAAAAAAAGAGTAGAAGTTAATATTTTGCAATGAAAAAGTTGCAATCACAGCTGGATTCTCCGTTGGCCTGAATTATTTATTCTTTCGAACACACACACACCGATGATTTGTTTTCGAGTTCTGCTGGTTAACACTATATAAATGATGTGGTCCAACACCTCACAAGTCCTTGTGCTGAACTCTGTGACAGTGGAGAGATTGCATTGCTACGACAGTGGACAAAGTTGGCCACAGTCGTCAGACTCGTCACTCTCTGAGATCTGAATTATGAGAAAAACAGCGTCTGCTTTGGACCACTTTCAGCTGCAGTGTGACCATATCCTAATGTTTCTTCGTCATTATCTGTCATTGGATTTGTTTAGTTCCTCCCCGAGCGGTCCTTCCTTGACTGTTTGCAAAGCAGAAATGTGACAGCCATGGGCCATACCAAATGTGCTTTTGTGAGGTTTTAATGTTTTCTCCGAATTTTGTTGTCCTTTTTATATCACAATTTGTTGTAAAAGGGTGAGAGGGAGTAATGGATGAAAATGGCAAGTAGAACTGGTGCAAAAGGCATCATTTGGCCAGACGTAATCACACAATCAACTCTTAAATCCTTGTGGAACACTAACATGAAAGCCTGCATATCTGGTTCTTTCAATTCCACTCAACACAGACTGATTATTGTAATGGCTTTGTCCTGCTTTACACCATGAAAATACTTGATCCTTTCGCATGCTGTGTACCATTACTGCTGAGCATTTGAACACACACACACACACAAGCACATGCACACACTAGAGCAATAAGCACAGATGGGTATTATGCGTTTAGTGGGGGTTTCTATCTCTCACTGTCTTTCTTTATCACTATCTTTATTATAATCATGATTTCCCCTGAAGGCACAGTTCAAATACTTTTATCTGTTAATAGCTCAAGCTGATAGTGGTAGCAGTAGCCTGAACAATGTTGTGCTGCAGTTCAACAGCATGGATGTTATTGCGTAGACAAACGTGTGTCTTTGGTAGATTTCTCTGTAAAATGCTGATGCACTGCTGCGACATGTGGACGATAATTACCAGCTGCGACAGTGTGTGGCTGGTACTTTCTGAGTCCATGCGTGTGTTTGTGTCTCATCATGGTTAAATATGGTCCTTGAGACACAACAACAGAAGCAGTTTTGAGCACTTTGCCAGACAGATTCCGTGACAGCGTCACAAACGTGCAAGATACCAGTAACAAAACTTTACAGGTGTGTAGTTGAGCTCAAAATGAAGGTTGAGATTGAAGATGGGCATGGTCCGAGCAAGGGTGCGAGTCGAAGGGGGTAGGACGTAGGAAAGGGGCCATTGCCCCCCTCCCCATCTCTCACACCACCACCAGTTTAAGCCCCTGGTCCGATTCGGCGTCGCAGTTAGCATGAGCCCATTGCAAGATGGTCTCACTAAATGCACTCTCAACTAAATGGCAGCAACTAGCAACAGTTACAGTAATTGGGTTGAGATTCAGAGATAATTTATTGCTCAGCAAAGCCCTTTGGGATCTGGGGGATACAAGACTCGTGGCAAAATGTTCTGTTACAGTTATAGATCATGTATATAAATTAAAATTGGTATATTGTAATTAACTAATTAGCAAAAACTTGTGTGTCTTCTCTACTCCTGTGATTCTCTGCTGCTTGTCTCTGTGTTTGCTTTATATAGGCTACTGTAGGTGTTTCCATCCTCCTGTTTTAATAGAGATTTTTGTTGTGGCCCTGTGGCAAATTTAAAAAAAACATGCAAATAGACAAACACGAGCAAATTAAGAAAACATCTTTACAAATTTGACAACTCATAGCTGCAAATACAAAAACACAAAAACTGTTTCCAGGGGACACTAAAAAGTGATGGATGTGGCTTGGCCACGACTTTCGTTTCCTGCTCTTTTGCACAAAAAAAGCCCGCCATTATTTTTGCTACTTGTTCTCTTACCTTCCAACAACAACACACTGATTATTCTGGCTCAAGGTACTCCTCAACAGTCAACCATGTACTGTGCGCTGCACGGTGTGTAAAAACACAGTTGAAGTCTATATTGTTCTGTCCTTCAGTTTGTGTTGTCTACTTTGTTGATCTTTTGTTCTGCTGTTCATTCTATACACATATGTATGGAAGCCCATTTCCCCAGCGAAAAATAAATTTATATATTTATTTTTTTTGCTGGCGAGAATGGGCTTCCATAAAAATATAATCCTATTGTTGGATTATTAAAGCATTGAATGTTGTATTTCTCCTAAATTGTATAAAAAACACAGCTGTGAAATAGGGGGAGTTTCTGTCTTTGCATTTATTTTCCAAAGGTTTCTTCATTTTTCCTCCCTTGTGTGTTTTTGTTGAGTTTTTCTTTTGTGGGTCAGGATCTGTTGTTGTTTGAACCTATAACGCCCACTGAGACATTTTGGGGTTTTAGAACTAAACTTGACTCGACTTCAATATGCACCGCACACACATACAAAGCGCACAGACACATTCACTGACATATTCATGGATCACCCAACACTGTTGACATTGCGTGAACTTGATGGAACTGACTTCCGTGTCAAACTTGGCCTGTAATGTTAGATTCGACATCTCTACAATCCATGATAAGAAGTTAGGGACACAGAGTTTGACTTGCCGGGGATCATAATACCCAAGTTCTTATAACTTTTCACACTCCAGTGACTGCAAGCTTCGCTAAGGATCCGTGTCCTCTGCATCTTTCAGTCTAAATCACCTCATTTCATTTGCCTCCATTATACTCCATCACACCTTATATCTCCCGTATGACTTCAGGAAACCTAATTTGCCCTCCATTGTCTTGGCGACATGTAGTGAGACACAGCAGGGGCGCCTCTTCCTCAATTAGCGGTCAGTCATCCTCCTCTGGAATCCATCAAGTCCTGCCTACCTCGTTTATTCGCACATCACCCTTCTTCTTAACTCATACACATTTTCTGCCTGAGAGAAATCTCTCCTGACATGCACGATTACTAGAAAGCCTCTCCCTGTCCTTTCCCATCATACTTATTCAGCTGTGATGGAACCTAATTCTGCTCTATAGAAGGCGGAGTGTGAAATTTGGTGTTTTCTATATGTCATTTGCTGTACGTAGATGGACATATTTGCACGCCCGAGACAGCAATTTGCAGTCAGTCAATCATTTCTTCCTCCCTCTTCATTCATTGACGCATACAAAAATCGGCCCTAAAGAAGACTGATGAGTGTGTATAAACAGTACACTTAATGAACATAATGTTTTTGTGGCTCGGCATTGGATGACACATAGACTTTCAGGCTTGGCAAACAAACGAAGAAGAATCATGAGGTACAGTATCATTGACCATTCTGAGTCTGTTCTTGCTCCAGTAAAGAACTCTACTCTCACACCTCGTTGGTGTAATCTTTGTCTAATCTGATTGCTGATGATTTCTGGAAAGCTCCAGGAACATGAAGGCACTCGCTTGGCATTTATGTGTCAGTTGCTACTAGCACCTCCACAGGGTCGCGTCTTTGGAAGGAAACTTCACTGTGCCTTTTTTCTGTTACAGTACATTAATGCTGCTTTTGCCCTCCGAGACCAATTTTCTCCAGTCTGCTGCTGAGTGCTGTAGGAAACGAGAAAGGGCTACTGTGGCGGCATTGCTCTCTGGCACCACACACTGAGACAGAGAAATAAGCCCAGTTTGCGAAATATATTGAAGTACCTATTTTGTTTTATTGTGTAAGCAAGCCATATATTTGATTTATTGTACAACGGGAATGTTTGTTATACAGGAGCTTCTTTTTCAGAAGAGTTCTTCAGAGATTTCGCTGTATAAGACTCACAGAGGAACTCATCGGGACTAGATTTTATAACTCTTATCAAAGACTGAATAAGTATCCTTGAAGTCCAACTGCAGTGTAGCATCATATTAAATGTAATGAATTACCAGCTGCCTTACATAACCAGCATTCCAGTAGACCTGGTGGGCTGGTGAGGCTTGCGGGTTTGTTTATTCCCAGTATCTTGAGGATGGTAATGAAGAAGATGAATGAAGATGGTAAATCTTATTGTCATTTCTATTATCTTTTATTGAAGGACCATGTGTTTCTCTCTCCCCAGACAGCAGGTAGCTCAGCGGCATATACAGTTTTTTGGAACGCGTCCACGCTACTGAGTGGAGTATAATCAGAAAAGAACACAGCAGGTCATAAAACCCCAACGCTATCACAGAGAAATGTGTTGACTGTACCTCGGTGCTGTCGTTTCTGTTCTACAGAGCGGAGAGCAAACTTTCCAGAGCCTTCAACACAATTACATTTTCATCACTACTTTCGTCACAGGGGCATCCAGGAAGTCCTGCACATAGCGGGACAACAAATTATTTTGTTAGTGCAGTAATTTCTCAATTATACACTGAGTAATTGACACATTATTCAGGAGTCAGAGGTCTTTCATTCTTTCCACCTTGTTAGATTTCTCCCTGCAATATTTGAACTGCTCAGCGGTCATTGCTTTGTTTTGTAGATGCATATCACTATCAGTGCTAAACTCTGTGACAATTGTACTGCTTGAAAAAAACAAAACAGACTGCAAATATTAAAAACAAGAAAAGAATTTGATTTCATGAAACTTTAACTACAAAGGCTTTCTTAATCTGATGATTGTACTAAACATATAATGCTGATTTCAAAATTTTAGGTGGAAGACTACTTACTGCAAATAACATTTGTTAGAAATATTTGTTTGCTGTTTTCTAAATCAAAGGGAAGAGAAGCAATACATTATAAATACAATGTTAGAAATCTTATTAAAGATTAAAGTAAAATATTATCATTCAGCCAAACTAAGTATACTCTTTTTTTCACTTCTGAAGTGTAAATAAAAGATGAAAGAGAAAATAAAGTAATCAATACTACAAGCTATAATGTAAACTTTTTCAGTTGTTCTGCTTCCACTAAATTATAGACTACAACTAAAGTTGGCTGCCAACCTCCCACTCTTTTGAATTGCTCATAATCTGCCCTCAGTGGTAAGTTATAGGTTTGTTTGTGCACTATATCCTGCGGGAAGTTGTGGAATTACCTGGAGAAAAGTCTCCAGTTGATCAATCTATAGTAAACAAAGCAAACAGGTTGGTTAAATAGAGAGGAAATGCCCCGCAGCAACAGTATGTATTTATTCTGAGTTGTTATTTCAGGCTTTTCCAAAGGCATTATTTCTCAACCTTGCACTCTTGGATTGGTGGAGTGTGCAATTTCCGCTTGCAAGTGCGACCGCAGACGGGGGGGGGGACCTTTACTCAAAGGGTGACAAAGCAGAAATCTCTTATCGGCGTCCTCTCTGTGACATCCCACTTTTTAGACAGAGGGAATTATGGGCTGTGATCAATCGCAGAGAGAGAGAGAGAGAGAGAGAGAGAGAGAGAGAGAGAGAGAGAGAGAGAGAGAGAGAGAGAGAGAGAGAGAGAGAGAGAGAGAGGATGCCCTGATACAACAGAGGCGGCTATCAGAGCAACTGTAATTTCAGCCATGCATTATTCAACAACGCTGTAAGATCTGTGAAGCTTAAAGATTATTTACATTTTGAAAAGCATTGGCAGGGCAATTGAAGGCATGTCCTGTGGAGCCCAGAGGTAATATCTCAGCATTTGAGCGGAGGTACAAGTTTTGTAAATTTGAGCATCAATATATATATATATATATATATATATATATATATATATATATATATATATATATACATATAAGGAAGAATTATTATGGTACAAGTTTTGTAAATTTGAGCATCAATATATATATATATATATATATATATACATATAAGGAAGAATTATTGAGTAGGACCTTTGTTTGCCACATATCCACAAACCTGACTTGTCTCATGTTTATTTCGAGAAGACAGCAGTCAGTATGGTTGTCTTGTGAACGACCGTGGTCTATTTTTTTGCAGTGGCCTGTGTGTCCAGGCCTTTACATTCATTATGGTAATTATCCATGGCAGCCAACGATGACTCCTGCATGCTGTGTGTCCACTGAGCCGGCGTCACAAGAGGGCATGGCCCACGCACCGTGGCTTGCATTAACGTGCACTCGGCTGTCTGCTGTGTGTTCGTGCCCGTGTTTATTTGTGTCAATGTGCCCCCTCGCTACAGGCATTGCTTAAAAATATAACTCGAGCCTTCTGTCCTTCTTTCTCAGTCTTCCTCTCGCTCTCTTCATCCTTTCTGCCTCCGTCTGTGTCGGGGTGCTTGGTGTGATGCTCCAGCTCCATAGCTGTGAGCATAAACATCTCTCCATCTCCACATGAAGACAAACAGGGCAGCATTATCAGGCAGAGGGACAGACCCCGCATTCAATCTTCAACTATAAAATAACCTCCTACCACCTCCTCATTGATATTCATGAGGAGACGGCGGCTTGTGAAAAAGAACAGGCGGTCTGTTTGCGGTCTTATTCGTCTCATTTGTTTAATCAAACACCACTGCATGGAATTTATCACACTCTTCTTCTCCCCGCCTCATATCAGCTTCTTCACACTGGACAATTCAGACTGCACCTGTTGACTTTAATTCTTCACATGCTTTTACCACATGAAGACTGTCAACTCCGGGAAAGAGTTTGACATTTTGTCATATCTGTATGATTTTTAATATGAAGCGATACAGCAAAAGGCTTGTTAGCTGAGCACAACAACTGGAAATGGGGGGGGGGGGGGGACAATTTGCTTGGCTCTGTCCAAAGGCATCAAATTCATAGTTGAATCCTGACATTGACAGTTTCCTGGCAATCATCACACAATACATATATTTGTGCAGTGGAAACAAAAGAGTGGCTGCTCAGGAGGAACATATGGCGAGCCTGGATCTGTGTTTGTTAGTTGGCGTGTTGGGTTTGTGCATGACTCGCAATGTACACGTCTTAGAGATAACAACTTTGGGTTGAAGCACAAAGGAAATGCAGCATGCACTCGCAGGTAGAAGTCACGCTTATGATATGTGGTTCATTAAATGCTCAGTGGTTCTCTTTTTGTTACAGAATTGTGGTATCACATCACCTTCTTTTTAGTTTGAAAGTTCAAGGCACACTGAATATGAATCTCAATGATGATCTCAATCCATGCACACACTAAATTTGGGGTTGGCAATGGCTGGACAATTGGAAAATATGTTACTAAGCCAGGAGAGCAGAAGATGTGTGTGTGTGTCTGTGTGTGTGTGTGTGTGTGTGTGTGTGTGTGTGTGTGTGTGTGTGTGTGTGTGTGTGTGTGTGTGTGTGTGTGTGTGTGTGTGTGTGACTGAAAGTCTGTCTTGCGTGGTTTTGCAGGCATGATGGCTCAAACATCATTCTGGAGCTACATCTTATCAAACTTGCTTGTTAAAAGTTTGTGCCACTTTTGTGCCCGATCTCCATTCTTCTCCTCACTTCCAATCAATGTGCTTTGACATTTCTTTTCAGCCAGTGTGGAACGCATAGACACATGTGATTTTTAAAGGTCTGTGGGGGAAAAATGTGTCAATTAACACCTTCTCCAGGTCACGCTCATGTTGTATCTGCAATTTCTGCTGTTGCATAGACTGCACGGTCTCACTTTTTATTGTTGATTGAGGATGCAACACTTGTTATTTATTCTGCTTAGCTTTTAGGCACAGAGAAAATTCACTTATTTTACTGTTGCACTTACTGTAAGTCCACAATAGAGCTTGATATTTCTAAATATATTCTATAAATCTGATACATAGTGATGCTGGTACACGCGCGTTCATTAGGTTGTGACTATTAGCGGCATCTAAAAGGACTGCAGTAATGTTGATATTTCACAGATACAGCACGCCATCTTGATATGGTGCAGGATGACCCTAAGTTAATTAGCTCTGATATTACCAGCCGTGTGTGTATCATCTCGGTGACATATACAGCGCTGGGAAGTTTTCTGCTCTCCTCAGCAAGGAAACCATGACTGTTTGGAGCTCTGAGATTTGTCTGACAGTGAATCAAGCTATAGCTGCACCATGAGCTTCAGAGTGAGAAATCACACAGAGGTCTGATAGATAACAACATCCCGGGATGTTGCAGCAAATCTATTTTTTTATTTTATTTTTCTGTATCAGCAGACAGTCCTCAGTATTGGCCATACGCCCGCATACATCACTCAGCTTTCATGTGGCTTATGAATCTGTTTAGCGGATCCTCACCGCGTTGAGAACACAAAGTCTGACCCCAAGACACAAGAAAGCCACAGCATTTTATCATTATTAACCTCGGTTTACCCCAGAGGAGATCGCATCTCTTCAGAGCTATTGTGTTTCCTGCTAACTCCTGCTTGAAACACAATCTTTGCGACGATAAGCTGTGAAATTTGCTACCTATGAATCCTTGGCCATGCAAAATTAATAAGGGGATAGTATTGACCTAGGTAGCATCTGACTTTGGAGCATGAAGAAATCCTACAGTATGATGTAATTAGATCACTGAACCTCAAGTGTTTTTCCTCACACTTTATTTTTTCTTACATTCTTATTTTCAATGTTGCTCTGGATTTATGGGAGGGAAAAATAGCTCCTTTTTGTTGTTTTTCTCTCACAAAAATAGCAGTTCTCATGAATAAGACAAAAACATATTTTTCTTGAATACATTGTATTCATTAGGAGTACCCCATTTTGCTCTGCAGAAATAACTAAAACATGAAAACTTACAACAGAAAACAGAAAACAGAAACAGAACTGAAAACAGACAAAACTGGTATGAAGATCAAAACGCCTTTTCTCTGTCTGCTTTCAAATCTATGCCACTTTGTTCATTTGATCTTGTGAGAAGCAAGGTCAGAATTCCAAAGCTTTCTGTCTCCTCTATTTATGCGTTTGTATTTTTGTCAGGTCTTTGAGAGTGGATGACTAATGACACAGAAGGATCGACAAGCCGCAGCCCCAAGCTGTGAGAAGGATATGATTTATCCCTGTTATTAGCCTGTGCCGTTTCCCTCCACACTTATTCAAATTCATGACTAAATCCATCTCTTTTCCCGTGCCATTTTTTCCATCAGTGTGCGTTTGCATTCTCCCTGTCTTGATCTATATTCCAGGATAAAGATTTGCTGTTTATACAAAGGAGCCATTTAGATAGCACCTGGTAGTGTGGGAGGGGAATGGATATGAATCTCAAATGACAATGTATTCGATTAAAAGCGGCGTGAGGCGTGAGCTCGAGAAATGCACGCACACAGGCGAGTCTACTGTAGTTAGGAAGCTTACTTCTGACAAGTACTAAACCATACAAATATTGAACAGGCCCTTTTCACAGCAGCCATTTTGACATGTCATTGCAGGGTAAACACAAGTGTAATTAATAACGTTAATAATAACCCTGTTCCATTTGGGTGGGCCAGGGCTGGAACGACTATGACACACTAAATAGAATGGGACCATAATACATTTGATCAATTACACCTGTGTTCACCCTGCGATGGCACGTCTAAATGGCTTAAAAGGGCCTATTGGCTCACACAAAAATCTGTTTTGTTTCACTTGAATTTCAAGTCTTTATGGCTATGATTCTCCTCAAAATGTCAGTAGAAAGATAAGCACTTCTGTTTTGACAAGTACAGCAGGTCAAGATTTATTGTAGCTCTGGGAGGCGTATCAATACCTTTAACTGTCTGTCACTCTCACTACTTTTTTCCACACTATGTTTTCCCCTTACTCGGAGCGATCGGATCTCAATGCGTCCAACGCATCTTGGATACATTCGCACCTGTACTTAGAGCTGTCCATTTGTGATCGGATCACCCAAGATGCTAGTTTTAAAAAGGTAAGAAGTGATAAACTACTACGGCAGGGGAAGGCAAGTTTATTTGTAGAGCACCTTTAGAGGCAATTCAAAGTGCTTTACATGAAGATAAATGCATCAGAACAACATTCAAACCTGAAAATATAACCAATTCAAATGAAGCACAAAATGACAAAAAATGATAGACCAGAGTGACCTAAGTATCAAAAGTATAGGATGTTGCTTCATAATTCCACACTGAAAAATCTGGATTTTAATTATATTATATATTATGTACATAGTTTATATATCATATATAATATTTATTATATCATGATTTGCAAAACCTGATAAAAAGAGACTAGTGGAGGACATATTCACATCCTTTACTTAAATAAAAGTACTAATACCATAATGTCAAAATAGTACTTTACAAATAAATGTCCTGCACTGAAAAAAGCCTGTAATGATAATTAGGAAAATGCAGGTATTAAAAGTACTCATTGCAGAAAAACGGCAACTGTTATAAACAAATAATCTGCATCTGCATACTATTTCTTTATTAATCTATTGTCATATTATTTGGTTTGTAAAACTTGTAAATAGTGAGAAATGCTCATTCACAAACCCTCACATTTGAGAAGGTGGATCAGTTCAATATTTGGCATTTTTGCAAGTAAAAATGAACATGTTGTGTAAATATATTTTGTACTTAGGTACAGTACTTGAGTACATGTACTTGGTTACATTCTGTCACTGAAAGACAAAAAGCATTAGAGGTTTTAGTAGTTGGAGAGAGTCATAATATAGCCATGCAGCTCAAAAATGATTACTGACATTAAGATATACTAATATGCATATATGACTGTGTATAAAACTGATAATGAACACGTTCAAGTTACACTACCATTAGATTTTTTTTTTTTTTTATATATAACATCTTTATTATATTATAACTGTATATATTGTGACATGTGTATTTTTCTTGTATTTTTCTTTTTCTTTTTATATAATATTAAGATTTTTTACCTGTAACCTATTGCTGCTTGTAACAAAATAATTTTCCCTCGCGGGATCAATAAAGTTAGTATCTATCTATCTATCTATCTATCTATCTATCTATCTATCTATCTATCTATCTATCTATTATTCAGTAATATAAGGACCATGGCAGACTGCTAAAGATTGTTACATTGTATATACTTTTTTATCTGTGCCTGTCCCCAACTTTAGAGAATCCGACAGAGTATAATGTGTTTTTACAATGTCTGGGCTTCAGACAGCGCTGCCTTTTTGGAGAGACAGGTTAAAAGAATCATAAATCCAGCAGTGAAACCAGTGGTGATATAATAAATAGTTGTTTTATGCTGTTGTAGGTGAAACAGCTCCATTTCTCATCCAGCTCTTGGCAGTTGAGGCATGTTCTCAGTGACTGTAACAGCCAGAAAAATCCATTGCAAGCATGACCTGAAACCCAAAGCAGTCATTCAGTGTCCCTGAAAGATCCTGGAGAAACTATATTCGGTTTGGGACTTTATTATTTGAGTTTCACCTCTCTGTGTGGGTTTATTTTTCACAGTTGTACTCCTGCCTTTCTTTTTCTCCCCCTGTCACTGCAGGCTTTTCGGCTGTTGTATTTAGAAACAGCAAAGATATTTTTTTTAACTCATCGCTAATTACTTACAAGGTCAATACGGGACACTCCAGGTCCAATGGGTATAAGTACAAAGCGCAGAAGTCACTTCATGATGCTGACTTTCACAAGTGACCCAGTTGGGGCGTGTGATTAGGTTCACATATGGGATGAAAAACAGTGTGAAAAAAAAGTGGACCACAAAGGAAACAGAAACATGTCCTTGACACAGTTATATTTATTAATGATGCCGTTTCTCACTGGAAACCTTTTCAAAGAGTGTTTTGGAAGCTATTGAACACATGCAGTATGAAGCATGGTCTGCTGAAAAAAAACAACTCCTGAATCTTTTATTAGCAGCAGAGAAATTGGGTAATTGCTGTGCACCTTCTTTAATAGGAGTGCCCGTGGACACAGCTGGACACCTGAGGAGTCCTCTGAGTGAAAGTTTACTGCAGGTGAAGCGTCAAGTTCACAGCGTGGGGCTTTCTTCAAACCCATGTGCTCGTATCAAAAACAAGAGACTAGATTATATGCATCCTACATGGTGATGCAAAAAATCAACTGTGAACATACTGATTTCCAAATTCTGTTGAAATCATTAAAAAAGTATTTCATTAAAAAGACAAAGGCGTAGCGAAGAGTAAACGCTTCACCCCTCATTTGCTGCGAGCCCCACACAAGGTGAGCAAAACTAACAATGCGCAACAAATTTAAGTTTCCAAGATCAACCCCCTAAGTAATTATTTTAAACTCTTTGGAGCTCGGAGGTTTGAAGGGTGTTTTGACAGGCAGGGTGCGTTTGCAGAGGAAGCTAATTGACTTGCAGCAACTAATTAATTCAAAGGTTGCAAGGTTGTGATAACAGTGTAATGAGAGAAGGGAATGTCAACACCAGTTGATATTAGCCTTGCTAACTATAGGCGGGATATGTTCGACAGCTTTTCTATGGGGAAATGGGGTTCCAGATGTAAAAACAGATGGCGATGACACGATGTGGATGCAACAGAGATCTACATGCTGTAGCGCTACGACAGATCACAGCATGGGGTTGGAATAGACCCACGAAATTCAGGTTCGTGGGTCAGTAGTTATAAGATTTTCTGACCAAATTAGAAGCAGCATTTATAAACAAACATAAATTGGATGGTGCTGTACAGAAATAATGGCTAACAATTTCAAAAATGTATCGCAAACTTGTCATATTATTTACTTTTTAATTAAATAAAGACATAATTGAGTTTCAAACTCGTTACTTGATTTAAAAAAATCTGTGAAAATTGAAGTTACTTATATATAGAAAGTTGTGTAGCTGCTTTCCTTCAGCAAACTACTTGTTTACACAAAGTTAAAACTCAGAATTCTGCCGTCTGGAGTTTGTCACCCTGACTTGACAGTCAGTAGGTGGATGTGGCTCTAACATTGGTTGTTGTAATAATACCACCTCTCTGCATGGACTACACCAACCCGTTGTAATCCAAACTGTCAAAACCCCCGCTGGCTTGTCTCAGTGCAGAGGAAGGCATTTCTACCTGAAAGGCAGCGAGCCTTTTAATAATCCCTTCCACTGCAACGCGACTATTCAAGCATTCAACTTGTTTTTGAAAGTTAGAAGATCATGGAGATTCACCAAGTAGCACAGTGACCAGACAACATTGTTAAAATTCTGACACTTAATTGGAATATTTGTTTGTTGATAATGCATCATTAACTGGCAGGCGTTCAAAATATCCCCTGACACATTTTAAACGTGATGAATATATATTTCACATTATTGTCAGAATCGCTCATAAAAAGAGACTTTTTCCCAAATATTAGCATCACTTGACATCTGCATTAGGCTATTTGAATGCAATTAGACTAAATATTATATTTTACTCTATATCGCATATAGAAATGAGAGAATTGATGGCCAGTGGCTAATATATGACATGGATTACTGCCTTTGGTGTCTGAAAACATCAACAACAACAAACTATTAAACTCAATTGGTCTTTTTATTCAGCCAAAACAGAAATCAATCTGTTGTAATAGGAACAGTTGGGGCCCATTTGGTTGACCATGCAGCGAAGCTGACCTAATTGGCATGTCAATGTCTGTTACCAAGAAAACCACTACTTGTCTCATTTTAAGCTAAGATGAATCCTCTATGGTATTAAACTTTAGTATGTTTTTAAAAGGCGAAAAAAAAGCAAAATAAACCAGATGAGCTACCCCCAAAATTAAGTGCTGCTTAAAAGACATTATTCCCCGACTGTGTCTTGGAAAACAAGTGATGCTGAAAACCTCGAGAGGCATCTTAGCGCAATCATGTTTTCCTGAGCTTGAACATATTTTCTAATTATGCCATGTCCCCTTTGGCTGACAGAAATGTTTTGTGTGCAATAAAGTTGTGACATTTTAAAATGAGGGACGTCAGACAATTAAGGCTTATGGTAGTTTTGCGTCCTCATGTCTGACCCTAAGTTGCATGATGGGAAGGAAAGCTGGTTCACCCCAGAATTTATGCTCCTAATTCATGCCTTATATGTTTTTATTTTCTTGTGCAAATGTCACATCAGGTGGGGTATTTATTTTTGTCAGAGAGTACTGGGTTTAAAGTGGCATGTCACATGTGTCAAAGGCCGCTGACATCAGTATAACCCGTGGGTCTGCCTGCAAAATGCCAAGTTTCTTGGCGACTTGAAAAATAACCCCCAAAAGTCGAGATTTTCACAGTTGTTTGATTTTTTTTAAATGACATTTTGGACCGATGTGGATGTAAACTGCAACATAACTGTTTGGAGGCAATCGCGAGGCATACATTCTAGGTTCAATTAGCCGTCACATGCTTTTCTTAATGTGGAAAGAAACTGCAATCTTATTATTCTGCTTGGTACTAATGGCCAAATCTTCTACAAGGAAATGTGGAGAACTGTGGACAAAAAAAAAAGAAACAATTTATCGTGCCATCTTGAGTCGGTGTCAGAAAGTAACACCCATCCACTGCCTCCTTTTCAGTGGCTGCATAAATAGCTGCTGAGATTGCTGATTGATAATTATCCTTATCTCCAAATGTCTCCTGTTACGAGGAAACAAATAAGGGGAGAGCTGGCAGGCAGAGGTCAATGGGAGGACTTCTACATTTCATCCGGCAAACATTGAGAGATGGAGGTGCCACAGAGTGACAGTCTCCGACCCCTAGGTGAGATCTGAAAGGGATGATAAAGGCAACTGACGGAGAGAAAATTGGCAGATAATTACAAAGGCTAGAGGGGCACATTTTGTCTCCCCCTGTCTCTTTCTCTCTGTCATATAACACACACACATACATCCACACACCCACAAACAAGACACACATAATGCAGCAACAGCGACAAGTCAGTGTGAACACTGTGCATCATCCACAGGTGGCCACTGAAATTACCCCTAACTCCTCTTCCACCACCAGCTTGTTGTTTGCTTTGGCTTGTTTTTAGGAAACACAGAAAAAATATTTTATTTCATTATCTCTCAGAGGAGATATCCCCCATCAAAAGCATATACTGTGTATCTGTGCTGGAGATGTCGACAAATTGGCTCTCTTTATATGGTGACTGCTGGTTTAGATTACATCAAGGATAATGGGGCGTTTGATTTGATGTCATGTTTGTGAGTTTGTTTCACCTCATTTTCGTCTACTTGATCAGGTAAGGTGAACTCGGATGTGTTATTTGCTGAAGCAAGAGAGGTAGACCGCAGTGCCATTGTCAGAAAGACCAGTGCAACACAACACCGCAAAGCGTTAGACTTTTATCAACAGCAGAGAGCAGCTCCAAACCAGCCCTGTAGAAATTAAGTCCATAATGGATTGTTCCACACCTCACAATCCAATGCCAACAAAAGTGCCAATCCGGGTCTGACCGGGGTTCACCTCTCGTCACAGACCAACATGTCATGATCATGTTTTTATGTGAGTGTTGTAACTGCCTAGCCCCTAACTATACTTCAGAATAGTACTTTACTGATGTAGCATTGCACTACAATAGTATAAGAAGAATCAAAGTCAATGCAGCAGAACCAGAGATATTGTCTTTTTCTTAATCCATGCAATTCTTGTCAAAACCTGACGCTTACATTACCCACAATACAACACAATCATGCTAGTAGTTGTTAATGTAGCCTCGAGCCGCTGGCCTCAAGCAGAGATGAGTAACGTGCTAAAGAGGACCCTTAGTACTCTTCAGGACCAACTGATGCTGACTTTAGTGACATTTATCTATATAACATATAGCTACTTCAGTAACCACGAATGGCTTTATACAATTAATTTCTTATATGCAGCAGTACTCTCCAAGACCTGACTGCCATATTGCCATGTGCAGATATCATTATTATTATTATTGTTATTATTATTATTATTATTATTATAACTACTCGAAGAACAAGCCATCTTTGAGTAAAATAATGAATTTCTTTATTCCAAAATAAAAAGATACATTTTTAAAACAAACTGGAGTTAGAAATCTTTCTTCAAGGTGATCGTGCAAATCTACTGAGGGACATTTTCACCTGTATTGACTTTCTACCTGTTCATCTAGCCTCATCTATTATTTCTCCTAATGCTGTGTTTCCTTTTTCTCCCATCAACCAACTCACTCTGTTGCCCATTAATCATGCCATGCATCTCTCACTGGATGAACCCCAATGTGAGGGGATAAGGGGGCTGAACTGCACTTGAACTGGAAAAATGCACCAGTGCAACGGCCAGCTGAACCAAAACATGTCTTAAGAAAACAGAGTGTGTGAGTGTGTGAGTGTGTGTGTGTGACAGCGAGAGAGAAAGAAAGATTAAATTGCTGTGCTGCTGGCTCACTGGAAATACAGTCCAAAAGGATATGCTTGCCTTTTTAGTAATGTTATTCTTTCTGAAGTAATTCTTAATCCCAAACATTGTTTTTTTCCCCTTCACAGCCACCCTCGCTGATTCAACCTGACAGAGGCAAAGTGGGCGCAGATTTATGACATTCTGTTTCAGAAGTGACGCTTTGCTACATTCAGTCTTCACCCAAAATGTGAGTAAAGTGGCAGAAAGCATTGTTTTTTTTAAACTAAATGACATGTAGCGGAATAAATCGGAGGCATGTGATCTGTGGGTGCCTGAGCTGTAAATCTTTACTGACTCGAGAGCTGAGTCCTCTCGCTGGACTGCTGGGAGTTAGATTTATTGTTTTCCACACAAGGTTATTGTTTCGTCTCTCTGTGCTGTTTCATGGAGGGAAACGAATGAGGGATTCTTTACTTGTTTACATGATCAGATTACGATATAAGAGTCATCGCAGTACTCAATTCTCAGTAAGACATACAACTTACACAGTAAAGAAATATTTCAACATTTTGGAAAAATGTGTAATTTTGCTTTCTTGTCAAAAGTGAGATGAGAGGATCTGTACCAGTTATATATCTGTCTACTGTGATATGAAGCTACAGGCTACGGCTGCAGTAGCTGGTTAGCTTGTCTTAGCAGAGAGGAGCTCCAAGGCTAAAATATACTGATTCAGTAAGTGTCAATGGTGTTTCGGTATAGTGAGATCAATTTAAGGATTAATTCCTACATCTACTGAACACCTCATATGAGAACATGAAGTATTGTCAAAAGCAGTAGATTGTATTGTAATCCATCCAGTTTAATGTCCTAGATCAGCATACTGTAGAAGAAAAAGGATCTCTTAGCATTTTAATAAGCATCTTAGCGTGGATTGAAGGGTGTGTATTGGCAGAAATGGAATATATTATTCATAACTATGTTTTCATTAGTGTATAATCAAGAACTGTTGGGTTTTTGTTAGCTTAGAATGAGCCCTTCATATCTACTTAGCGATTGGGTTCACTTCATGGAGTCCGCCCTGTTGCACCGCCACGTTTCTACAGTAGCCCAGAATGAACAAACCAAACACTGGCTCTAGAGGGAGCTTTTTGTGTTTGTACGCTTCCTGAAGGCCACCGTAGTCTTGTAACCCCTTGGAGAGGGAGGGCTGAGTGGAGGGGTATTCTGTTGGATGCAATCTGAAACCTCACCACTAGATGGCACTAAATCACACACACTGCTTCTTTAAGTTTTAATGCTCAATTTCACTGCCAATAAATCATTTTTAGAAACTTCAATTTTTTGAAGTTTTGATTTAGTCCACTTTTTACCCTTCCACCAGGGATTCCTGCTATGATTTTAAAAATACCTGATCCATAATTCAGCGCATGAAGACAATGATTTGACACTGATCCATCACCAGATCAAAAGCCAGATGAGCCAGCATTGCTGTAGCCATAGAGGGCTTGCTACATTATTCTAAACCAAGGACTAGGGAGGGAAGCCCTAATTGTCTAAACAACACACACCACATTTCTCATTTGACGCGGCATTGACATCTAACATATTGGATTCCATGCTGGAGCAATCAGACCAGGACTGCAGCGTTGGGGCACTCCGAGATGCGACCAGGAGCCAGGATAATTAACATTTATTGATACATGACTGCTGTAAGCCTGTTTGCCCAGTGAATTAAACCAGCTCATTACAGGCTTGATGGTGGGTAGGGGAGATAAATAATAGATGCCAGTCCACTCACTGGCACTTTAGCATGCATCAGGAGACCCCATCCACCACTGCCCCCTCCTTCCACCGTTCCTGACATCAATTTGCCCCACACAAAGTCGAGACATCCTCCCTTGAAACCAAAACTGACATCACCACTTCAATCCAATCAAGTGGTCTCATGTGGGCTCGCTTGGAGGTTTTAATGATGGCAGTTGTGGATAAAGATTAGGTTGAGTTCGGTACTAAATCAAATATATGCGCGAGTGCAGATACATTTTCAATAAAGTGAGGGTGTAATAATAAGCAGCGTAAATGTTTATGTCGCAGCTCATGGGTGTGTTTTGCTGCACCCCTGGGAGTGTTTCATGATAAAATCACAGATGTCAATACAGAGAGAAAAAAAGTTCTTTGTAGGTGTCAACGCCACAAACAGGTGTTGCTCTATTTTGCCCTCTCACTATGCTGCCTTGCTTCTGACACATGAGAAAAACCAATACGTTTTAGTGGAGTGTTACAGAGAGGCATCCTGACAAACACATGATGCTTTTTGTTGTGCTTCTTATCTTGTTCGCCTCCCCTGTCCTTTCCAATTGTTCTCCCCCCTGACAACATAACTTTCACACTCCTTCCCCCCACCTCCCTCCTGTAACCCCACATGAAATGCTGCCTTATCGGGCTTTCACCCAAAACACAGTGCATTTCCATCTGCCGCTCTGCCTTGTAAAATCCCAAATCAAAAGCTCACAAACACTCGATGCTTGGAACCAGGATATATACGTTTGAGAGGAACTAGTCATGGTTGGATGAGTGTTTTACTCCACCATACCACTGCCAGATCCAGCCTCAGCTTTTTCTTTTGCAATAGTTCAGAACATTACTGTCAATTTTCACTTTCAAAGAATACAACTTCTGATGATGAATAGATTATTTAATTATATTTGTGTTACAATAAGGTTTTCTCAATATTCACCATCTTGTACATTTTTGTACAATCATTTACAATGACAAGTTATGTCGAAACATTTTGTCTTGGAAATAGTAACAATAGCATTTGCATTAAACTGAACTAACAAGATAAAAAATGTAAAAAGTCTTCTGAAAAATACAATCTACTGTACTGTCATTAATGGCATTTTCACTAAGAGTGGGAAGACAATGGAAATCAGAGAAGAAAGACATATTTTATCTTTTATATTGTAATGGCTGTATTTTGTTCATTGCTCTTTCTTTAGTCAGTTTGGCCACATTTGAGCAAATATACACTTGATTTGTCCTACAAAATTAAAAGAATAACTTTTTTTTTTTTTAAAAAGCTTGTTTTTGAAGCACTAACTCCCTAAAGGTTACCCTGTTATCACACCCTGGAGTACACTGCTTCATCTCAGCAGCAAGGTGACAAGTTAAACCAGTGGAGGTCTGCAAAAACAAGGTTTCCAGATGGATTTCAATTGCTAATTTATTCAACTTGAAACTTATTTTCATAAGTTTTCTCATTGTTTAGAATTATCCTTTAATTGAAACACATGTGGCCCATTTTGCTTGAATATACAAAAGTTAAAATAAGGACCTCCACCGCCTTCTGGCCCAGTCTGATGTGACTGGGCTGCCTGGTTGGCGAGTGAATCATGGGAGCATAGGGCGCCTGTGTGGGAGAAGACTCTCTGTCCACTGAACAATTGCTTCTGTTATTGTATGACCTAGTCCCTGCTCATTTTTGCTAAGGATCATTATTACTCCACACATTTTAATAAAGGCTTGGTTGTTTGATTCATGCACTGTTGCCCCTATGCACTTTAACATTTTAACCTTTGGAGTAGCTATTTAAAAGCTGTGCTGAGAATTGTAATGTTCAGAAATTTCTCAAACAGAGAGGAAGAAGGCCATAGTGGAGAAGAAGGCCACTGAGGAGAAGAAGCAGCAGCCCCCCCCTTTGCACTCTTTGTTCCATCAGCAAGCAGGGCAGGAGTCAGCAGGTCCAGGTCAAAATCAAAAGTATTTAATATTGTTAACAGAAGCCAAAACAATCACAAACCAAATTACACTATTGATAGTAAAATATTTTAAGAAATATGAGACCCCGTTCATACCACAGGACAGATTGATGTATCTGCCCCATGGTAAGAAGGAAGTCTGATTCTCTCAGGGGACAAACAGCTCCTTTGCCCCCCCAGAGTTACATTCCGCAACCTATCGATCAGCTCCACGATTGGCTGAAGTCCAATGGGCTCCTCCTTGGATCCTGACCCATTGTCCTGGGCAGACACCTCAGTGAACTACCCACTTCCCCCGCAGATTTACACCTTCTGACTTTTCTCAAACCCCCAACACAGACTCAATATACATTCAATGACCACACTCCTTGGTTTAACACTACCTAAGTAAACACACTGTGACACATAATATCCAGCACTAGGAATGCTTTAAAACTTAAAATTCCTCACAGAGTACACTTTATTTTTTCAATACATAAAAAATTCTAATAAAAAAATGAAGCTGAAATTCACTCAATAGCATTGGTTTCAATGTAACTCTGTATATGCTCCTTAATAATATGCTGCCCTACTATTATCCCTTGTTTACAAATACAACTTTGGAGCTTGAGAGAGGTGCATTTGTTTTAAATTATTGTATCACAGTAGACATAAAATATGCAGAAAGAGATTTCAAACAAGAAAAGTGATGAAATTTTACATGCAGTATGTTTTTCCAATTATCGTGGACAGCTCGTGAACATGAAGATGTTTTTTCAGATGCTAGAAGCAAACAGGACAGATGATTGATACAGACACACACACAGGAGCTGTTCTCCAGACTATCAATGTCTGACTTTATAGACTTATGGAATATTTTGAGGGTTTATACAATAGGAAACCCATTTCCCAACAGCAGACAGGAGCACTGAGGCGGCACCTTAATGTAGTCATCGTCCACATAAATGGTAATTTAATTGGCTCTGGAACAGGTCCAGGTTGCGATTATCCTTCATGGTTAAGTTGCACTTGATTTGATTTTATATAAAGATCTGAGCCAGGATAATGTCAATACACTTTGTTTTGTTTCCTTCGCTAAAGGTGAGGGGATGAAATTCCAACACTCCGACCCTGTCTCATGGACACAGACGGCATTCGGTGGTTCAGTTGCGAGAGACGTGCTCTCATTGTCCTCATTATGTCACTTCTGTCATTTGCGATGCTTTTGCTCGTTTGTTTGTTGAGGGTTTGTTGGAGGACTCCTCCGGTGCCACCCATGAGGGTCTATCAGTATCAAAGCAACACGTCAGGAACCTGACACACATCACAAGGCTTTCTCCAACACTGCCAGGGCTGTGCTGGGAGTACACTGCAGTCTACGTGAAACTGACTCTGGTGAATCATATCAGAGGGATCTAAGAGCCCTCTGCACATATACAGTGATATGGTGCAAGTGATCATGTAGATGTGAAGGCACAAACAACTGTGTGGTGTCAGTTTATTGTCTGTTTTCAGTTTAAAGAATCTAAATAAAAATACAGGAGTTGGAATTTAGTTAGTATGAAGCTGATATACCCAAAATTTCAGAAATGTCCTCAGATATTTTGGTTAACACTTCTATTCTAAACACAGTGCAACATTTGTACCAAACTTTTTGTCAATACAAATTAATTAAAATGTTTTAATTTTGGCAATATTGCTCACTTTATTCAAAAAGGAAATACAACTGATTGCAGGATATATTTTACTTGAAAAGGCCATGCTTTCCAGTTTTCTGGAAGACTGCTGCTACAACAGCTGTCAGTTTTATAAAAAAGAAAATATTCATAGAAGAGCCCTACTGTAAAAGTCTACTTTGTTATACATGTCTACCTTGGACATCATTTTCCATTTGTGCTTAGTTTTGCAAAGTCAACAAAAGTTTGAAATATTGCAACAACGAAAATACTGAGTGAGGTGGAAAAGTTGGTGTATCTAAGAAGCAAAATGTGTCTCAAAGTTATCGCATTCTGTTGTTGTCTTCTTCAACTTCTTAAATATTTGCATAACAGTTGTAAACTTGTTTCAAATGTATTTGTGCCAAATTTGGATGGAAACTTTGCTTAAGAGTGGTATACTGGCCAAATACAATGTAATTTGTATGATCTCATGATGGTAGTTTGTGGTAGTACTGTGATCAGACACTTGACTGTTTTTTAGGGGTGTAACGGTTCACAAAATTCTCAGTTCGGTTCAATACGATACAGTTCGGTACGTTTCGGTATGTTTTCAGTACAGCAAAAAAGCAGAAACGCAAAATCCTCGCTGGTGTGACTCAAGTAGTCTTCAATAATGAAAGGTCGTGTTTGATACTTAAGATCTTCTCTAAAATCTTCCTCTATGAACTCAAACAGACACATTTCCTGGAAAGTTTTATTTTTCAGACTTAGTTACAGTGCAGCGGGTCTTGCGCTATCTCTCCTATCTCTCTCACATCATATTTACATTAAAATCAACACTTACACATAAAAATGTACTAGATTATGATCCATAAATGTGGTCAACACACGTCCCTCATCGTTCCCTGTTGTTGTCTGTTCTCACTCGTAGCTCTGCTGAAGTCTGAAGTCTCTGTCGTACTGGAGAGCAATTGCTGCTTTTGTTCCTTTATAGTTTGTGTGTGTTAACTTGTTGTACAGAACAAAATAAACATTAATAAGAAAAGGAAAGTCTTCCGTTTTGTGTCCGTCCTCTCTAAAGGACGCTGCTAACCGTGGCTTCAGACGGCCGCTCCGTAGGTCTGATAATGCTGCTGGTCACGCCGCTCACTAATCGCTCCATTAACAGCTGCTTCCTCCACAGACATGCAGACTTTAACTGAACAATAGCTGCTAGTAAGGACAACAAGGTCAGCAACGCCTGTAATCCGTTGAATTAACCTGGTAGTCGATCGATAATCAAGGCTGTTGTTGTTTGTGAACATCCGGTCACGTGATAGGAGCGTGGCGAATCAGGGAAGGACATCACGTTACCAATTTCAGCTATATTTTTTTTTCAAAAGCAATTTAATATTATTCAAACGTATTGTTCGGTTCGTAATGCGTACCGAATCGTGAACCCCGTACCGAACGGTTCAATACAAATACGTGTATCGTTACACCCCTACTGTTTTTGTATAGCTTGAAAAGTGCTTTGTAAAGCCACTATTAGGGTTAGAACCATTCTAGCCTTGTAAATGGATTTGTACTGCTATTTGAAGTATCAGCACTCAGTTATAAGGAGCATTACAGGACCATGTGGCTCCACAGTGGTTGTGACTTTGACAAATCCTAACTCTGACAGACCAAGATGACTTTTGGAACTTGCGGCGCAGTGGTATCACCTCTATGTATGGAGCAATTTAGCCATTCCAAGTTCTGTTGGAAACATCACTGCTGAGTCTCTGTAATATTGCCTATGGGTGCATGTCTGACTAATGCTTCCTTCCTTTTTTCTTTCTGTCAGTACTATAGCTTTTTTTTGTGACCTGCACACAGATGCTTTCCCTGTCTTATCATCTGTCCCAGTAATCTAGGAGTCAAAATAAGCTGCTTCTGTCTCCAGAGCAGTTTTTCTAAGAAACATAGGGAGTTATTTGTATGTATGCCAGGCCCTCATCCACATGCAAGATGCCTTAAATGATAGGTGCTTGTATTAAAGGCAATAATTATATTTCAAGAATGGATCTTGCCTTTGTTTACTGTTTGCTTCTCTATTTATTTGCGTCTGAGTCCTCCCTGAAGAAAACTAAAAGTACAATCAGAAATCAAAAAGCAAGCAACATGTCTAATATGAAGGTACCACTACACTTCAAATATGCAGCTATTTTATATGAGTTATTTATGTTCAGCAGCAGCTGTCAAGCCCAATGTAGGAAGTAGTGTGATGCTCGTAGTGCAGTGAAAATGAGGGTGTGAAAGTCAAGGTGGTGGAATGGCCAATAAGCATTTACTTTCAAAGCTGGCAGCCCACTTTTGTTTCTCATCATATAATAGAAGAACCGCAGAAAGCAATAAACAGCCATCATCACAATAAAATAAAGCGCTAATGGATAGCGGTCAATGTTGCTGATCTAAGAAGTGAGGCTGTGTTTGTAGCTCCTATTTGTATCCAATCCAATGTGTTTTGGAGTTGATTTAGCACAGAATATTAAAGAGAGACAATTAGCTTTACTTTGGCTAGTCATCACAAATATTGGGGGGAGACAAATTTATATTCTTTCCATGGTAAATTAAAAAATGTCCCTTTTATACATACATATCTCTCTTACCTTAACAAATGGGTTTTAATTGCCTAACATTATCCATGTCTTATATTTAAGTTTCCACTTACAGATATTTAAAAATGTTGGTCATGAACATTCTCTTGTTTTTCCTAAAACTCCAAAAAAAAATTCTCATGAATAATAGTTTCAATTTAACATTATTTGTGGGACATGAAGCTGAAGTAGATGAGTCTGTAGAATATACCATCTTTCACCATTTGCTCTCTTATTCCTTCTGATAAAAAATAATAACATACAATTCCTTGTCATTTACACACACTTCAGATTGGCCAGACCCCATTAAGCCCCGCAACTGGCTGAAAATGTGTGATTGGACATCTTCAGAAATGGTCACACTGTCTTGAGAAGTCATTTGATTTTCTATGGAGAGCTTGAGTGTGTTCTGTGACCTAAAACAGTAGCAGAATCCTCACCAATCCATCAAAAGATAGAAAACTGTAGGGAAACTAATATGTCTAAAAAAGATAAACCTAGTGTTGGCTGGGCCTCCGGACATGCAAAAATAATACAATAGTAGTTTGTCAAACCTTATGGCATTGTTTGCTGCTGTCTTTATAGCCCAGCCCATCAGCATTTTATAGCTCAGACTTTTAATAAGAGGTAAATAGGACAATTGACAATTATGAACCATTTCATTAAGGAGTATTTAGATTTCTGTTGAGTAAATAACAGTCTATTTCCTGCTCACAGGAAATCCCATAATTATGGTATGCTGCTTTGCTTTTAACTTAGTTTTATTCAGATTTTTATATTATTTATTGTAACATCCCCATTTTTAAAACATTACGGTTATTTGGATAATATGGCTTTAGTAGTGTAGTCTCATGGGATAGATCTATAACAAGGAAACACTCAAAAACAACATGAAAGTAGAATACGTTGTTGCCGCCTCCAGTCCCAGACTGCACTGAGGAGCATTCTGGTCAAGATGAGTCAAATACATTTCCTTTCCCAGTCTGTTGAAGAAACAATTGTCTGTATCTGCAATTGAACACAATGAAATCTACTCACTGTGTCTACCAGTTTTACGCATGAGGATTGTTCTGCTAAATCATTCTTGATTAAGCTGATGGTGGAGACCGACGAAGGTAAAAGTCCCAGAATAACTAATTTCACCTTAACAAGTGAGCTTCACCTCATTTAGTCAACGTTAACTTCCACAATTATTGCTTGCAGAAGAACAAATGTAAATTAAAATCAAATTCCGCATTAGCCATGCTTCACTGATTTTAACCGCACAGAGGAACAGATGGAAACTGGCGGCCACGTTGAATCGTACTGCTGCAAAGTCATTTTCAAGAGAAACACTGGTCAATCTGTGGTGAGCAGCAAAACAACATGTGTCCAACAGCTTTCCATTTGGAAACTAATGGAGCTGTTGTGTCGAGATGTTGGAGACGAGTAAACCTGAATGACACCAAAACAGCTGGTGAGGTGTAATGATGATTAACAACAAGACACGCATACAAGCGCAAGGACTCTTGGACAATAAGCGCGCACACACACACACACACACACACACACACACACACACACACACACACATCCAACTCACTACCCTCTCAAGGGAGCACCTCCACAACCTTCAGTGATGTTTTTATCATTCGGTGTTTGATCCTACTCTCCTTCTCCGTGTGTCTACCCTCAAGCCCGGCCAATTCAAGTGGCCAGGTGTAGCAACTTCAGAGTAGCTAACACAACAGCCCTCCAATCACTGTGTTCTCACCAACACCACAATTGTATGCGACAAATTATTCTGCATTTTCACACTCCGGGGCTGAAAACATCAAATCAGCAATCCAATTTTTCCTCTTTGAAATTTTGTGACCGGCTGCTGCAGTAGTTACACTGACATGCAAGAGACCTTTTCCTCTTCCTTCTCTCTGAGAGCATATTTCACCAGGCTTTATACGTCAGATAATTTGATACACTCGTGGAGAAACCTTTTTCGCAGCAAGCTTAGGGCGGCTGTAATCTATATTTTTTATAATAATGTATCAAATGTCAATGTGAAAGGGGTTGTTTGTAGTGAAGAACATGCAGCTCCTCTTGGCTTTACGGAGCTTTATAGTGGCTTTGAGCTCATTGTTTCGCTGTCAGTTATTTCATGTGGTTTAGGTCTAACATGCGGTCAGAGGATTTACAGTGGGTCAGAAAAAGTATTTTTCACTATGGTATTGTTGGGTCAAGCCACTGACCTACAACAGTGCCTTGGGGCTATACATCCCCAAGTCTGGGTAAGCTAACAGTTGATGGGACTGAATGGGGTCAAAAAGTGAGGTTATTGGGATGAACGCCAAATCAAAGTCCAGCTACGGCCTTTTGTCCGTGCTGTAGTGTGACCTGTGGCTACGTTGTGGCCGCAGCTGAACAGGAAACATAATAGGATGAGTCTGACATTTCCCACAGCTTGACACAAATCCATGCCGGTAATGACCAGTATGCCACAACATCACTGGAGTCTCCAACCACTGCACTATACAATCACAAACAACATCTGTTTAATTGCAAACCATTAAATCATTAGCTGATGTTCATGTAATGTGGTCATCAGCAGAGAAGGTACTGCATACCTTCTCCCACACCACACAATCACACTTCACAGCCAGCATTGGCCGGCTCAGCGTACCACCCTATCTTATCAACCCCCCCCCCCCCCCCCCGCCCCATTACCCCCCCCTCTCTCAGTCATTCTTCTGCTCCATTGGGTACAAAGCCACTCGCTCCCCTCTTGTTCTCTACTCAAGCAGAATCATTGGCATTGACAAACATCATTATAATGTTCCTCAATGAGCGCTCTACCTTTAGCTGCATGTTGTAGCCTGCGGGTGGCTCTTCTCCTGAGTGGATCTATGTGCTGACCCGTGTTTGCATGCTCGCAGTTCGAGCGTCCACTCCAGTGAATCACACACCCAATTCCCTTCCCCTTCCTCCCTACTTTTCAGAATAGTATGCATTAGCTGGAAGATTTTTGGAGGGGAAGAAGACTGACATCATGTAGCATCTATTTTTATTAGAAGTTAGTGAAGCTCTGGTGACACTTACATGACTAATTGCTGGGAACACATGTGAAAAAGAAATATGAATAGATTCTTGTTTCTTTCCTTTTACATTTTTTAGAAAAGCACAGTGATTAAGACAAGTGAGAAATAGTTTACATTTTACATTTACATGTAAATTGCATTGATGCCAGAATATCTGATAATTTAAGATGAATGGGAGTATTGTGTAGCTCAATGCTCTACTCATTCAAAGAAGGCTAATTACATGAATGAATACATATTTTTTGGATTACACGTATTTGTCAATAGATGATGGGCAGTGGCAAGTCTTGCTGATTTGTATGGTGGAGACTTAATGCCAGCAGAAAAGAGGATTTAGTGAGTAAGCATTACATTATGTGGAGTCGAAGCTTTGATGAATTACAACACCTTGTGGAGCTGCTGCTTATTCATCTTCTCCCAATCTGGTCTCGGCATTTTTCGTGATTTAATAAACTAGTGGATGAGCTTGCCTTTTCATTATTCAAATAAAAATGAAAAATGTTTAAACATATTCTAATATAATTTTAATGCAGAGGCAATTACTACTGTATTTACACACTATGTGTGTACAGTATGTGTGTGATTGTGCGAAATAAGTCACAAAAAATTCAGAATGTTCCCTCATTTATTGGTGTTCTGCTCAATGTAAATTACAGACACTTTATAATTTAAGGGCCCTAATATGCATGAAATATTAATCCATGGTCTATTAGTGACATGCTGTCACAGAGTCTGTTGGGGGCTTAAGTGTTCATCAGGACTGAGCTGTGCTTGGAGCGAGTCTCCTGCAGACTGTTTCAAGTCTTAACACTTCGCGTCTTTTGTGAATTTGTCATCCTACTGAGCTATCAGGAAAAATCAGACATGTCCGTGGGCAGGGTGTTTTTGTATGCTAAAACTATTATTTTCTTGATGATTTGTAGAACACATTACTACGTGTGTAATTCTGACATCACCATTAATGTTGCTCAAATTCCAGACATTAAGTTTATATTGGGTGTCAACACAACATGTCCTTCTTTTTATTTGTGCATCTAATAGAGGTACATCAGTGATGTGGCTCTGGTTAGGAGGCATGTGGTGACTATGACTTTTCCTAACCTTGGCAAGATGATGCAGTGACCAACTGTGAGGCCGGCTGTCCGTCTCTCACTGGGCCCTTTTCTTTAAGAGACAGGCCTGGAAATGTTGCCAACACATTCCTTTTTTTCTGGAAAAAGTCTTTAAAAAAATGGGAAACGCACTCATTAAGTTATTATGACAAAAAATTGTGGCCAAATTAAATCAAATGCTTTAAAAACCGCAAGAAAATTGAGACCCCTCTGTGGAAACATAATCTTCTTCATGCTGACGTTGTAACTACCTTGTTAGTGCCATTGGATGTTGTGGTTCTGCTGGTCCTTTCTGGGACAGATCATGAGGAACAGATGTACCTGTTGTCAGAGATGAGAGCCCCTCCAGGGCGGTGCTAGCTCTGTGCTCTGGGATCATGTGTCCTCTCTGTTACCGAGTCCAAGAGGTGTGTGACACATTTGTGACAGATTGGATTGCCAGGTGTCCCAGTTGGTGGCCAGGTTTTCATGTGCTCTGGCCCAGAGATACCACATAGAGCATTTTCAAGCAAATGCTAAAGCAGCCGTTTTAAAGTGCGGATGCAGATTTTTAATGGGCCAGTGGTAACCAATGCAATGGTCTGGTTGTGTCTGTGTTTTCAGACCCGTCAGCACAATGTACGTGCTCATTTTGGCTTTTTATCAAATTCAGCTCATTGATTTTCCTCCAAAATAGTTATTACACAAAATGATATATGTGATCAGTGATCACCATTTCAATGAAATCACAAACAATATGGAGCCTGTTTCCGTAGTTCCTGAAAAGTAGCTGCATTGGACAATATAGTATAGCGGATTAGTAATGTGAAAACGGCTTCCCATTAGAGGCAGGGACAAACTAAGTGGCATGCAAAGTAGAAAGGTGAGATGACTCCTGAAATCTAATGTTACCTTGTTACCTTGTTACCTTGTGTGTGTGTGTGTGTGTGTGTGTGTGTGTGTGTGTGTGTGTGTGTGTGTGTGTGTGTGTGTGTTGGTATAGGAGGCAGTACACCTGTAAGCCCGGCACTCACTGGAGCAAAGCCTATTAGAACAAGCATAAGACATATCCCTCAGACTGTGAATACATACACACACACACACACACTCACACACACACCCGTTTCAGGCAGACAAGACATTGTACAACGCAGGCATGAATTACCATCTTGATCATACCCACAGCAGCCGCAATGTCACGCAAACGTATTGTTCTGTCTAATGCTGAGGTCACCTTCAACAAGACAACAAGTCTCTGTCTGCAACGCTGATGCTTTGTTCTAGCCATGGAATGTATTTCTTATCCATCACAAATGCCTATTCATCAATCGACAGTGGAGAATCCAGTGACTGTCAAGGGTAAACTTATTTCGCCCCCTGAGATTGTTGGGTTTGACTGTAAACACAAGGTGTGACATTCTGAAGTCCACTTAATTCAACAGCAACGCTTTTCCAAAGTTTATTTCCAATCAATTCCAAAAGATTAGTCATTCCATTGACAGTCTAGCTTTTAGTATCTTGGGCTCTTTTGTGCATTTTCCAATATTTGGTGCAGATTAAATATTGATTTCCATGCATTTTGGAACACAGTGAAAAATGTTCCCTTGAGTTGGATTATATGGGGCGTTCATTTCTCTGATTCCTATATTTTGACTTGAGAGGTGAGATTATACCAAATACCTTGCACTGGTGGCCTTTAAATACTTGAGTTATTTGAGTATTCTGCAAGCCTTTGTGAAACCCCTTGTCCCCAGCAGTGATGAAACTCCACTAAACTTACTTTCCAGTGCGCCAAGTCCTTTAAGCAATCAAGGAAAGGGGAGAAAATAGACAATCTCCAAGAGAGTATCTCATGCTGATTTGCTCGCCATGCTTATCCAAATAGTCTGGCTCCTTATCAAATTGAATTGGTTTATTTAAATGAGAGTGAAGTCCCTTTTGGTCAGCAGAAGATTAATATTGATTTAATCTGAAATTGTTAAATATGGGACAGATGGTGACAGTAGAAAGACCTTGAATTCTGAAACCGTCGTCTATAATATAGTGTTTTTTGTTGTTGTCTATCTTCTTTTCTGCATAGAGACGTGGCATCTAGAGACTAAAACATGTTCTTAAGCGGACTAAGCGAGACTGTAGTGAGAAATAACCATAGTTGTACACCTCTCGCACCTCTTTACACTGTGAAACCAATAATTTTTCATGCAGCATTGAAACTGGAAAATATGTATGCTGCTCCAGCAAAATGTAGTATAATAAGATAAACTGCTTGCACCCAGGGGAATACAGTAAAACGTGTACGACTTGATGATCTAAAGTAAATGTCTGTTTGAATACATGTTGTTTTCCTCACTCTAATATTTTACAAATTAATAAACCATTGCTGCTCTCATCCTCACTAATACGCTGCTATGATTACAATAGATGTTGCACATAATCATTTCCCTTGGGTGAGTGATGTTACCGATTGTGAAAAATGAGAATTGTTTGGTTCAACTGTAGTACAGAGGCTGTTTCAGCATCCTCGTCCACAGCTCATTAAAAGCCGTCTCCTTGTGCCAGTAGATAATTACAAAGGATTTACTGCAAGCCCTCGCCTTGAAATAGGGTAAGCCTCACCAGGGCCAAGTGTCAGCTACCTGTTTTGTAGGTGATCACAGCAAAGTTAACAGAGTCTCCACAGATCAGGTTCAACTGAATATCTAATTACAGATATCATAAGCACCGTGATGACGTGGCCTCTGCTTTCATCTGAGCGCCAGGTAGTGAACTCCAGAGTATCCACGAGTGCACTACAAGCTTGATGCTTGCTTGTTGTTATTCTTTTATCCCCGACCACACGCACAGGAGCAGCCTTTGAGCCTCTGCAGATGCTGGTGAGAGCTTGGAAATCAATGCACTCAAACAGGGATAAGAGGGACTTGGTTTTGGATAACTCAGGATGTCTTAGTGTGCATTATTCATTAGACAGGAGAGACACAATTGCTGCCACTGCAGAGGTGTACTGGAGACAAAGAATATGAAAGCTTAACCATATCGCTCCCTAAATCTCAGAGCACAAGTGTTGCAATTCCCAGTGTTTCTCTCATGTCCTCTGTTGGAGCAGGTACAATACAGCCTCTGATGGTAATGTAAAACTGTATGAAATGGAAAAAAGGGCAAAAGCCTTTTCCTGTGGCAGGCCTGCAGCACTTTCTGGTTTGCTGATGTGTAATTGTAACCAGTGTACACATAATCTTATCAAAATACTAATTACTGCATGACTAAATGTGGACACGGTAAAGGTTGACAGGTGATCACTAGCATAACATGATTTTCACATGAATCATTTCAAACAATTTAATCTCTGACTTAGCTTCCCTGCATATTCATCCATGCATGCAGATCTGTTTACATGTGTGAGGCTTCAAAGCATCTTTATGTGAGGAACTGCAGTATGCCTTACCCATCAGCAATTAACTGGTTATACATTTTCTTTATCTGTGACCCGACATTACAATGTTAACGCTAGCTGAGAGAAAGGGAAGGGAAGTTGCCCATGATGTTAGATCCATGTGCAGTTAGGAAACATGGCTGTTTCGAGGTTCTGCTGGTTCTGCTGGTTCTGTGCTTACTTTCAATCAGACGCAGAGACAAGCGTTTGAAATAATTCATGTATTTACAGGTGCAAATATATACCCACATTTCCTCCAATGTCCACATTGATGATTTCTCACTGAATGTAGGTGTCATCACAGCAAATTTCAATTTGCATTTCATTCAGAGAATAACTTCTTTTCAAGCTGTGAGATGAGAGCGAGGATTCTCATGAAAAGCTGCGTATAAAAGCATATTCATTACTGATCATCACAGCAGTAGAAGAATGTATTTTTGAATTACCCAAGCACATTGAGTTCGGGCTAAATATATTAATGTATTAATCATGTTGCTAAACAAAATGTGCCCGCAAGTAGGTGGCCTTCGTATGCTTCAGGAGATTGACAAACATCCACAACAATATATGAAAAATACAGAAAAGCTAAATAATAGCAAATCTCCCATACATCTCTCATATACAAATTAGTGAAAACACCTCGAGGGCATGCAACACACAACATACAAATATACAACTTTTTCAGATTTTAATGCACAACAAAGGTTGTCATTTTGTCACTGTCAGTTTGTTCTTTGAAGAAGTAGCTGTCACTTCAAATCTGGAATATGTCTTAAATACCATAGTGACTAAAGGCTCCAGGGGATATGTATCATATAAATCTTTTTTGGTGTATTTCAGATCCTCCTTCAGAAGTGTGACGTGTTTCAGAAAATATTTAATTTGCATAGGAGCAAACAAACACACACACACACACACACACACACACACACACACACACACACACACACACACACACACACACACACACTCAGAAATCAAAATTCAGAGGGCATTTCTTCATACAGGTTTTGCTTTGATTGTGTTACATTCAGTGGGTGATTTGCCACGTTCCTTCGACCCTTTCACATTGCTCTCCGGTTGCATTGAGACAGCTGGGTACATAGACACAGGATCATACCCACACTTTTAGAAATACATTTACTGGCAGCAGAAGTACTTTGGAACAGGATGAGTGTGACAAATTAATTCTGCTTATTTGTCATCACATCTGCTGTGTTTGGACAGGTATACCATCCTGATTTATTTTAATAACGCCCATGTGTTGTGTGTCCAGTGTTTTAAAATGGTATGTTGGGAATTTATCGTGACACTTAACATACAAAGCAGATTGAAATAGCAAAGTTTTGATAATGACGACTTCAATAATGGGAATTATTGCTTAAACTTGAAGTAGTCTGGGTTGTAACCTCCTTTCAGAGGGACAAGTACCTCCATTTCATGGTTCAAGAACTCAGCTTTTCTAAGTGAGAAGACAGATTGGCTCAAGGTTAAATGCTTTGGCTAGACAGTCATTAGTGTGCAGCAAGTGAAGGCTTGTGGAAAGAGAAAAAAACTCTTGATTTTCTGTGAGATATCTCCTACACAGATAATTTGGCCCGTGGAGCCAGTAGTCGCATGTCAATATCAAAGCCCTGATGTTGCGGCTATTTCAAACTAACATGAGTAATTAGAAAAAAGTAGTTCTGTCTTTTTGTGTAAGTATTTCCCAGAGCTTCCTTGGTATTACACCTGTGTCATTAGATAATGGGTATCTCTGTCAAAATAATGGTTTTGCTTAATTTAGCTCATGTCAGTTAAGCTGTATTCATTAAAACGGCTACTGATCTTTTTTTTTTTGTTTGACAACTGGCAGAAACTGATATTTCAGCAAGTCACTATTATTATGGCACACACCAAGAATGTCCAGATCAACTTAATTTATTGAGTCAATTGTTCAAAACATGTGCAAACATTGTGGATTCTTATGTCCATCACATGATGGTATGGTAGGATTGTAGAAGCTAATGTAGCTACAAAAAGGTGAATCTTATCCAAATATTATAAGCAGAAGTCTTGGCAGTATCAGGCATATAAATTACATCTCATACTGACAAAATATTGGGAGGGTGGGCGAGGGAGATCTGTGAGACTCAACTCTTACTAAATTGAGGTAAATTTCCTGCAGATACACAAAAGAAACATATTATTCTATCATAAAAATTGACTCAAATCTGTTACCTCCCTTTGACCATTAGGCTCTACAGTATTGAAGGTCTGCATATATCCATTATATGTCTCTCTTTTCAATAGCAGTTTAATGATGCCGCCTACACTTTGGGAAGGCAAGACTCTTTAAAACCCAAAAATGTTTGAGTAGTGGCTGACCCAAATTTCTAACCCTGTCTCCTGAAAATGATGTTGAACAACAAACTTCTATCAGCAAATGTAGTTTAGAGGAAATACACTGACACTCAGATTATGTTTATTACCAACATAATGAGGAAACATTTGCAGTAGAACAAACATCGAAACTGTTCACTGCTATCAAAAGATGTTCCCACTGAATGGTTCTACAACATTTTTTTATTTGTTTTCTCGACAATATCCCCTTGTTGAACTCATAAAGGGAAGTCGATGCAGCAGAACAAGAGATGACACCATTTTTATTCCATGTTATGCAACCTGACAGCTGACAGTTTTGTTTGGAGATTCAGGTGTGTTAGGCTATAGTAGTAAGCAACAATTGCATCTTCGAGGTCTAGTGACCTCACCTCTTTATAACTCGATACCTCCAATGAACCTAAACAGCGCTTCAGCTTCCTTCAAATATATTTGGTGACGGCATAATGTACATTTCCATTTCTAATATCTGCTTTGTATTCTGAGATTATCTTCACCTCTGCTTTCAACACTATTATCCTGAATCTGCCACACAGCAATGTGTTGCAGGTCGACACTGCTCCCTCAATGAGTGGGTGGATATCGGACTTTGTGACAGACCGAAGGCAGCTAACTGTCAAATCCCAGGCTTCAAACACAAGTACTACACACACTGAACATCTGTGATTGTATGTCTTAACGTGTCCACCATGCTTCTTTAGTTTCTGAACAATACTTGTCTTGTGAGCTTCAGCTCCTAAAATCTACCACTCAACACCCTTGAGATGAGCCCACTTGTATGTAAACTGTGGAGAAGAGAATTCACTCTTTAGGGACTATAGATTTGCAACAAACCATAACTGAATTGTTTTTGTTGATTAGTTTACTAATCAGTGAGTCTATAAAATGTCGACAAACAGTGAAGGATGATCATCAGAAGCTCCCAGGGCCCAAGATGATGTCTTTAGATTGCTTATGCGGTCCAACCAGCAGCCCAAAACCCTAAGGCATTGAATTTACAATGCTATAAAACTGCTACAAAGCGGCAAATAACCACATTTCAGAAGATGGAACGAGCAACTAATCAATTAATCGACAAATCATTTCAGCACCCAGACCTTGGTGACATGCCTGCCCCACTTTGATATTAAATGGGTACTGTGGATGTAAACATATTACTCCTGCTCTTCCTTAGTCTATTACACAGATTCATTTCAATGTCAGCCATAAAACATGGCAGGACACCGCACTTTCAATGATGCTTTGTTGTTTATATTTCTTGCTTTTGACACATTTGGTGGACAGGAATCCATCATGAGTTTAATCATGGAAATGAGTGGTTTAGTGCAAAAGTGAATCTCAATCTCATGTTTTTTTTTCCTGTATATATTTGTATAAACAGCTTAAACCAAGTGAGGCCTTAACTAAGTCACAGATTTACTCCATGTTTGACAAAATAGCATGTTCTTATCAGGCTGTAAGGTTTGGCTGTCATCAGCATAATTATTAAATGAGCATGAAATATGTCCAATCAAAAGCCAAAATGAAAGATCAAGTAGTTGATGCCCACTGCAGCTGAAAAATCGTAATGTCATTCCTGGTCCGGTTTTGCAGGTCAGAAAAGTATATAGACCGCAGGCATCAGCCGCTGGTTTACCGCCACATCCTGTTGTCCTAAGGATAAGCTCCAGTGTGCTGTCTGCATTGCTGAGCAGGCTACTGAGCTGTTGACTGTCCTTCATTTGATTAAAACTGAGTGACACCATGCAGAGACAAGGGCAGGGAGGATTGCCCTAACTCAGTCAATTCACACCTTACCATCTGTGGCAAAAAAACCTGCTCTGACAGGCCGCTCATGTCCAGTTTATTACCCCCTTCACCTCATCGCTTCTCACAAGCACCAATTAAACCAGTCCCACCGAAAAGGCAGAAAGAAAAATTTTAAAATCAGAAGTAAAAACAAGGTTTTATTTTACTGTGCTACAGAACACGAGAGTAATCTCAGATTCAACATGTTAATTCAGCTGCTACTATACTGTGAAGAACCAACTAGCAAGTCAAGAAGCAGGTATTTGCAGGCTAGTTAGCTTTTTGGCTAAAGACAAATCCCTACCTCCAAATAAGCCTCTACAAAGAAGATACCTATTAATGGCAACAAGGATACAGGTAATATGTCAGCAAGACTTATTCTGAAGTGAAACAGAGTTGAAAATCAAATTAAGAGATAGATAAATAGAGGATTACAAATTATATACTTCTCTTATACCTATTAATTAATTGAGGATTTATAGGTCTAACTTGAGCCTTTCTCTGAGGTGGATGTAAAAGGAGCTTTACATACAACAGTATGACATGAACAAATTAGGGAAAATGTTTGAAATTAAAGGCAATATTTATTTAAGATCATCGGTTTAAATGTGTCTAAAAGGGCGTGTGGCAGTGTGACACCTTTGCAGAGAATATTCTGCCCTCTCTTGCTCTGAGATAAATGCTGGTCTTTCTGACTCCTGGTGGCGTTGACAAGTTACTCATTTCAGCATCTCATTTACAGCCTCGGGACAAACGTAATTCATGTATTTAAATGACATCTTCCAAACAACAATGAAAAGCTCATTGTCGCACAGGGATGGTCGCTGTGCAGTCTCTGCAGAGCCGAGGAAATGAGTAAAGCTGCATGAGGTAAAATTCTATTAGTTTTTCTTTTGGTTAGAATCATCACAGTAAAATGATAAGAAAATTTCCCTCCAGTCTTGAGCGTTAAAGAATTCATGAAATGGTCGAGCCCAGCGGCAGTTATTTGTGTTTAGGATGCCTATACTATTAAGTGTTCCTTGGAGCTTTGATGTGTCATTATTAGCTGTGTGTTTGGGTGACTATACTAATTGTTCATTCAGTAAGTTAATCCAAATACTCTTTTTTTCTTTTTCTTCCCCCTTTGCCTTTCCAAGGCTCAGCGGGGCATTCAGTGATTTCTGCTGTAATTATCACTCTCCCATTGGCTCAAACTGAAGTAGATTCTCTTAAATCCCACTCAACATTATGAGTGGATTATGAGCCACAGGCACAGTGCATATAACAAGTTCGGACTGTTTAAACTTCATGAGGTGGCAGTTTTGTTGAGTAGAAGTAGAAAATGATAGAAACAAATGCACACCCATTATACAGATCTGTTTCTTCCTAATTTTGTGTTACTATGCCATATCACACACACCTCATGATAAATTGCTGTGAATCATTTTTGCTACAAAGGTACAGGTTATTTGAAGTGGAATACCTTAATCATCACTTTTTTCTGTGACTTTCAAAGCAGCAGGAGGCAAACCAACAGAGCTGAAAAAAGGCTTCTGTTACCAAATGAAAATGTAACAAATAGGCCAGCAGACAAAATGTAACTTGAGTAAATATAAACTATAGCTGTCTTGTTTACTTTCCGTAACAATAATACAGTGCACAGTGTAAAGATTTGACATTACTGTACACTGCTACCTCTGTGATGGTGATTTAGTTGCTGCAGTTTTGTCTTTTTATAATATTTTTTGTGCAATTTTTCCCATGAATGTCTGTTACATTCTTTGACAGTGGCATGTGACTGATAAGGAGTACAACTCTGAGGTACCTATAATTTACATAAGTATTTCCTTGTTCTGGGCCTATACTTCTAACTCTGCTGTATTTGCTTGACAGCGGTAATCAACCAGTTAGTTTGCAGATTAAAGGCGCTGCACACTTACAAAGGTGTTTTTTTCAATTCTTCTGGCTAATCAAGCCTTGCCCGGTGTACGTAGTTGGGTAAACTCTATGTACTGATAATATAACTGATAACTTGATACAGATACAGTACATCAAGGGCCAGGAGTATGTCAATCAGTCCTGCAGTCCTGAGAAGAGCTCTAATTAGACAACATAAGTGAAAACACCTGTGTGTGGACTATGTGTGTGGAGGCAATAACTTTTACGTTTTGACATTTTATAATAACATTGATGTATTTTTACTCTCCGCGTGAGTTATATTTTAAATGCAGGGCTTTTACTTGTAGAATATTTATCCAAATTAGTATTTCTACTTCAGGTAAAAACATCCTAATAAGCATGTAAACATTTTTTAATGCTTATATTTAAAATCCTTAGGAAGAAAAGGAAAAAGATACAGACAATAGCAACACAAATTTCAGATAAGGAAGATCATGTATAGACTCGTTAGTCTTCGTGTTATCTTAAGGATGGGACGTGGAGGAGAACGTGCCGTGAACCTGCAGTCCACCTACGACAGCCCATTGGGTTTACTGTATACCAATCTCCGATGCCCCATGTGCCACTGCCGCCGCAGGCTACTACAGTCCTCATCCTGTGTGGACCAACCCGACGCTCAGACCGAACCCCGCCGTCAACTAGACCGTGAGCACTTTCTGCTCCTAAAATTAATTCCTACACCGTCATCTAAAAAAAAAAACCCTTCACACAGCTGCGGGTTTGGTTCCTTTCAGCCTGGCGGCGGTGCGAGCGGGACTGCCGCGGTGCCCTATACACGAATGTGCTGAGGGGAGGACTGGACTGTGGAGAGCGGAGGACTCTAAAAACACCGAAGGCACTAAGAGGGGGAAAGAGTGGACGCCAGCGTTTAAAGGTAGCCTGCCTCCGAAGAGGCGAGAGGAGAGTTTTGGGTCCATTTCTACGAGAGCACAATATCTGCACTTTGGAAGAGACGGAACTTCACTGTCGCCGTCGACTCGACGCTGGGAGTTGCAGGGGGCTGAAGGAGTGAATAGATGCGCGGTGTAACATGGATATCCGAGAAGGGGTAAACAGCAGAAAACACCGCAGGGAACGCAAGCCCACTCAGGTAAAAATCTACAACTGTTTGCTTTTCTCTATTTTCTGCCTAAACTGTCATTTTAATATCCCTAACACATTATCGCCTATTTTCGGTCTGTGCTATCATCAGGCTGCTCTTAACCCTCAGTCTGCAGAAACTTCGACTTCTGGCATCGAGGATAAACAAGTCAAATGGTGTAAAAGCTAATATTTTAGACATTTACTGAGACGTATCAACATACAGCCCGTCATATCCTGGGATTTCCAGACTATGCTCATTTATTTTTTATTTCCCACATCTTGGACATGCTGTAATATGTGTGCGCTGCCTACTACGACTGCACTTCAAGTCATACACTATATGTCCAATCTGCCAATTTGAAGACTAACAGCGTTGACATACCAATTCCCAATTAAGTTGTACAATTTCCCCATAACCCATTAGAGATAATGACATTTTCCGTCTCCTCTTAATTTCCACGAGCATCGTTTACACCATGCATGTTTTCTGTAGGAGGGCACGAATCCACCTATCCATTCTTCGTAATTTAAAAACTCTGGCAGCACTCATTTGTTGTCAGCGATCAACAGGGGATTGGACTCAGTCCAGTCTCATCATCGCTCCCTTCTTTTGATTGCATCCTGATTGCAGTTCAGATTGTCTAAAGTCCTTTAGACTCCGTTTGAAAATAACTCCTCTTGCAATCAAGTGTCCATATGTTTGACAGGGAGCTGCCTTGCACATTATGATTCTGCTATTAAGTAAATTAGCGATGGCTCAGGAGGGGGGTTCTTCTGACAAGTGACTACTCTGTGCCACAATGTTTGCAGTTTGTGTCATTTTCTTCTCTGTGTTGTGAGCACTTTCTTTTGTTTCATGTTGACATAATGCCAGCTGGATGTGCCCTGCAAAGTGTTCCTACCAGAAGCTGTGGTTTAATTCCCTACACAAATGCTACTTTGGAGTGCAGTTACTCTTCTTACCTTTTTAGTATACGAGTGGTTTGGAATAGTAGATCTACTACAGGTCTCCTCGGGGGAAGTGTGCTTATGGCTGGACACGTTTCCGATGATGTCACTGGCTCAGAGAGAGGAGGAGGGTGGGACATGAAGTTCATAGTACCCCACTGAGCGGAGCCCGGTATGCATAAGAAGTAGACAAACAGCACATAGACCGACGAAGGTTGATCCGAGCAAAAACAATTTCACTGATGGGTGAAAGTAGGGTTTGCCATGTCTGAACCCTTTGCTTAACTATTACCTGAAAATGTTAAAATCCTGATTTGTACTAATCAGACTGCAGATCCTTTCCCTTGCACCAGATATCGGTCCATACTCAGTCTTTTGCTATGTGTTACTTTTTTTCCCCCCATTTCTCATGCAGACCACCTCAGTGGGGTAGTATGGAGTCTATAAAGTCCACATTCCAACCTCCTCCACTTTTTAAATCAGTGACATCGTCAGACCATCAATAAACATAATTTTCTGCTGGAAGAGAAATATGTAAATCACAGGAAAACGATTCCCTCTCCTCACAAAATGTGTATCTTTGTAATATGCTGCTGTTCCAGTAATGTTATATTTATTGGTATATAGAAGTGGCAGCACACGGAAGATGAAATCTCTCAATTTTTCAATGGGGTGTTGATGGACATTACAGCTGGAAGTTTCCAGGGGAAAGCAAAGAAAACATGAAAGTAAGGGAATAAACAAAGGAAATGCATTGTTGCTTGTTACTTGTGAAGTTTTCACAGTAGCATTCTCAAGTTGCAGTTTGATTGCTATGCACGTCTGGTAGTATTATTTATTTATTTTTTCACAAAAAAAGGAAAATTACATAACTTCTTGTGTTGTAACAATGTCACGCCAACATTAGACCATCTATACGATGTAGTTTTGATTTGGGCCACGGTTTTATGTGTTTTTCTATATCAACCTTCAGATTCTTTTGTGATCAGCATTCTCCCAGTTTTGCTCCCAGATGCTTGACTTTTTTTGTCAGTAAGAGGTTCTTTCTTTCCTCACAGTAATAACAGATTAGCCTTTCTTGGTCACGGGATTAAAACTGCTTCCCATGAGAACGGCTGGTTTCCACCAACCGAAGTGTTTGACCAAAGACCTAAATCTGTATATTTAAGGAACTATTAATTTGGCAGGCTCTAAAATCCTAATGGGATTTTTAATTAGTGCCTCAGTAAATGCAGGTGCACTGGAATTGTCAACCACTTTGAGTCAGAGCTAGCATCAACCGTAAGACAATTTATACACAATGTTTGCTGCAGGTCCCTCATTAGAGCGATTGGAATCTAGTCCACTCCAGTCACATTTAGTTTATTTCCAATAAAATAAAGTCACAGTGATTTATCAGTTCACTTACATCTATTAGGGCATTTACAATGAGTGCATTGCTAGAGGTTTAACCATTTAATATATAATACTTGAATAAAGGTTCAGAAGCATTAACTAAAGTGAGACGCATAGCTCTTTAACGGTCTGACAATTATTCCCATATACTGTGCTCATTATGGTAAAACTTGGGCTTGGAGCATGTGTGCACGCAGGGAGAACCTTTCAATGCGCTCAGTGGGTCGTGTCACAGGGGAGATTGGGACGAGCGCTTTCGTGGAGCGCCCCTGGTGTGGTCTGGAGAAATGAAGAAGCTGGCATGTGTTATGTCATCTCTGCGGCTTGTGTGCTTAGATCAAAACACCATTAGTCTCTTTGTCTTGTGCCACTATTTGAGGTAGAATCTTGGCTAGGGAACACGTTGGCGCTTCCTTGACTCCCGCGGTGTGCAAGATTTGTGAGGAAAAAAAAAACCCGTGGGTTGGCACGCATGAAAGCTTCGAGAAAGCTTTGAGCTCATCGGTTATATGCGCAAAGATTCTTGAAGAGCGAGATTGGCAGAGAGGAGTTTAAGGTTGTTTTGTGGCTTTTTTCACTTCTGTGCAACTTTGAAAGTTCCGTGAGATCAATGTCTACATTGAGCACAAGAAGAATAGGCACCTTGTTTTGAAATACCTTTAGAAGTACGGTCTTATTTTTCACGTTAAAGTTGTTTTGGGTTCAACAGATTTGCAGATTTGCAAACCTTTAAAAGAAAAGCAGTATCGCCTTGGTCACTTTCTAAATATCTCACACAATCAACAAAGAAAATAGATTATGACTATTTTAGTTGATGGCTGTGTTTATTTGGTTCAATAATTGAATATTTAGTGTAAAAAAAACCAAAACCTACTGCTATTTGATTAGGACTCAATATCATTATTGCCGCCACTCCTCCACAGAGCTGCTTGGTAAATCTTTGATTCATGTGTGTGGTGAATCAAAGTGTGCAGGATTAGGAAGGAATTTCACGTTCCCGCCTACTACGAGTCTCCACTCGAGTACCAGCAGAAAATGAATTTTAAATGACTGGAGGCACTCCGAGCCGTGAGATGAGCCTCGCATGCAGCAAAACACTGATCGAGCCGGCGTCTGCAGATCAAGTGCAGTCACAGCTCAGGTGATTAAAGATGCAGCATTGTATGCTATTTTTCCTGGTCTTGTCTCGTTCCTGCAGAGTGTGAGAGTCTGGTCTCATTCATGATTCAGAGCTGGGGTGTGTGTGTGTGTGTGTGTGTGTGTGTGTGTGTGTGTGGGGGGGGGGGGGGGGGGGGGGGGGGGGGGGGGCTCATGTATTTTAGCGCGAGTTTTATCTTCATCTGGATTCTTCAACCAAAGGGACCTGGAGTACCCCTCTATTAATACATTTTTGAGCCCTGAAAAATTAATGGCAGCGGAGAGATGGGGTGTAGTGGAGAGGGTTGAATCAGCTGACATCACTGTCGGCTTCTCTGGCTGACTGAACTACAATCTGTGGTTTATCAATTCCAGCTGGTGCTGTCAGAGAAGAAGAAGAAAAAAAAGAGAAGTGTCACTTTGACAACACTGAAATTTGGAGGAGCGCTTTGTCTCCACAAAGCTGAGGCTTCCCTCAAAGCAGCTGCATTTCCTTAAAGTTAAATAGTTTTTTTCATATCCAAGCTTTCTGCTGTTCCAATACATGGCATTGATTGGATTTGATGAGATGAAGTCCAAGTACTACACTGAGGAATGAACCCTGACTGCATGCCTCTCTGACATACAGTGCACAGTGCACGCTACAGGGAACTGATTAATCAATAAATTGTTGAGTATGAAATTTCAGAAAATGGTAAAAGAAGCACATCCCAATTTCCCAAAGCAAGGGTAACCTAAAGTAAGCTCCTCCTACTGCTTTGTTTGTCCGACCAACAGTCCAAATCCTAAACGTATTAAATTTACAATAAAATAAAACTGAGAAAAGACTCAAATCCTCACATTTGACAAGCCTGAATGAAAGAATGCTTGGCATTTTGGCCGCTTGATAAATAACCTAAATTATCAATTCATCATCAAAAGTTGTTGTTGAGGAAAATGTGATGTAATATTGATGTCTTCATATAAGCAGAGACATCATCTGGGATGTTGGTTATTATGATAACGTGACATTTGGGCATTTTACATAATGATTGTTGTGGGATGTTTCATCCAACGTTCATGAAGTCGGAGATGACGTCTGTGAGCTGCACCTGACAGATCTACGCTCATCATCACAACTGGCTTCTGATTAAAATGTTCTGATCTCCCTGCACCAATCACCAGCAGTCTGGCCCGTTTTCAGAAAACCAATGTCAAAGCTGTTGAATTTGGCAGATACCATTTCTATTTCCTCCAGAAGTTTGTGGAAGTTCTTGAGCTGAAATGTCCGTTTCATAGGAATATATGTGAGGCACTTGACAGGGATGATGCTGCATGCCCATCACACGGTAAGCAGCGGTTCAATCATCACACCGGAGAAAGTACATTTGTAAATGAACGTCCTTTATTGCATTGTGATCCGTCATCTGCATTTGGGGAAATGAGAGGATGAATACCTTGCCGTTGTGTTACATTTAAATGCAGCTGAGTTTGTGCAAATTGGGGACAGGAAATGTTTAGGCCGGGACTGTCATTCCAGCTTTGATCTCATTCCATTTTTCAACTACTGGCTTTTTCCAGAGACATGAAAGAGAGTGGAACTTGAAAGGCAAAGTTAGAACGGCCAATCCCTGTCATTAACTTTCATCTTGTACAGCAAACAAATGAGAGAATCAATTTGGGATGAAAGTAAGCCATTGGCCTTGTCACTACCACTTAAGGTCACGAGGATAATTAATTTGTGCTGAAGAGGAAGTCAAATACTGCCGCAGACACTCCCCAGCTTCCCCAGCCGTCGTCTGAGTGCTGCGCTTCTTTGGATCAAAAGGCCGTCTTTTATCCCTCGCTAACCCGTCGTCTGATGTCTCGTGTCTCAGAGTTTGCTGAGTAATAGAGATCAAGTGATGGCTGCTGCAGGCCAACCGATACCTGCTTTTCTGAATGGGGGGCGTCTCAGTGGTGCACATGTCCTGGTTGTGTTCGCTTGTGCTGCTGTCAAGGCAGATAAATTCATTTTAGATGACCCGGTAGTCAAACATTAACATGACTGATAAAAAAATATAAAGAAGAGTGCTGCACTGGGTCAAGAAACTTAGCGTGGGTGATGTTGAATTGAGTACGTTTTGGTTATCCATGTATCAATAAAGGAAAGCACCGAGGACTCCCATTGAAAGTTTTACAAGCTTAGTGTCACATTGCAGCAACAGCAATCTGCAGCTTGTGTTTTAGTCAAATTAAAACTTTAAAATAATCTAATTTAGTGTCATAGAAATGTTAGATATTAACCATACATTTAGATAACATGGCATACGTGTGAAGTTGGAATATAAACTCTTTTCAGGCGCCTCTTTTCTTCTGTTAAAGTCATTTTGTGAGTGTAATTTATTCAGCGCATCTCTCACAATTATTTCCTCGAAGGAGGAGCACTCCAAAAATATCCAGGAGCACAAGAAGGGATTTGAAGTCACTCTTGTTTTTATTATTAAAAGCCAACATTTACTCATGACATTTGCATCCTAATAACTGTAAGATAAATTGGTAACTAAGATGACACGCTAAACCCAATCTCCATGATGGGATTTATAGGGGAAAAGCATTTCTTTTTAATGCTTTAGTACACGCAGAAGGAAGGAGGAGTGTTTGGCGAACGTTGATATATTCACATAAGCATCAGTATGCTCTGTCATGCCTTTCAGTGGTGCAAAGATAAGAGGCGTAAAGATAACTGGGAAACTATGAAAGTGTAATCTCTCAGTTGTCTGCTTTTTTTTTTGCCCCTTGCCTTTTGATAGACTATACTGTATGTTGTTAGTAATTTCTTCCTCATTAATTTCAGCAGGCTGATGGTGTGTAGTCAGAGGAAACTGTGCCATCAGTCAGTTAAATGTACCAGAGTCAGTTTGAGCAAAGACGATGGCTAATTTCCTCTCTCCATCCTGTCTCAGTCCAAAACCAGCCTATCATACGCAAACATCTATCTGCTGCTTTATCAGAAAGGATCATAGCTATCAACATGTCAAGGGGGAGCGACAAATAAATACATCACTGTTTATCAGTGACGGGAGGAATCCGACTCATTATCATTTCACAACTTTTTTTCGGGACTCTAAGCAGGGATAAATTACGCTTTAGTCCTTGAGAAAATCAATTGTGTGAGTCTCCCGGGGGACTTGAAAATGGGTTTGCCCTGCCTACAGTCATCTCTTCATGTCAGAAATACATAATCCCTCCAGCTCGGATGAATTCCAGGAGCCAGGACAGTGCTTTATTACATGCCAGGGAAGTGTCTGACAAGCAACTTGCTTTTTTGTTTTGTCTCAGCAGGTTTGAGTACAAGCAATCCCTTTATGTTTCTCTCGCAGACATGATCCCTATTATGCGATGTTAAGCACACTTAAGCAAGCGCTGCTGCACAAGTGTTCTGTGAGTGCTTTGCTTGGACAAATCATTTTTTTTTTGTTATTTGCGGGAGACAGAGCGGTTTCTTGATTATTCTTACAAATATAGATTGTACTCAGACTATCAGTGTCTGCACTACAAAATAGAGCTGCTGTTGTCAACTGTCACCCTGACCCGAAAAGTGTTTGCAAAGATGAAATGTTATTTTTTTTTACCATCCACTTGTGTTTTATATCATACAAGTAATTGCCTCGCAAACATGGACAATTACTGCCCACGACTGCTGTGTCTAATGGCTTCTCCCTCCCTCTCTTTTCATTTGACAGAAGAACGGTGAAAGTGCTGGAAAAGACAAAGCCAGAATTCTGCACACCTGTGATTTGATGTGAGCTTCTATTGACCTGAGACTATTAAAATGGAGTTGCTATGGAAACTTATACTTCTGCTGTCATTGGTGGAGTGTCTGGCAGGTAAGCCGCCCAAACATGCACTTTTTTCTTATGTTGTTAGCATAGGGGTTATGAATTGTTATTTATAGATTTTTATTCTGTGAGGCACACAGATCAGATGGCACTTAAAAGTAACACGGAAAAAAACGAAAAGACTTAATGGAAAAGAGCGCCCAAAGCTTTCCTCCAATTTCTACAAATGGCAGTAAAGGTTCACCTTGTTGTCGGCTCAAGGCAGCAAATCAACATTCCTCCAGTTCTGCATAGCAGCTACCTTTTTTCTTTCAGTGGCAGTGACTCCTGTTGAAAGAAGAATAAGCCAGGTTCCTATCTCTGAAAGACGGTCCCTATCTAGCAGCTGAATGTGTAGTCATTCATTTTAAAGAGGCCCTCAATTGTTGCTCTAATTGAGATTGCACTGGCAGCAGCGCAGAAATCTTGTCATTGATCTTGCTTTTAATGAGAGACCTAATTTTCCTCCCTTTACAAAATGTTCAGGGTCAAATGCTAGTTCTCTTCAGAATGTCAAAGTCTGAAGATGAGAACAAGATGAATACGGGCTTTGTCGCATGAGCACAGTATCTTGAGGAATGAGTAATCTTTCATGTTGCCTTGCTCCAAATCAGCAGCCCCTCCTTACAGCTGGGACCTAAAATAATTAGTGTGCGTACATGTGTGCATGTGTGTACTTGAAACTGCCACAAATTTCTTTGTGCATGTGTGTCTCTGCATAACAGCACGTCGGCACCTAAATTTGCCGACATGGCAATTAGCACCACTTATCCCTGAATCCAATACATATCGGTGGATGTCTAACAAGGTTTTCCTCAGGGAACTGTTACTCGCTATAGCATTAGGAACTAAAGCACAAGTCCGGATCACATATTATGTCCAACGTAAGCATTTCTGTTAAATATACAGACAAGAGAATGTCTTCAACATCGGTGGATTTTTTTATCTCAGACAGACGGCTTCAAGGACCCAATTCAAGGCTGCAGTCCGTACCACAAAATGTACTCTCGCAACCATGAGGTGCAGAAACCGCATTCAGACTTATTTATTCAAGGCAATTTTGTGCTTAACAAAGGAGCAGAGGTTAAATGGCTTCTGAAAAGCAATGTGTTGCACAGCCCTTGCCTCACTCTTGAGGCTCACACTCACAGTTGGTGTAACAAAGTAACTTAGCATTAATATTCAGTAAGGGGTTACATTACATATGCTCTGCTTGCGAGACAAGTATGGCGCAATACAACGATAGACCTCCAAAGCCTCTGTGTTCTTGATAAGCGTTTTAGTATGCAGACCTGCAATGCTGAGGAGAGAGAGAGCTTGTGTGAGGAAGTTAGATAGGTGCTTCTAGGTAGTTTATTCATCCAGAAGTAGGCACGTTTTCTTTTTGTTTCAGTGGGTATCGGCTGTGTGAGAGAGCAATCGGGCCAAGAGTAAGTCATTCCCATAGCGAGTTCATCTGAAGTTAACCAGCTCTCCCCCATTGCTCCCAGAGGGTCTGAACGGCCCGATGCAGGGGCGTGCTCTGGTTGTATGTTTGTTAATGTGTGGGTAAGAGAGAGAGGGGGGGAGCAAAGAAGAGGCGTTGAGGTACAGTTGGTTGCGGTTTCTCCCCCCCTCACACACACATACAGCTAACCTTCACACAGAAAGCCACTTCCAGGACTGGGTCAACAGTCTCCTTCTGACAGAAGTGGTTTTGTCAACCTGGTTGTATAACCAAGAAGGCTCCTTTTATTCTTAGAAAGTAACTCATTGTCTGTAAAGACTGGAGACAGGGGATGGGGTTTCTGTTCAATTACCACACTGCAATATTGAAAATATATATATATACATAATCAGAGAGACCGTTTAAAACAATTTGGTCATTAAGAAAAAATAAGCCCCTGTTGTTAAGCTTGCTGTACATATTCTCTTTTACTACACAACCACTTGCCAAAAAGTTAAATCATTTGATGCCAAAAATATATTGATTTCAAAACATTTTACGACAAGCTCACTGAATGTACAAGCATCTGCAGGAGTGCAGTCATAGAAACATCTGTCGTTTCCATTGAAAGGCTACAATTTAGCAACACTGCAAACAGAAATTGAAACAATTCCAGTAGGATTGTCGCTGAGGGTCTAACCAGCAATCAAATGTTTTGTGCTTTCAGAACAATTCAGAATTAATATGGGGAAAATCTTCCATGGTTAGTTTAGCGAATGCCAACAGTTTCAGAGAAGTAATGCTTTTTGGTGTGATGAAAAATCAACAAAATCTTTGACTTCATTCACCTCGAAAGTAGAGGGCTATGATTAGTAGATATCCAATGTTTAGAAATAACCTCAAAACTAAGTATTCAACAAAGCAGTAATGAGTCTTTATTGTGCCACAGTCACAAAACAAAACAAAAAAAATGCTTGCTTGACGGTTTCATAGAATTATGAGTTGAGTTTGTGGTTGTGCAACTTGATTCCTTAAGCCTTAAAGGATTATTTCACATTTTATAATTCTACCTAATACAATACTGACATGTCTGCATGTACATGATATGCATTATTAGACAGTCTTTGCTGTAAGTGTCCATACTGGTTGTGAAGATATCCTGTCCTAAAGTAATATATTAATGGAGGACAAAATCCAAAATTTTTGTTATGATTAAAATGTTTTTTGAAGTTTTGAAGCTAATATGAGTCTTCAGCAGTCTGAGTTGGTCAAATAGAGTGGGTATCTTCAAGTTGTCCAGATTTTAGTGCAAAATTCTCTTTTTTGTTGTTGTTCCCCGGACAGTGTTTCCGTTCTGAGCCGCAGGAAGGCACAGTTACAGAAAAGAATACTAACTTTGTAAGATACTTCCTTAATTTGTCTAATTACAACTGGTGCACTCTCGTATTAGCTTTGGTTAAATGGTTGGATGCATTGTGACACAGAAAAGACGACATTTCCCATCACTTTGAAACACATTGAAATAGCATTTGTATGAACAGGACGACGATTATATCAGAAAGGAGGATCACAGAGACCAAAATGTGTACTTATGGGTGTGCAAGTATTGTTTTAGGACTGATTTATAATAACATGATCCTATCCTTTTAATATGACACAGCCAGTGGTCACCCCAAGTAAATACTCACAATGCATGACTTTTACCACCCCACTGTTCATTGATATGAAGGGTTGCTTCTGGCCAGCATTATAATCTCCTGAAGCTACTTTTACTTTGCTTTGTGTGCATCCCAGAGACGACTGGAGTTTCAAATATTGACTACCCTCATTGATTCATCAGAACACGGCAAAACCTTTTAAGAAGCAAGGATTTAATTGCGTCTTTGAAGTTGTGTATATGTGAAGATGTGGAATATTCCCCAGTGAATCTTTTTCCCATGGCTGGCTGTATTTTCGCTTCATCCAGGATTAAAAAAAAATCATCCAATTTAAATGTGTTTGTGTAGCGTGTTCCATAATAATTCATCTGTACTACCTATATTTTCTCTTAAATACATCATTATCAATTAAACAGCAGTATATACAGTATTAGCGCCATGATACATCCCAATAGCTTGAAGCACTGCTGTGGGCTGCTTTTCCTGGCATATGTCAGTATCTTCTGATGCTGCCGTTATTAGTCTGTAAAGATTACTCGTCATTAATGTGAACATTTTACCTGCACTATCTTAGATGTAAGCGGGAACAGGACACTCAACAATTATGCTCTCATCTCAAGATTTATATTCATCAGAAAGTGTTAAACATTTAGTTTCAGCATCACTCACTCACAGTAGCTTATTTAGAGAGTGTAAAAGTGTGTGTTGTGGTGGTTAACAAAAAAAATGGATGTTATGGAATGTATTTATGAGATTTATGTAACACTGGATAAGAGCTATTTACAGTGCGGGAACGATTAGTCGACTAATTTTGATTTATCGTTAAAGTAATTTTTCATGCAAAAATGGCAGAAAAAGCTGTTTTCAGCCTCTCAAAAATGGAGATTCTCTTTTTTACATGATATTAAAATGAATAGCTTGGGGTTATTTGACTGACCAAACAAGACATTTAAAGACATCACTTTGGACTTTGAGAAACTGGGATAGACATTTTTCCCTATTTACTGACATTTTATACTAATCGATTAATTGACAGATTAATACAAAAATAGAAATAATCATTAATTGCAGCCCTAGTACAGAAATTCAAACTGCATTTTGAAGAAAGGAGCTACTAATGGTCAAATCAAGCATTTTGTAAGTTACTATAGTTGGAAACATGGCATAGCTCTAAACCATGATGGATGTTTCCATTAGTGCAGACCATAGCAGGAGGTAAGTGACAAACAACCTTCCAACCAATCTTGAGGAGGAAACGGTTGCAATATTACTACAATTAGATGACAAATAGCATTATCAGGAGCAATATGTTTCTGGGTTTATGTAGACATTCAACAGAGAGAACAGCAAGAAATAGCTTTAATTTGCCTTTCCCACAAATGGAGTGGGACCTAATGTGTGTTTCACCAGTGAACGTGGCATTGGATACCTTGGATACAAGGGTGTTATTGAATTTCACATGCGCTAGTTTTGATTAGCTTGAGAATGGTGTGACACGGTTGGCTATTAGTTGGGAATGTGTTGGCCGCGTTCCTCCTTACAGACTGTGTCGCTGAAAATGTAATTAATTTAATTAACGAGAGTCTGCAGTACAGTACAGTACACCCTAGCTGATAGTCATAGCAGTAAAGAATGGCCTAAAACATTTTGTATTAGTTTGACTCTTGTGCTATTTCTTTTTTATGTTTCTAATATATCTTGTCACTACTTATTTAGTACTGCAATCACACAAATGTGTCCATCTCCAATAGTTATTTCACCTTTTTCCCAATTTTACTGATGAAATGTTAAAATATTCAGGGTTTTATTACCTATATTTCAATGTTGCTATATTTTAAGTGCCTTGAAAAACAAGTTCGACAGATATTTCAAATATTTGGTGAGTTGAGTGTGATTGCTCAAAACAACCTCAACGTTCCTCCTGCTCTGGAGTAACATTTGCTGCCCCTGAATGAGAGACCTTAAAGGTGCACCTTATCGGCCTGGACAGAGGGGAAAGATGCTTTAAAAAGCAAGATTGGCTTTTTTTTTTATTTGATGCATAAAACCCTGAGCTGAAACAAATGGATTTGGGACCTCACAAACGACCGATACCTCCCCCACAGCCGACTCCCCATGTGCCTGTTTATTCATGCTGAGGTAAGCTGGAGGAATTCATTTGCTGTCAGCTAGTATTGAATTTGAGATTAGTTTTTATTTCAGCCTCCTAAACAGCTCCCTCTGCCTTGCACTTGTGCTTCGATGCTGAGTCTTGTGTTGTCTGAAGAGCCTTCAAAAAACACGGCTGCATCTGGCAGCAGGTGACAGATATGAGTGTAGGCGGCCCACTTTTTTTTACAAGACCCTTTTATAATGACCTCCATCTCTGTCCTGCGGCATTGTGCAGTCAACTTCCTGTTAGGATTCTTGATCAGTATACTTCTCTGATAGAGCTTTTCATTATGTTGCAGTCTGTGCTCTGGGGTGCTCAGTGTTGGATCCGCCATCAGATTCTGATATTCTGGTTTCAACATAATTTCTTGATTTCCTTCCAATCTGTCAATTGGAGTGTCTATGTTGATCTTTTTTTCCCTTTACCAGATGTCTTTCCAGTATGCATCTACGATCTGGCTAAGCCAACTGGTATGCCACCAAAATTAGATTGTTCTGAAAAAAAGAAAATACCCTTGATGTCTGGTGTAGTGTGTCGCACATCTGTGTTTGATTACCAGAAAGCAGGCTCGAAAATTATTCTGCTTTTTCCTACTGCATCTTACATTCCCTCCTATGAAGGCAACGAAAGAGTTTCAGAGAGTTTGCATCAGTTTGAGCTGAGCCCCCAGGCACAGCCTCCGGAGCTCAACCCCTTCTCATCACACTTAGTCACCATTATTATAGGCTAACAGTTGCTACCAAAGATCAGGTCAGTTCAGAGTATAGGCTGCAACCAAATATCCACGTTGATTACATTCGTATTACAGCCTGGGGAGAGATTATGTCTTCGGTCATTTTGTGTGCCTGAGTGCACACAGTCTGTGACTGAGTGAGCGTGCGTCTTTTATGTCTGTCCACGGCTATTCTTGCAGCTTGCTGCGGCACAATGTTTTAAATGGCCAGTTATGGCTGCATGCTCAAGGACCTCGCGTGGTTGGGCTGACTCACACTTTCTTAGAACACCTTTCGTAGCCTGTTATATACAGTATATGTATACTGCCATTGACTGCTTGTTTATTCCTCACTCACCGCTATTAACCAACCCCCGGCCTGTAGGGGCCGCTAGTGTTAACACAGCTCAGTACTTCTATGACTTTTGTGTTTTATTCAATTGTATAAAGTGTTTTATACAACAACTTGTAGCTCATTTCTTGTATAACCTAACATCGCCGCTTGTTTTTGAGATTGAATGAAATCTGTTTACAGCACTGGTTGTATTCATTCAATCACACATTACAGCAGTTGTTGCTGCAGACGCACCTGGCGGAGATCTGCACTCTACTGAGTGCACCTTTCCAGTTATCGAGTTAGGTTTTTGCATTGCAGTCGTTTTAGAGATTGACTGTTCGTGCAATGCACACTAAGGCAAAAACTGTTCTGACAGACATGGTTCAGCACAGTTAGGGTGTTTGCTTGTGGGTGCAGAAGGAGGAATGCAGGTGGTTCTGTTGAGCGGTTGTGTGTGCTTTAAGCAAGAGCAGGGCGCAAGTGATAAGTGCGAGGTCCAACACATTAAATAAGCACCATGAATCACTCTGTTCCCATTTTAGCCACATTCTTAATCAGGTGGTCATGAAAATAAGTTGAGGACGAGCCAAAGCAAGGCATTTTCTTTTTACAGTTTCCAAGGATTCATTGAGCTGTTGGCACACAAAACTGCTGCAGCAGCCCTGAATAATAAAGCAACTGTTCATAAAAAAACAACAGTATGGCAGTCGTTTACAATAGAAAAAAAAAATCTTTTAAATATGATAACCTTCATTAACCATAATCGCCACACTTGAACAGTGAATTTCAACAATTGTGCCACATACACAGTAACAGTACAATGTAACTCAAATATGTGACTGAATACATTTTTAAAGATGTCATTGGGTTTGTAACATCATCTGTCTTTGACATTAGTCTCTGTAGTAAACTCGAACATGCATGATGAATGAATCCTCTTGTATTTAACAGGGTTATCCTTACACTGAATTGCAGGGAATGCAAAGATCACCTTTGGGGTTTTATTCACGAGAGGGAACAAACTCACAAGATCGAACAAACACAAAAATACTGTTCTGTTTGTGTAACGTTGATTATTTAATATGATTAGTTAAAAATCGATAATTAATTTGGGATATGAACAATACATTTTGAATCTAATGATTTGTCTTTGGGTTCTGACTTTTGAATTGATGTGACTTAAAGTGCTAATTAATAACTAAAGGGCTGGATAATGTTTTGGGGCTCCCAGCTGAATTTCAGCATGTTTAAAAAAAAAAATGATGCCGAAGGCTAATGTTTGTGTCTTGATAACTGGACTCATTTATCAATGTAATAGGGCACAGCGATTCATCTTGTGTTTATTTCAGGCTTTATCATCCTTCCAAGTTTGTGTACAACAAGTGTGCAGATTTATGTTTGAGTATGGAAGAGGTGTCTTCTGGTAATCAATCATCTCTCAAAGCTGCTTTGAGGGACACGCTTCATCTAACAAAGATTATAATTAGGCGGCCTTTTATTCTGCGTAACTTTCTGAGAGGTTTATCCTTGTGGAGAGGAACAATCAGCGTACAAGGTCCCTTGTCAAACATCCCCACCCTCTCAGAGAGTTATTTTTGAGTCTTGAGGATAAACTTGTACTCCCATGGCGCCAGAGACTTGAAAAGGATACCTGCCTCTCATATAAATTAGTTACCCTACCTACAGAATCTTCCCACTTCTTTGTCGTTACAGAACTGCAAATGCATGCTGAAAAATCCAAATGAATTCTCTTCCCTCTCAGAAAGGAATGTTTACTTCTGTGAAGAGTTGACTACCCATGGGTCACTGTTACTGTGGGCTTTGCTTTCACAACACGCGTTCACTATTGTGCCTGCGTAATTAACAAGGAAGCAAATGTCACACTAGACATGCTGCTGTCTTTGTTGTTTCTGTTGTTTTTTTGTTCTTAAAAAGACATTTCTGTATGTCACTCACATTTAGAGTTATGGTACTAATCTATTTGCTGTACTATATTGTATATTTAAGTATTTTTTCCTTGCAGACCACCACATGATGACTAATAATGATAATAATCACGTGTACACACATGGCATACGTATATGCAGAAATACTGTTTAAGCGTCATTCAGAGGTATTTGAAAGCTGCACTGGTGATTTATTGTATAATTGCAAACTATAACCCCCATGTTTGTAATGCATTATAAACATTCTCATAATGTGTTATAATCTGCTTTATTGCACTGTATAATTATAGTTGTGAATCCTCAAAAATATTCATAATGATTTATAACAATAATCAAAACACATTAGAAAACATTTTATAGTGACTTATTATTAGGTAAAGTATCATAATACGTCATAATTGCTGGTCACTCACTGATCATGGTGTATTATAATTCCCATAGCTTTAATACGTTATCATTTTCACTGTTTATTAAATGCATTATATTGGATTAAAAGTCGTCTGATTCTTTTAAGTAAAATGAAAAAAGTATCATCAAGAACAACACACAAAGCGGTTTGCTTTACATTTAGCATTACATAACCACGTCTCATTGACCACAGTGACTTCTAATCACATTGTAATCACATAACAATAATAGTAATTATAATGCATATACAACTATGGAAACATAATAAATGATCCTTGCAACAACAACAAAATGATGAAGTTGTGCTTCTTGTGTTCTTGTTTTATGATTATAGTTATATAGCACTATGCATATTTATGAGTGCTTATAACTATAATTATAGAGTGCTATAAGTAGATTACAAGGTATTATAAGTGTATTTTTATTGCATTATAGACATGGACGTCATGGAAAGTGTTCCCCAAACGTGCATTATACATAATAAGTGGTCCGGATGAAATTTAGAATGAAGTCAGTTTGTTTTTTGTTCTGAGGAAGTGGAATAGAAACTATTTGGAAAGAGCACAATAATTGGTTTTGATTTTGTATTTCAGGAAGGATAACAACCCTTCTCTCAAGTATTTTTCCTCCAATTTTGGAAATTATTGGCTTATTTCTTCATCTGAGTCACACAGGCCACCATGTGGATGGCTCAAATGAGAGGGTCTGATTCAAAATAAGACCGAATTGCTCTCAGCATTTGTTTTGGCATTTTATTTCAAATTTCCTATTGGATGACACCCCCTGGGAAGATGGTGATACGTTTGAAGGGTTTAAATGAAATTGTGCTGTAGCGTGGTGGCAGCGTAGTGTGCTTTTGACAAGTCTGTACATTGAGATGTTTGCATTAAAGTTTTATGAAGGTTACCAGCTGATTATGCAGTTCTTGGGGGATCTCGCAGCCTTTTACGACTAATATGAAAAATGCTCATGGGCTCTGCTCACACGGATCCACGCTATACAGAGATTTTACTGTGATTCAACCTTCCCTTGCTCGGCACTGTTTTCCCACTTGCTTCCTTCCTGTCTAAGCCTGCAATATCTACTTGCCAGCAGAAAAATGTAAAAAAAAAATTGGTTTTCATGCTCACCGGGACATCAAAGCTGATGCAGTTTTGTTGTTTCTCTACCCAGGAAGCGGAGTCTTGCTGAGGCCTGTGTTCACCAAACAACCCGGCAGTGTGGTCTTTCCCCTTCAACCGGGGGAGAATCGCCGAGAGGTGGTGTTTAGCTGTGAGGCCCAGGGACACCCGCCGCCCTTCTACAGGTAACTCCTCCAGGCACTGCTTTATGCACACAGGTTTTGTTATGCAGAACTCTCTCAGAGCTTTCAAGTGCATCATTTTTCCTAAAAAAAACGAGTGAGATTGGATTTATTGCCCTGAGAAAACTGGAGATTTGTGGACCTTATGGCTCGCTGCTGCTCACATGCCTGCAGCACTCGGCGTCCCTGTCAGTCATGGTTAATTTGAGAATGATGAATTAATTGGCCTCAGTTGTTGGCCTATTGTATATTCGCCTTGGCGGGGGGGGGAGGGGGCATTGATCCGCTGTAGAGCTTCCTGTCCTCAGTATCACTGACCATTGGAAAGATCAAGTGACCCAAGAGAATCATGCACCAAAACTCTGCTGCTATCATGACAGAGATGGAGTGGGGAGGAAAACACCAGTGGAGTGTGTTTCACATACCAGAAATGATGTGGCAGAAGATGCCCCACCATATCACCGCTTCGGGACAGCTATAGTTACATTTTGTGTGCAGCATCACTGCCACGGCTGCACCCACATTGCCAAAAGGCTGATTTTGCAGGTTATCACTACACATGATTCAAATCACGTGATGGACGGAGGTGCAGAGGAACTGATGCTCGGTACTCTGGCCCTATGAGGTTGAGCGGGCAATTGTGTTGGAAACAAGTTTGTACCCAGTTGCTGCTAAAATGGCAACAAATGAAAACAAATGACAAACAATGATTTGCTTTAAAGTGCATCAAGCGCAAAAGCTATTAATTTATAATCTATCAAATGAGGCCACATAGCTGTTGTACTCCTGTCAGTGTAATTAAATGCAAATTGCAAAGCCAAGCATTTAATGTGTAATAGGTTGAAACGATCCTTTATAATATCAGCATATGCAGCCGTTAATGTAGCTTGAAGATCTTCTGTGTTATGCCTAATGGGCACAAATTGAAATGAATGTTCAAGATCTTATCACTGGGATCGACTGGAATACTTATGAAGCAATCAGTCGCTCTTTCACCATCTGGATAGTCCTACTTTTTCAAATGAAAACCAGTTCATGAGTTCATATCTGCAAGTCTTTTTTTTTTTGCCCTTCTGAGTTCAAATTCTGAGAGCATGTCCGACTCCATATCAAATCAAATTTGGCTTTGATGAACTCTTTAATTACTGCAAGTGCCACCAACTGTGGCAGTTGATATAGCACATTAAGAAGTGGTTTTCAGATTGATCACAAGCTGTTATGATGTCATACTTGTATCCCTTTTAATGATGGGCCTGATATTCAGATGGACATATTGCTGTGCTGTTAGTTCAGTCAGCATACATCATAGGGCTGTCGTCGCCTTTTGCAGTTTCCTTTTTCTAACCAAAGGTCACTTGTGCCAGATTTGGGAATGAGTTGAGGGTCTTTGTGAGGTTCAGCAGCAGGACACCATATGCCGAGTGGCTCTTGACTGCTGCGTATGAAGGCAGGTCTATTTCAGGGTCGCCAAGGACAAATTAATTTGCCCAAAGACTACCCAATGACTCCTACCACATAAAGCCCCCACTCCAAGTTGTCACTGTGCACCCTTGATTTGTCTCATCTGGAGCTCTTGGACCGGTTTCAGCTGCAACACCAAATCACTAAATCAATCTAATCAGCCAATCTGCCGTTGAGCACCGCTCTGCTGCATATGTCCCTCCATTCCCTCCCTTCAGCCCTGCCTGCCGCTGTCTTTGTCTTAATCCTTCCCACTGAAGGAGGAGGAAGGAGGTCAGAAATAGAAACCCCAAGCCTCCTTTTTCTCAGAGAGCCCTGAAAATCTAATCAGGACCAAGGAGCTAACATTCAACTTAATGTGTGCCTTATTTCCTCTGGTGAAAAGCTTTTTCTTGAGAATCAAGAAAGTGTCACTTTTCTTGTTTGTCTTTGTTTACTCTCTTCTTATTTTCTTTCCCTTTGACTGTGATTCGGTTTGAGAACGATTGTGCCATTTGCCATTTTTGCTGGGTATAATACAGACAATTTCAACAACGTATTAAATTGATGAAATGTATCTGAATACATTTAGAAAGTTTTCTGCAAAACAGGTTTAACTCTTTTGTGTTTTTGTGTAAAGTCTTTAACAGTCTTGTAGTCTACATAATCAGTTGGGTGGTTAATATGATCACATGCTGCATTCGGTTGAAGTGGCATCAGCAACTCAGCAGGTTTTCTTAGACCATAAGCTTTAATTATGCAAAGTGAACAACATTAAATCTCCTGAATCAAGCCACGCAGACATCTCGTACAGTTAAAAACTGATTGCTGGCAATTGCATCTTGTCTTTCTCTCTCTCGCCCTCACACACTTGCTGGACTCCCATATTATTCAAAACAAGAGGTTTAATCAAAAAGCACCATTATGCTGTGCAATATAAATATGTGGTCATTTTGTTTAGCAGTCCTTGGTACAGAAAACAAGCATTTTCCCACACAAAGAGGTATTTATCAAGGAAGAATGTGCACACCTCTCACATACTTCAGACCAGGCATCAACCAGGTTTAGCTGAGATAGCAGTGGGTGATATGATAAGGAGGAGATTGAATATCATTTGAAAGACCTGCACCAATATTTTTAGGTTGTTTGAACAAATTCACAGATTGCGTGATTATTTTCGCAGGCAATGCAGCATTTTGTAAAATGTCAAGCTGCATTTTCAAACATTTTAAACTATTTATGTGAGATGCATTTCATTGTTCTTTTTATTTACATTTGAGCCGTCATCTCCCTGTTAATGGTTGTTTCATTTTATCCTGAATTATGAAGCAATTAGTCTGTTTCAATAGGAGCGTTATAAATGAATCATTTATCATCCTAGACGTTTAATAATACTGATGATTAAGAATTTTCTACAATGATGGTTTACAGAAATGTGATGAATAAGCAGTATTGACACTACAAATAGCCGTGTGTAATAAGCTATTGGAGAAACTTCGCCAATGCGACACAGTCGGTGAAATTGCACTTTCTTTGCCGTATTTCTCATCGACAGGTCTAATCATCGATATGCAAATAGTGTTTCTACATCCATATATGGCTAACTGTGAGTGTGGAAATGAGGCTTGTACAAGTGCTCCCAGTTCCACAATAATTGAGATTTATAATGCGGAATCATGCAGCTTTATGAATCTGGCGAAAAGAAGAATCTGTCTTCGTGCGTACACAGTTTTAGTTGTGAATCTGCACAGAGTTGAATGAATCTGGCCCCTGGTGCTTGGCCCCCCTGTCTGATAATCACTATGATTGGAGGGGAGGACTTTGATTCACGGTGAAAGAGCCTCACTCATGTGGTTGTCAGTGATGGACAAACAGGCTGAAAATACAAAGGAGATGTCAGAGGAATGTAGAGCATTTGCTTGGTGAGTAAGAGATGTGTTTGAAGTGAGAAAAAGCCTGAAAAGAAATGAACAGTCTTTTGAAATGACTGTTGCTGATTGCTTATCCTTTTAGTTGTATTAATTTGGGTTTTGCTGCAACACACATCAGACTGTGTTATTTCTGTCTGCTTTATCCAGAGTAGGGCTGTTTGGTCACAGCTTAGGCTACTGGCTTTTCTCTATTTGACATTAATTGGACTTTTTTGCAACAGCATCAGTTTGTCTGAACAATAGGTAAGATACAATACAGGACATCTTTACTCTCTGTACTAAGGATTTTTCTGTTGTGTATCTCATGCTTATATTCACAGGTGGAAGCTCAATGACTCCTTTGTCCTGCCCAGACCAGGGTCCCGTTACTCTCTCATGGGAGGAAACTTACACATCAGCCGTCTGAATAAAGAGGAAGATGTCGGCATCTATCAGTGCCTGGCATCAAACTCTTTTGGCACCATCGTCAGCAGGGAGGCCAGTCTGCACATCGCATGTAAGTCCATATTATTTTTCACCAAACAATGTGTCATATCAGAACAACATGGACGGATGATCATGACCACAGGCACAGGACACAAAGTCACCACGGACCCCAAGCGACAAGAGTTTGGTCGTACAATAGCAACATGTCACCCACAACCCCAAAGTAGCATGTATTTTACTTTCAAATTGTATTTATTACTTTGACATGTTAAATTACTGTCATTTGCGGCCCATAGTTCTATACCATGTACAGCAAAGTGTATGTTTACATGTGAAAAGACACCCTAATTTAGATAAACTCCGGCTTTCTTCTGGCCTTAATTGAAGAAGAAATTGATCAAGTCGTCTCTACGCCATTACGGGTTAATCGGCTAATTTACTAAACATTCAAACTATTTCATAATCATACATTTTCAAAATCACGTTTTCTTCATATCTTAAAAACTAAAATAATTTAAATGAAAAAAAAGATAATAAATAACTTTAAGGGCAATTAAGGGCCCCTCAAGTCCCTGGGCAAATTTCCACTTTCCCATGCGGTAATGCGTCTATGATTTTTAATAACCAAAAGCTGTTTTCTGTTTTGTTATTTTACTTCAGTTGGGTTTAGTTCACCTCAATTCAACTACGGTTCTTTTGAGATCAGTTCCGTCTTTGTTTGCCTTGGAAAGCAAAAGTTTCATTAAACATCAGAAGTTCTGGTTCACTGAAAGTATAATGACCCAGTAGGATTCTTTGGAAATTGTTTGTTGTCAGACCTGATCTTCTTGAACAAAAAACAACCAGCAACGAGAGACACTTACAGTAGGCTGATACTGTTAAAGTCACTAATGAGAAAACACAAATTAACCGGCGATGTTCCTGTCACACTTTTATTCTTTAACCCTGATTAAAGATCCAGCGCCGGTGTTTACTCTATTAAACATCTCACACCCCTGTGATGAGTGTGTGCTGGGCCTTGACAGACCAGTATAGTTGATGCTTTACAGCCTTCATCCATCACATTTTATAAGACCAGAGTCTAAGGCATCTCTGATGGCAAGGTGAACTCGAGGCCTCCACTCTTGATGGGCAGCCCATATCAAATGACAGCCCTGATATCTGTGAACAGATGGTGCAGCTAGATTGAATTCTGATGTCTGTTTCTGTGCCATAGCCGACGCAGAGATGATCCTTGGCAGGGAGAGCACAGAGGTATCCATCTTGCCACGATTTGGTGCTTCTTTGTCACAAAGCAGCATTAAATCTTCGATGTATAGTGCAAATCGGTGCCCTGAGTTGCAGGCAAGCTGTTGATCATATTCACATTTCCTTTCAATTTTCAAGGCCTGACCTGAACTGTATGTCATCGTGATTGGTCTCATCCATTGCCTGGGCCCCGACCTGGGACCCGCTCCTTTTGTCAACAGATGAGGACAAACATCAGTGCCGACGTGTCATACGTCTTATTTATTGCTCTTGTTTAACTTAATTAAGTCTGCTCTATGATTGAGCGGGTCTCAGGTCAAGGGAATAATTCATGGAGGAGCAGCCTGTTATGAGAGTCCGTATCGTGTCATTCGTAACCGACTCTGACTCAGAGGAGCTCGGTATGATCTTTCAAACTCTAAGGGGCCAAAGCAAAGGCCATTAATAAGGAAAACACGAGGATCTACAATAATGTGTAGAGGGTAATCTTATTAGGTCTGGTAGTCTAAAGCAAAGGCTTTTGGGCACTGCTGCTAAAAGCAAATGTAGAACAGTGATTACAGCTTGCTCATAATCAAACAGTGTTCTCTATATTTGGAAGTCCTTGCTGATATGGCGAACAAGATCAATGTCTACGATTTGCACAAACTAATGATGTCACATATCATCAGATTTGTATTGCATGGCTGTATAGTGCGTAGCCTACATGTTTAATCCTCTGGAGGATGGATGACATAACAGTGTCTGTTGCCATCTGGTAGGAGTTTAAAGCTCTAAAAGTATAAAGGTCCTTGATCCTGTTGACAATACAGACTTAAATGTTTAAAAGGTTCTGCTCGCCTGCTGGAAGTGCTGGAAGGAATAATCTAGTTGGTTATCGAACCAGATTGAATTCCCTAATCCCCAAGGGGTATTTTTGGTGTAACTGTAAAGATTTTCAGTGACGCAAGATGCAACATTATACAACAGATCCCAAGGCCTGCAATATAAGGCAAAGTGTATAGGACGCCTGACCTGAAGAGGGGACGTGCTACAGCCTAAATGCTGCGCTGCTTATAGAGCCACAAGGGTAACGAAGTGTTTAATGAAGGGTGAAATAGCTGTATTTATGAAAGCAATGCAGGATGTGACTCCCTTGTATCTTGGTTCTCATGATTTCTCCTATCTTATTTAGCCCTGTAATTGCACATAATTTGCATTTTATTCTTTCTTACTGGCTCTAGTCTAACCTAACTGCCTTATCTGTGTAATTACTTTGCAAGATTTCTATCGCTTGTTTTTCTTCTTTTTTTCTCGCCTCTCTCATTTCTATCAACTCTGTGCTCTTTATTCATTGCTTTTTGCCTTGGGTGAACATTAAGTCTGTTTTGAGCCGGAGAGCATCTGAGGAAGGGACAATAACGTTTATCGTCAGCACTGCAATGCTAGGTGCTTCAAATCCTCTTTGAGGGAGGGTGACAGTGGGCATATTCTGAATGAAGCACTTCACAACAGTGTTGTAACTGTCAGGAGACGTCAGCAGCAGCGCTCTGTAAGAATTAGGCCCGTCTTGATGTTTATCACTCCTCAAATGTCATGCGTTACTCACTGTTCACCGCATGATGCTTCTCTGACAACAACGAGGAGAGGTGAGTTGAGGGAAGGAGGGAAGACGACAAGCAGACATAGAGGAAATTATCCTTTTTTTTTTTTTTACAACATACGACAATTATTGATCGCAGCTTTTTGGTGACTTGCATTTTACTGTAATTATTTATGTTACCAGTAATTAAGTTTACACAGCTTTACTTAGTGATTAGTAACCCTTCCTCCTTCACTCTACAACCACAGTCAGTTTTTCCAGTAATCAAGAAAAGACTAGATACTGCAGGGTAAGAATATTGACTTACCACTCTATAGCTGTGTAATACATATAGCATGGAAAATGGTTAGCTGTAAATTACAGCTTTGAAAGGGTTTCAATGTAACACCACACATATATTGTGCACTTTATAGGAATTAGGACAATCATTTAGCTCACATTCTAAGAGGGTTTACCCATTTAGAAAGGTTATTAAAGCTTGTTTCAATATGTTCGTGTTTTTTTTATTCTCACGTAATTACAAAAGGCTTTGACTCAGCTATTGTACTTGGCTGCATGTCAGAGTTTTCTATTAGGACTGCTTGAACATTTTTTGCTGTTCCCCTCCAAACCACATTCTGTCTTTGATGTTAAATGTTTAATGACAAATTCAATGTGTATTTGTTTCAATGAGAAACAAATGAGAAATAGATGAATAAAGTTCAGCAAAATCTTGCAGAATCATGATCTAGCCGAATAAAAAAAAAAAAAAGACAAAAAAGCCCTGATCAAGTCATCTCATCTCTCATCTTCAACCGCTTATCCGGGATCGGGTCGCGGGGGCAACAGTCATGATTATAATAATATTGATAATAATTTTATTTGTACAGCACTTTGCAAAAAAGTGCAAAAATAGCTTTCCAGTGCAGGGAGATGACATTAAAAGACAATCACACAAATAAAAACATCTGCATATAAAAACACCATCCAAAGGTGATAAAAACAACAACAAAAAAGTATAACAACAGTAAAATCCACCATAGAATCTGGTGGTAGTGTGACAGAGCTGCTGTAGAAGAGACGAGAGATCCAAGATGTCCTTGGCAAAACACATAACTGCCTCATGCCTTTGCACCATACCTTTATCATTTAAACCCTTTTTACTTGGGCTCCTGAATTTTAGATGGATTAATCACAAAATGCATTAAAAAACAATGAATAAGTACCAGTCAGCTTTGGTTGTTATTAGAGTCTTATTAGTCTTTTGGGATGAAACGTAGTGATAGAGACACCCTCTCACAGTTATTAGACAATTTTCTACTATATATTTTCTGAATATCTAAATCTTTTTTAATTCATCTAAAATAAACATGATTGTATGGATGAAAGCCTAAGGGTTTGTAATGTATTATTATTATTTAGTTAGCTTTGTGTATATTTTATCCAAACTGGTCAGCTCACATCAGAAATACGAAATATATTCTGAATGGAGGCAAATTATACCATAGCTAGACTTCAAATAAAGCCCATTTAGGAAAGTTTTTAAAACTATTTAAGCCTTCTGTCCAATGGTTAGGTGACACATGTAACCATATCACAAATTGCCCTCAAGCTCACACACTCCAACAGAATGGTTTCAATTTTTCTTCCCTACAATCACCTCTCATTCATTACAATGGGTCACATTGATGAAGCTAGCACAAAAATGCAAATTCACATCCAATTTCATGGATCTGAAAGCACTCAAAATAGCCTAAACCCTGCCATGGAGAAGCACATGGAGGTGCAGAGCCGTGATGGGCTTGATAAGATGATCCACAGGGTGCGGAACAGCTTGGGTTGTCAGGCATTGTTGGCTTTTAGTGCGTCTAGCTCATTTATGCTCCACCATACTCCAAAGGAATATTGATCAGGAGAGCTTCACTCTCAGTGTGAGTTGAGCAACTCTGCTATTTTCTAATGTATGAGTCTGATTTTAGAAAGGAGTTAATTGTTCCTGCATGTTGTGCCTAATGATGGACTGGGCATGGTGAGCAAAAAGGCACCCAAAATCTGGCCCTGTATTACGCTGTACTTATGGTAAAATATTAGATTTGATACACTGTTTTTCAAACTCAATGTGTTCCCTACAGCAACCACACACACACACACACACACACACACACACACACACACACACACACACACACAGATGCTTGTTTGGAGCAGATGGCTCATGTGAGCTGTTTAACTTAGTGGTAAAGAGTGGATAAGAGGAGTTGCTGCATGGTAATTGTGCAAACAGTTTCATCTGTGAATGAAGTCAGTTCTTTTAAAACTGTAAACTGACATTGAATTAAAAGTTTTCTTCTTGATTTTTTATTTTTCTAGTGCACATGTAATATGTCTCCTCAGTTTGGTTGCTAAAACCGCCTCATTGATCTCCGATTGTCTGGTATTGCGAGACAAGTACTGCATATTGTTATATTTTACTTCTTTATTTGATCAAACTTTTTCCTTTTGTGTCATTGATAATTTATTACATTCAAATTTCTAATAAAAACCATGCACTCTGCAGACTCCTGAAGCCAGAAGATAAACACAGACCTAACAAACACACATATTGAACACCCAAAATGTAAAAAAAAATTGCAGCAAATCTGAAACCACAGACGACCAACATTGTATTATTTCTTATCAGCATTTATGATGACAACAGTTTGCAGAAAAAAAATAACTCAAACCAAACGATTCACAACATCAAACCATGCTGGGACATACTGTCTGACTCAGCAAGTATACAGCTATAGTTTAATATGTTCTCAGATAGCTTGTTTGCCTCCTCACAAAGCTAAAAGAGCATGTCGAGGCAGGGGAAAAAAAATGGAGCTGCATTTAATACGACTCCCTCATTTGGGCTTTTTTCTCCAGCACCACATGCAGGTTGACTGTTGTGGTTTTGAGTGAAATGTCCCAACAACTATAGGCCTTTTTCACAGAAGGCATTTTGACATGTCACAGTAAGAAAAACACAGATTTAAAGATAAGATTAATGATGGCTGAATTCCATTCAGCTGCCTCCATTTCAGGGTGCTGGTTTTTTGCTTGCTAGCTAAATATAAGTACGATTGTTAAAGGTACTTAGGGACCCATGACAAGCAGTTCATATGGATGGGAGTTCATGCAAAATGGTTGATTGGAATTGAACAAATAAGCAAAATAATGACTTTTAATGGCAAAAAAAATATTTTAATGTTATTTAATTAACTATATATATATATATATATATATATATATATATATATATATATATATATATATATATATACTGAAAAGACTTATGTTAGCAGGTAATAACACAATAACAGAAAGACAATGTTATCTCTGCTGCTCTGGGATTCCAATGCTCCAAAAGCATTGGAATCCAAAAGCATTCCAAAAGGTTGTTAATATCTGCGAGCAATGGCTTTCACTGAGTGACAGTCTCAGCTTCAATTTGATTTCAGTTTGAAGTTTGGCTGTGAAAGCAAGATTCAATAAAACATTTTATTGTGATTTTTTTATTTTTTATTGTGGTTAACTCGCTTATGTTACATTAAGACATGAAGTTGAGCATGAACATCAGCAGGGATCTGAAAAGTATTGCTTTTACAAACATTTCTTACATACAAAGCATAAAATTACAAATTTATATTTTTTGATAAATTAATATTGAATTATAAATTAATACATTTCTCACATTCACTTAGGAGTTTATCAGAAGGATCTACAGTAAAGATGGGTTGCTACTCCGGAGGGACCCTAGCTGTGCTCAATCTGTTCCTCCACTGAGAGGCTCCATGCTATTGTTACCCATGGATCAGCCATAGATTTAAAATTGGCCACTGACGCACAATCTGTCTGCACCAAATATTAAAAGAACTTAATGATCTACTTGTTAATGTGTGAAGTCATTCAGAAGCTTTCCGCTAAATAATTTGCGAACCAAAAAAATAACCGCTTTCAATTTCGATAATGTACATGCTGTTCTGCTGGGTGCAGTTTTCAATTACTCATAAGGTCTGCAAAGATCACGTTCTGTATTTAATATGCGGCGGCTCATCCTGCTGTGCTTGAAGACGAGAGGTGTCAGTTTTGCATTCTTTCTCCCTGTTTTCGCATTCAGTCTTGATTATGTCATTATATGGCAGCCACGTGTTTGGCTGCACGGCTTGCGATATCTCCAAGAGCCACAGCAGGCAAGAAAAGGCAGAATGTTTGAGGATTGCTGTCTCTATTTGCTTTTTCTCAGCAGGTTGTCAACAAGTAATTGGTCTCCATACAAATGATGTTTCAGTCTTAGTCATTTAATTGTTACTGGTCTGTGTGCAGTGGATGAAACACAGAAAGTGATAACAATTCACAGTTCCAATTAAATTCACTCATGTGTGACTTATACTTGAGGAATTGCATTCTGCTCCAGTCAGAAGTGTTTAGGTTTTTACAGCATTTATGCAAACATATAGCGTGCTTTATGGAAATATGCAAAAGTTCTGCATCGTGTGCCACTGTTGAACTCTGGTCTGTATACTGTAGCTGTGTTCTGACCAGATATGAAATTATTGAGCAGCCACAGATATGACTCGCGGTGCATTTTTACTTCTGTAAACAACTCGGCATGTCTTGTGTGCATATGGCTTTTGAGAATGAATTGACTATTTTGCTGTATTGTTTTTTGTGTTGTGATTAACAGACTTGGAGAACTTCAAGACACAGAGGAGAAGTCCAGTGAGGGTTCGCGCAGGTCAAGGAGTGGTCCTACTGTGTGGCCCACCACACCACTCCGGAGGTAAGACGGCCTTATATCGGAGTTCTTTATCTTGTCAAGACTTTCATTTTATTTGCTACCTTACACATTCAGTCATTTGCAGTGCTGCTCAACAACAACTTAGCATCAGTGAGGACGGATCCACTCTGTGCTTATCTGGACAAAGTGGAAGTCACGTACATTTGTGCTCTCCCCCTCAGATCTTCTGGCTGTTTGTTTGTGTTGTTGAGGTCAGTGGAGTGAGTAATTTTTACTTTGGGACACTCTGGCCTGTCAGCCTGATTTTCAATGGGGGCGAGGAAAAACTCTGGCATGCAGACTGGAGAGGCTGTCTGTGGCTGGGGCCCTGCCAGGCTGAGTAATAGAGCTTCTCTCTGAAGGTGCTTTGTGTGCTTCACATCAGCCCTTTGCGTCCATGACATTATCATTGGGAGTTAGCATCCAGTGCTATTAACTCCTACACAGGGGTCTGGAGATGGGGCTTTATTCTACCAGCGAGCAAGGCTGAATGAAATTCTCCACTGGGGGGGGGTTCAGCCATTATTTCTAAAGATCAGCGTATGATAGTTTAGTGATCGTATTTTTTCAGTGGCTTAGTCCAAATTATCCTTCTAAAGTTAATTTTTCTTTTAAAAAGCAGAGACTTTGTGGCAATCTCTTATGTGATGTTAGAAGGAAATGGTGTTAAAATTCATACTGGTATTTCCAGTTGACTCTTAATGTGAAATCTTTTGTGTCAAGAAGATGTGGTTATTATTGTTTGTACACTATTATTAAGGCTGGGAAATTATTCAATATTATCTTGTCACAAAGTTTGGTGTAATCCTATCATGACAATTTGATCCTATAATCGTGCTCAATTATGTTGCCTAATTGATGACTGCAAGCAACATTAAAAAAAAACCTAAATGAGTTATTGAGGAAGGTAACAGCGCTAACAGTGTTCCTCCGTTCATGTTAATAAGCCTGAGAACAAGGCTGAACAGATGGATGGGAGGTGAGGTAAACACTAGTGTGCTCTATCCGGGTAATTTTATCAGAATTTTACACTTGGAACTCTAACTTTTTATGCTTAATGCTCTAATGAGCAACTTTCATGAACGGGGCCCCCCGTCTAACACTGCATCCAGTTCTCTTCATACATCCATATTCAGGATGGGGTTAACAGCGGTAACTGCCGTATGAGCGCACTACAGAATGGCGGCGATTAGCTAGCCAGTAGTGCACCCACTGAGACTCACATGCACTAACAGCCGGACAGGCTATGTCAACAAAGCCCAGAGAAGCTTGGTTAACAACACACAGATAGGGAGAGGGACTTCATTCTCTGCTCAAGTAGACATTACTCCATTGTGTCTTCACATAGCAAATAGTTGTTTGCTGCTCTATTAATGCTATGAATTTCAAATGTATCACCTTTAATGCTGTGATGTTGATTTTTGCATATGGCCCAGCCCAATAAGGGCATTAAACAATAATATACAAACTGAAAAACAAGTACTTCAAGCTTCTGCTGCTGGATGTCATTTCTAACATGAACAAAATATTGTTGGTGTCGTTTAGGGAAACTTTATTCCACTGATTCATACTGTGCAAAACGAACGCTGTTCGTTTGACAATAGGATGAGATGCTTTTGTTTTTATCATTATCACACAGTCACTTGCAAACCTAAGCGTAGGCTCACATTTGTAATGCTTTGTTCCGTATATGTTATAATGAGACATCCCACCTTGTGTTGACAAGAGAAGCTGGGACAATGAGCCACATGCTTACTTTTGGCAGCCTCGTAGTTTAATGGCTTTTTTTTTTTTTTAGACACATCCCCCTGTGGAAGGTGTCCAAATGCCAACACGCACTCCAGCCAGCTAAAAACAATACAGCAGCATTGTCAGGAGTGTTGGGCTGTAGTAGCAGTGTCATGGCGGGGTACAAAAATATTTTTGAACGATTTTGGCAATTACCATTTCAATTCAGTGGTTTATTCGTGATTCGTTGGGAAACGGCACAAGTTCAGTCGTGGCAATGTCCCATATGCTAAATTCGGTCTCATTTCTTCTCAATGCATTGTCTGTTTTGAAGGCCATTGTGCACGCACCAGGCTAATGTTTGTAATTCGGAAGAGGAAGATTGCTCCCTTTATGTGACTGCATTGACGGGGAGTGTGGCGCATCCCCGGCCAACCTTTTTGGGGTTTTAGCGATGAGTGCAGAAATGATTCGACATTGACTGACTTCTCCTTGGAAACATTCCATGTTCCAAAATGTTTTGGGTAATTTGCACACATACACAAACAGGCTGGAAGCACTGTGTGCAAGCCAGTCTGAAGAAGGTGGAGACCAAGCATTCATTTATTCACTTGGAAATGTAATGATGTAGTTTAATGAGTCTCTTGTTTGCGTGTTTTAATGAATGCTGAAGTCAGCGTACTATAGGGTGTACCATTTTATTCATTGCTAGATACTGTATATTGTAAACGTTCATATATATATATATATATATATGCATAAAGCGTAATCTACAAATAAAGTAAGGAAAGTCAAGCAGGTGTAAAAGCTTGAATTTTCAATATCTACTGCTGGTAATTGTTTCTATTCAGAGCAAAAGATTAATTTGTTAATTAGGGCCCAAGCACCGACGAAGTCGGGCGAAGGCCCTATTGTAATTCAAAGAATTATTATTATTATTATTATTATTATTTCTCCTCTAAAATTGCATTTTTCAGGGCTTTATCATACTCAAAAACTCCCCAAATTTGGCAGGCGGATCAGGACTGCGTGAAAATTTGAGATTTTATGGGTCGCATGCTCATGTATGACAAAATGGCTCACTAGCGCCCCCTACAGTTTCACAGGCCACGGCCTTCACCCAACATGTCTGATTAACATGAACTTTGACACACATATTCAGCTCCATCTGCTCTACAATCATCACACTCAAATTTTTTAGCTCCGCCCATTCAGATTTCCACCATTTTCATTTTTGTGAAAAACACATTTTTGCAAACTGCTCCTAAACGCTGTGTCAGATTGCTACCAAATTTGCTGTGGATCATTATTCATTCAATTTCATCAAAACCCCCCCAAAAGTTTTTTGATAACTTATCGCGTTATCAAGTTATGGGCCAATGAACTTATCAGGGGCGTGGCTCTGTACATCAATCAACCTCACTTTAAAACCATTGTGCCTATCATCACAAAATTTGAGGCAAATGTCCACATAGCAATCTGTAACGTACCCTCACCTTTTCATTTCCTTCAGCCACTAGGGGACGCTAATGTAGTTAGCTCTTTTTGGCCATTTTTCCCGTTTTCAGGCTTTGTATTTTCACAAACTCCTCCTACAGTATTTATGCGATCGGCTTCAAATTTGGTCAGCACGATCTTAAGACTTTTATAATGAAAAGTTATCAAAATCATGAGTTTTCATGCAACAACCTTGGCGTGGCGTGGCATCCATTTTGGTCAATTTTTCATGAAAATTGAAGTTGTTGTAACTCCAAGGTACATTGTCAAATCTGCCCAAAATTTCTTATGCAGGATGCTAGTCCAGGCCTAAAAACATTCCCATGCCTCAATTTTCACATAATCATAGCGCCACCTACTGGCAAAGGGAAATGACAAGTTTTACACTTTGATGTACTCCGCCTAGCCATTTCACCAGATCAACCTCACATTCTAGAAAGAAAGCCTTTAGACATTGATGATAGTTCATCATGAATATTGTGAGGTTTCGTATAACTCTGTTGCCGTGGCAATGCTTTGTTCGCCATGAAAAAGCAAGCTGATTTTTCTGTGATTTGGGATACTCAAAAACTCATGAAACTTTGTACATATGTCGTAGGTGATGAAATTAAAGATCTCATGTGGATTTTTGGCTTGGTCGTTATAAATTGTCTCGATAGCGCCCCCTGCAGATTTTCAACAAAGCAGCCCCAGCGCCTCGTTTAACCTACATGTATGAAATTTGGTTGGCACATGTATCCTATGGAGACTTACAAAAAAGTCTCTTGGGACCATGCTCTAAAATCAACCAAAAGTCGTCCATTTTGATTTTTATGTGAATTTTCCCTCGATTTCTAGTTGCTATACTTTAACGAACTCCTCCTAGGGACTTTGTCAGAGCCACTTCACATTTGGACAGTACAATCCAAAGACCTTTGTGATTAAAAGTTATCAAAAGCTTTATGTTTGATGGAATGGCGTAGCTGTGGCGTGGCGTTCATTTTATGCAACTCCCATTAAACTACGTTTTCAGGCTTTGTATTTTGACAAACTCCTCCTACAGAGTTTATGCGATCAACATCAAATTTGGTCAGGACAATTTAAAGACCTTTGTGATGAAAATGTATCAAAATGGTGAGTTTTTATTGAACGACCTTGACATGGCGTGCGCCCACTTCGCTCACATTTTGTGCCATTCGCTATGAAAGAGGGAGTTGTTGTAACTCAGAGGTACATTGTCCAATCTGCCCAAAATTTGTTATGCATAATGCTATTTCAGGCTTGAGCACATTTCCATGCCAAAATGTTCTCAAAGTCATAGCGCCACCTACTGGCAAAAGGAAATGACACGTTTTATACTTTGATGTACTCCTCCTAGCCAGTTGATCTGATGGACCTCACATTTTCTGAGGAAAGCCTTGAGACATTGATGATACTTCATCATGAATTTTGTGAGTTTTCGTTAAAATATGTTGCCATGGCAACGCATTATTCAACGTGAAATGGAAGCTCAGTTTTCTGTGGCTTAGGATGAACAAATAGTCATGGAACTTTGCACATGTGTCAAAGGTGATAAACATAAATAACTAATATGGGGTTTTGCCTTTTCTTTTAGAAATTGCCTTGACAGCGCCCCCTACCAATATTCAAAAGAGCAGCCCCAGCGGTACATTTCACCTAGATGTATGAAATTTAGTAGACACATGTATCACATTGAGACTTAAAAAAAGTCTCTTGAGACTATGCTCTAAATTATACTGGAAGTCTGCTATTTTGATTTTTGTTTGAATTTTCCATTCATTTTTGACAATTTCTCGGCGCTATACTTTAACGAAGTCCTCCTAGGGAATTTCTGTCCCAAACTTGCCATGCTTGATACCAGTTATGGCCTGAGGATGTCTACAAGCCAATTTTCCATATAAGTCAAAGCGCCACCTCATGGCGAAAGGAAATCTGCGTTATTTGACAAACAATATCCGATTCACATGTAATTTACATGATATTGTCTACACTTGATATAGACCCTAAAAGAGCACTTGTTGTAGAGCAACATAATGCATGTTTGCATGTGTTCTCTAGCGCCACATAGTGGATTCAGGAACTAGTAGAATATTGGTGTAGCCCTTGTTAAAAATTAATTCAGACATCAGGATATAAATAGTTTTCTAAAACCAAGTTAAAACTGTACAAGTATGGGTAAAAATAGATATGGGTGGATAAAATGTATTTCAATAAGAGACTCATAAGCTTTACAGTTCAAAAGTTGCAGTTCATGCAAATGAGCATAGTTTGTTTGATAAGTACATGATTCAGAACGTGTGTTCTCCCTAACAGCCTAACTTGTGTAGCAGTATGATATGTCAATCTTTCTTTTGACTTTGTTTAATTGGCTTGTCCTGAAACTAACAGCCAATCCAAGCCCATTCTCATGTAGAGGGGTGGGGCTTAGTCGTATGCGGCCAGGTTCAGTGTGTTGGAGAAATGGAGAAGCGAATTATCACCATCAAGTGAATAGTGACTACTGTGAGAGTGCAATAATGTTCATAACTTAATGGCTGACGACCAGTTATCCTATGGTTTGGACTGTTGTGATGTACAAGAGGTAAATACGAGTTTGTGAATTGTTTTCTATACTGTGACTAAATGTTATAGTGTAAAACAAGTTGTGTTACTAATCGCGATTAGCCGTTAGCATTAGCATAATAACCGTTAGCTTTGCTTTCATACTGTTAGCTGTGCATTTGAAACCAGTTGTTAAGCCCCAGCCTATTTTTAGGCCTCAGCTCGAAAATAGCATACCCATACTACAATGAGTGTAGTGTTGCAACTGTAAGGGCTATTTTAATACGTTTGGTAATAAAACACTTGTGAGATGTGTTTATATGTGTAAATATCAGTAGATATGTTACTGGTTAAGAGTAAATTAAGATGGCACACAGCACAAATTGAAAATTCTAACTTTCGCCTGAAAAAAAAAGCAATTTCAGGATTTGTTTTTTTAGAAATCATGTAGATCCAAGCTTTCAAGCTGTCCCAGATCATAGAACTATATGTCTCTATTCACATTTTCACTTAGATAAAGTGAAGCATTCATAAGCTAGAGAGGATACAGTACAGAAATTTCAGGCGAGGATTCCAATATTTACACATGTTGCACAATGTGTGTTATTTTAACTTTATGATGTACCAAACTATATATTTCACTTGTATATATCACTAATGGTGTTCACTACATCTAAATAGAGCAGTTTGGGCTTTATTTGAAGGCCCTAAGCCCTTTCTAAGCTCTTTCTAAGTCTCTGTGTTCATTCAACTTTTTTCAGATCCAGCCCTCTCTCTCTGTTCAGGGCTGCAGCTCAGCCCCCCTTTCTCCGATTTTCGCCATTGAGCCCTCCTATAAGCCAATAGAATTGCAGGGAATTGAAAGTTAGATGATTGACAGCACTAATAGCCAATCAGAATAAAAAACGTCCCATCTGATGTCAGATCTGAAATCCAATTTGCTGAGACTACATCCCTCCCCAGAAGCCGACCAGTATCGGAGAGACACGAATCGAACGGATTCACACGGAGCACATGCAGCTGGACATACAGAGACGTGGAAGTACGGAAATATTTAATTTTTTCGCTGTGATTCGACCAAAAGTGAGTACAATATTCGATAAAGCTGTGTGACTTTTTTGTGCTTGATGCTGAATATCTCTGCGATGGTTTACCGGGGAGAGAAATGGAGGATATCTCCGTAATCTGCGTCAAGCGGACATGCTTTTTCATGCAGCATTTTCGTAGCTAGCACGTAGCAGCTGTTTTCTCTGGTCAGGTCCAGTGATATTGAGTTATGATTTATGATATTTTGTTATTTGTTTGCTTGGCTTATGGGAGTTGTGGCTTGGTTCATGTTGTTCCCAAGTTTCTGATGTTTTTCCAGAACTATAACATCATTATATTCGTTCTTCGTGGGTTCTTTGGCAGTCACTTTGTACACTAAACTCTGTACGTTTTATGTACACTTGCGTCCAAATGGGGGACCTAGGGGCTTAAGCTATTGCTAGATCACCATGAAGTAGTGTATGGACTTGTTGCTTAGATGATTTATTTGATTCAGGAGACGGACGCTGGACTGTGACTAAATGTTACAGTGTAAAACAAGTTGTGTTGCTAATCGCGATTAGCCGTTAGCATTAGCATACTAATCGTTAGCTTTGCTTTCATACTGTTAGCTGTGCATTTGAAACCAGTTGTTAAGACAAGCTATTGCTAGATCACCATGAAGTAGTGTATGGACTTGTTGCTTAGATGATTTATTTGATTCAGGAGACGGACGTTTGACTGTACGAGAGAATCGGGAATGCTCATTTGGATAGATTTATTTGTAACTTGGGATACTCAACTCATGGAACTTTGTACATATGTCATAGGTGATGCAAATACAGATTTCATGTGGATTTTTGGCTTGGCCGTTATAAATTGCCTCGATAGTGCCCCCTGCAAATTTTCAACAAAGCAGCCCCAGCCCCATGTATGAAATTTAGTAGGCACATGTACCACATGTAGATTTAAAAAAAGTCTCTTGAGACTATGCTGTAAACCATACTGGAAGTCTGGTCTGATCTTTGTGTGCATTTTCCATTCATTTTTGACCATTTCTAGGTGCTATACTTTAACAAACTCCTCCTAGGGAGTTTTTCAGATCCACTACAATCTAAAGACCTTTGTGATTAAAAGTTATCAAAAGCTTTACGTTTGATTGAATGGTGTAGCTGTGGCGTGGCGGCCATTTTACGTGACTCCCCATGAAACAGCAAGCTGATGTATCTCCACTGGACTTGTTCAAATCTGTCCCAAACTTGCCATGCTTCATAACAGTCATGGCTTGAGGATGTCTACAAGCCAATTTTCCATCTAAGTCAAAGCGCCACCTAATGGCGAAAGGAAATCAGCGTTATTTGACAAACGATATCCGATTCACATGAAAGTTACATGATGTTGTCTACACTTGATATAGAGAAACATAAATTATGTTGACGCACGTTGTTTAGCGCCACACAGTGGTTGCAGGAAGCGGTGGACTATTTGCAAAGCACAATTTCCAGGGTCAAATACTCCAAGCAGGAAAAAAACGTCTAACTCGTGGTCGCGTTATCTGATGGTCGCAGACATTCGCGGCCGCGTAAGTTGAGGTCTCGTAAGTACCCTCGACGTACGCAAAGATGCGAGGGCCCGCTCATCGCTGCTTGCAGCTTTAATTTGGTATTGCTATTGTGTGCGAAATAATGTGATCTAGTGAGGACATAATGGCACACTACATTTGAGTACAGATAACACATTTTGTTTTTAGTTTTTATTTGAAGATTTTGCATTGCATTGAAGAACAGGGCCAAGAGGCACTCACATTTTCAAACCTCAAGAATTATTCAGGAGTGCTGCTGCTCGGCTCTGGAAAGGATGGGAATGGCGAATGAGTAAAAATCACACCCTCATTTTATAGCGTAGAAACACATCTGATGATGGATCTCATTTTATTCAAGTTAACAGCAGGTGGGAGCTTCACCCCTGTGAGAAACATCACACCTTTGAAAATCACCTCCTCTAATCATGTGAATCATTTCCATTATTTTTTTTCCTCTCACATATAGTGTGTTACTCGTTTTTTTTTTTTTTTATTGGTGATGAAATGATTGTTTAACCTTTTAACTAACAGATGGTTCAACCAGTGGGGGTTTCTATCTTTCATTGCTATACTTTCGTGCAATAAGGGGATATCAGGACACCATTTTATTGAAATTGGCATTAAAAATGTAACATCTTTCTTTATGAACTAATTTTCACAACATTCAGAAGACTCCCCCAGCTTCTGATGTCGTACTTTGCTCAAGAACTCCAGCTGCTTTGTTTTGACTGCGATCTTGCATATTTGACAACGCCGCACTTCACAGATGTTTACTAAGATGTATGCCACAGTGTTGTTTGGGTAAAAAATTTGACTAAATCATTGGAGATATGTTATTTATCTGGGTCTTGATGTTTTCGTCTGCAGGGAAATGTTAATAGACGTATTCAATAATTCTCTTCAATAATTCATGTTCATCTTGTCTGTCATTTGTTACGAAAACGTGCTATTTTTATTTTGACTCCAAACTCCCTCTGGACCCTGCCTCCAACATGACACTGATCTTTTGGGACTAGAGTACTGGAGGGGTTGTTGTCAGTAACCAACACTGTTACATTGCACCTGGCCCATATCTGTCACACCCAGTCTCATAAAAAGCCTTTACCTGCTCTCAAAAAGGAATGATAACTACGTCGACGCTAATATGAAATCTGTAGAATTGCCAAATGTTTTGCCATCATCATTTTGAGACGATCCCAGCTGACATTGGGCAAACTAACTGGTACTCCACTGTGCCGTAGGAGGCAGCAATCGTGACTAAAGAGGTTTTATTTACACTGTGCAACAAAACTTTGCTTAACTGAGGAAAACGTAACCCTTATCAACAAACTAAAACCATCAATAATGCTAAAGACAAACAAACCTGAGAGAGTACTGTAAGTCATTAGGTTTGCACTGCTACAGATTACAGTGTAAAAGTGACAAATGATGTAGTCTCACCCTCTTTCTCACAGACATAACGTTTTTCTCAATACTCAGTTCAAACACTGCAGTGCAAATGGATAGTTTGTGTGCATGACTGAATTATTAATATTAGATTTTTTTTTTTAACAACATTTACCAGAATAGGTATGGCAGTTGTATGAGCATGTCAAATGCATGCATCCGTCTTTTTCCAGGAACTATTAGTTGCATCAGACCATTAACCGATTCCTTGCTTATAAAGAGTACTTTTGTTAAACCGATGAAAAGGTTTTGTTATAGACAACAGAGCAATATTGTGTTACTAAATGTTGATCATGAATGAAGACATGCAAGACCTCTGATACTATACCATGTAAGGCAAGGATGTTCAAAATCCGTTATGCATTATCAATAATATCAGACTGTCAACAATTATTTTTTGGGGGGAGAATGGTGATTAATTGCTAATTTTGGTTAAATTAATTTAAACTAGGTCAGTTTGCTCCCCTGCTGATTTGCTCATAACAAATAAACACATTCAGAGCTTGTGCTTTTGTCTGACCGACCAGTAACGTTCAGACTGCCTATGTTTATACCAAGAACCCCTCAATTCCTTCTTGTGGATCATAGCTCTCCTCTGGAGACCCTGCACAGTGCTTGCAATGATCCATTTTCTGACAATATTGTGTTGCAGCTGTCATCATAGATTATTCTTATTGATGGAGATGTTGAAAATGCTAAGATGTGCTGTAGGATGAATTATCTCCAATTTCCTAACATCTTTGCTGAAAGGCTAGCCTGACCATATCTGCTATGGTAATAATGCAACACGTCTAGTTTTAGTGACACGCTCACACAATTATGCATATACACACACACTTTATAATTGTTCACATTCTATTGTCCTAAATCCCTTTTCTTAGACTACAAATATGAATGGCTATGGTGCACCTGGTCACTTTAATCCACAGAGTTTTTTTAAAGAGAATAGGGCTGCAACTAATTACTATTTTCATTATTGATAAATTTAAATTATTAATTATGTTTCTTGATTATTGATCAATCATTTGGTCTGTAGAATGTAAGCAAATTGCAAAAGAAGTTCCCATACCTAGTGATGACATTTAAATATTACATTGTTTGTCCAAGCAAATTCATGAAAGAAATAGGGATACATATGAAAGTTGTGGTAAATATATGACAAATGTTGTACTCTAATTACAGCACTATTAATGTATTGTTGCACATTTGAAACACAGAAAAGCCTGACTGTTATTTGAATAGACTCACACAGTGTTGGAAAAGTGAGAAACATGCTCTCATAAAGTAAAGTGTGGCAAAATTCATGATCAGCGTAATACTGCCTTCGACAAGGATCTGCCTCATCTCCCATTTAAAGGATTTCAGTATCCCATGCATGATTCAGCAAGCCATTATTTCATTTTAACGACTCCTCAAAACCCTCAAGACAGCTGCAGGAAGTAGTTTGGTGCAGCCAGGATGCTTTGAAACTGTAAGGCAGTGTGAAGTTGCACTTAAAGACTGACCAAAATATTGTCAAGTGCGAAGAGGAGCTCCAGTGGTGTTGTTTCACTGCAGTGTACTGTATTTGCATTGGATGTCAGTCTGTGTCATGATCTGCTTTGAGAGGGTCTGAATGACTTTGGTTAGTCCAGGACCTAATGCATCTGACCTCCTTTCACTAATGGAATCGGGCCTTTTAGATTTACTCAAGGCTGAAATCACTTGTTCTCTATTTGCAGTGCATATACCTCAAAACAGAGGCTGCTCGCTGGCAAGTAACACACATAGCTTGCAGGGATTTTTCTCATGTGCGTGACCTAAGCCATTTCATAGAGTGAACTTGTTCTGTGTTATGAATACAGATAGCTAGCCCTGGTTAATGGCTGTTACTGTCTAGGGAACAGACTTGCGAGTACAACTTTGAAACAAATTGTGCATACTCTTTTTTTTTTATACAATACACACTTACAAAAACCCACTCTGGATTCAGTATGTCCTTGGCCTGTCATGTTGCATTTCTCTTCCCTCCTCTCAGATCATTAAGGGGCAATTGATGCTGCCTGTTCATTATACAAGGGCTAAATGGAACCACAATGAAAATCTGCCACTCACTGTCAGTCATGATTGCATTATTCCATTACCGCCATCCGCAGGAGGCTCTCAAGTCAAATCATCAAATACAACCATTGGTACTTTCCACTTCCTATTTCCTGCTTCCTGTTTCTCATCATGAATCTTTAAACTGACCAATTAGTAACCTCTTATTTGCTGTTGTTCCAGTTCGTCATTCCCTGCACCTTTGAAAGATATTGTTTCAAAAACAGACATTAAATATACATGGCCTCGTGAGGATGGGAGCTGGGATGTATTATTTAGGGGAGAGAGGATATTACAGCTGTTCTCTCTGTGGGTCGGATGGATCGAACCAAGAAGTTATGGTTTGTACAAATGACGGAGACTAGGATGGACTTCAAAGCAGTAAAAACCACAAGAGATAAACATTATAATTGAAATGCCACTCCTGTTATTACATGTCTCATATCAGTCTATATTAGTCATTAAAGGAAACTTTTTTGGGAAACACATATTTGCCTTCTTGCAGAGAATCGATTGATGCCACTCTCAATTTGTTAAAATCAGGGGACTGTTAGCTTAGCATAAAGATTTGAAACAGGGGGAAACTGCTAGCCAGGCTCTGTCCAAAGGTAAAAATAAAGAATTCTTAAAACATTCCATCCCAATCCAGCAGACGTATGAAGCTAACAGCAGCGTTAGATTGTATATACTGTGCAGTTGTTATACACATCACTTTCAAAATGTGCCACATTGGAAAGCAGAAAACAACATTGGCACGAAACAGACCGACAGATGTGAAGTTTCAATCTCATGTGTTCTTGGGATGATCACAAGGTCACCTCTACCAGTCCAGCCCACATAAAAACAGCCACTCTGTACTCGCACTTGTTGAAAAGGAGCATTTTGAACATTTCGAGATCTCAAGATTCTGTGCCACGTCGTGATTTGCAAGGTTTGCAGTGATATGTAAAAAGCCCAAACATCCTCTTGATCCCTAAAGAGCAAAAGTGAAGTACACTGAGTCAGTAGATGAGTGTCCGACTCGTGTCTCAATTATTCCCTGTACCATAGTGCCGAGTCATCGTTTAAACAAGTTTTCACCAACGGCCAAGATTGCTTTTGGGACAGGGATGCAATATGGTCCAGAGCAATCTATCCGAGTGTCAATATGTCAAAACATCATCATTCCTTTTTAAAATGCGGCTCATTGTTAGTACAAAGCCTTTCTGACTGCACTCCATTTGGTTGATAGTACCGGGAGTCTTTCCCAGAAGTTTGTTATCAAGGATGATGAATAGTAGACCAAGTGGTACCATGCTGAATAACATGATCTGTAATACATTGGTTTTATTGGGCATTATATAGTTTCCCATGCAGGATCTGCAGCTTAAGGGTTGATTTAAGGTCCTCTGCCGCTACATGACAGCCACAAAGGGAGGTGCTTGTTGTTTTTGTTTTTATGAACTACTGTCTCTGTCTTTTTTAAATATATTCTTATTAGGTAATAAATCCCAAGAAGAGATAAGGAAGTAGATGAAACTAAATATATGAAATAAAATAAATGGGGCATTATTGAATGATGCAATGGTGATACAATTACAGACATGCAATTTTAAGTTCTATTTACACTGGGTGAGTTTGCTTAGTACAAATATAATGCTCTCCTCACATTTACCTGGAAATGCTCCCAGAACAACCACAGCCTTTAGCTGTCTTCAGGTACCAGACAGATGATGAAATATGATCCAGGAATTCTGGTTTGAGTGTTAAGTGTTGGAAGGCTTACCAGATTCCAAAACACTGGTAAGTGGTAAGTCTTTTACAGCTCTGGAAAGTTATCACGGTGGCCACCAAAGTTCCCTCCATTGCGATAATCGTTCATGTAATAATGTTCGTGATTCTTGACCGACTGTTTTAGACAACTTTGTTTTTCTTTTCCCGTTGCGCTCTACTTCTAGACCGTCACTGTATTCAGGTAGTGGTCTTTTTTTTTTTGCTTCTTTTTTTTCGCTTAGGCTGTGCGGTCAGTGTGAACAGGGCATTACCCCGGATGTCACTGAGCAGCAATACTGGAACAGATGGGACTTAAATGCCTTGGACAAGGTTGACTTGTTGGTTTTAAGAAAGGGAGTGTTAATCGTTAAATCACCATCACACTCCTCATCTTAACACAAGCGGGGCACCGCAGAAACACCTCAATGTTTCTGCAGTGAATGTAAATATGTACTTCCCTGAAAAGTCAATCATTCATATCCTCTGCACCATCACTCCAACACAGTGAACATGTTAAACCTTTATCATATTACGGGCATTTATCCGACAGTGAGTAAGAGTAATTGCTCTTCAATTATACATTGCGTTTTTAATCACGGAAGGCTGGCACTCTGTCCAATCCACTAATTGCTCTATCCCTGAAGGCATCCACTCACACTGAAGTGATAAGACTGCTGATGCAGTACACATTATCTTTACATGGGTATATATGATGCATAAATACAGTATGTGTTTTTGACTTGTCGCTGTCACTTTGTTCTCAGAACTTACCTTCACGTGGATCTTCAATGAGTACCCGTCATTTGTCATTCAGGACACTCGACGATTTGTCTCCCAGAAGACAGGTAACCTCTACATCGCCAAAGTGGAACCCTCCGATGTGGGCAACTACACGTGTGTAGTCACCAATACAGTCACCAAAAGCAGTGTTCAAGGACCACCAACTCCTCTAGTGCTGCGGGTTGATGGTATGACAGTTTAACCCCACTTACTATACATAGAGTACAAAGTAGAGTGATACATTTATTTTTTTTAAATCTAAATTTGAGGCAGTGCAACTTTCAAATTGCTGGTGTAGTTGCTTAAATTAGCAATAGCCTGGCAAGCTAACAACTTTTAGGAGGTGAGAGTTTTTGACTGGCAAACATTGATTTTGCCGGCTGCTGGCCAACTGTTGCCAGCACATTTTATTATGGTGGTGTGGTTCTGTTCAATACTTCCAAAAGAGTGATGAGTCTCTTGGTGAAACAATCTAGCCGATCACACCATCAAAGCTTTCTTTGATGTAGACTTTTATCCGACTTTATCCAACCTCACGAGACCACTGCATCACTTCATCTGATTCTTCTCATGTTGAAACAAGATAGGCTTGTAATTATGATTTGCAGATGTTTGATGATCTGTAGATCATCAATACAGGACTGGAGTGTGATTTATAGAATAATAGCATCAATAAAAAATAGCATAGCGTTGCAATGATTGGATGATTAGATATACTTCCCTAAGCTGTTGGACACAAAACCACAGAAAGATTTTTTATGTATTTTAGCTAAGACAGTCATGAGTGACCTAAACTTTGTTTCTGACCTTTTTTAGCCTTGAGCTGAAATAACTCCCTTCAGGCATGCATGGCATTGTTTCTATGTTTCTCTTTGTAACTCCAGGTGTGATGGGTGAATATGAGCCAAAGATCGAAGTGCAGTTCCCTGAAGTTGTCCCTGTTGCCAAGAGCTCAACTGTCAAACTGGAATGTTTTGCACTTGGAAAGTACGTCCCACTGTGTGTTATTATACCACAGCCATTCGTTGTTTACTGTATCATTCTAAGCTGCATGCTAATGTGTGAGGACCTTCGGAAGTGATTTTGAGAGCAGAAGATTTTGCATTTTAATGAGTCCTCTATGTGCTGTACACCCACAATACACAGAAGAAACATTCACCAGTTCATTTTCACAAGTTTCACATTGATTAAACATCGACATGCTTTATAGATGTGTGTTCACTGGTAACATATATGTGTATTAGCCTAGGCTACATTTGTAGATAACGCTATCTTCAGGAGTATTTTTCATTTTGTGGCCTTGCTGTGTGTTATACTTCCATGCCTTTAGCCCAGTGCCAACCATCAGCTGGAGGAGAGTGGATGGAGCCTCTTTTGGCAGGAAGGTGGACATAAATAAAGCCAGCGGAGTATTAGAAATCCCTTACTTCCAGCAGGAGGATGCGGGAATATATGAATGTGTGGCTGAAAACAGCAGAGGAAGAAACTCTGCTAAAGGAAAGCTCTCTTTCTATGGTGAGTAGCAGTATGGTTTCGCTGACTTTGATCTAAAACCGATTTTACTTCACACCTCTTGTCTTGGGAACAAATCAAATCGTATGACTTTAACCTGTCAGTCTTCTTCCCAACATATCATGTGCATTCTTAGACTTTTACTAAATCTTCTACCTATTGATTGTACCCTCTAAAGCTTCACTGCAACTGAGCCTGATTGAAAATCTTGCCGAATAAGAGTGTAGCTTCGGTGTGAGTCTAACAAAAAAGTTTTACTTGTTGTCATGCAATCTGTAGCTTTTATTAGAACCCATATATAACAGCATCATATAGTGGAATGTAGTAATAAATTAACCTATTACCAGTAGTTCATTTCTGACAAGCTCTCCATTGTGCCAGCGGCTAACACAGGCCACACACAGATTTATACTACCTTTCAGGAAGAGGTGATTTTTTCCCCTCACCAACACTGGACTTATGGCCCATATTCTGAGGAAAGCTTTTAATGGCCCTTGATGAAGGATTTTTATGGTTTCTCTCACCATTATTTTGCAGTTTATGCATTGATGATGTCTGCCCACAAGGCCCTTTAGGGATGTGCTTGAGTGAAATCATCAAATCCAGATTTTTCTTTCCTGTGAAGAAGGGTGCCTTTGATATGATAATGCAGTAGTATGGAGTTTATTGCAGCACATGTGGGTCTGATGAAATGCTCACAGTACCTGTTGGTTGGCTCAGAATTAAACATGTTTTGCTTTAAAGGGAAGTGCCTATTCATGGAGCTGTGTAGCATCACGCCAACGCTCTTGATGACTTAGAGGCCCTAAAACAGTGAAAAAGGGCATGATCACGTTAAAGTCATTTTGCTAACAAGGTCATAAGTTTCCCACAACCTGTAGCTATTGCTTTCTTGGTACTGTGTTGCGTCGCCTCTGCACATTTCCTTTGCTGTAGTTGTGTGGAAGTCATGTTTCTCCTTGTAAGATTTAAGGCCTGTCTCATCTCAAAGCCTCGCAGACTGGCCAGCCGCCAGGTGATAAAAATCTGTAATCTCATTTTAAACTCCCATAGACAGGAGCTTGTGGGACATCCATCAACTCTATAGAAGCAAAGGAGAATCAATATGGGGATGTGGTGTTTGCGACACCCAACCAATGCAGGTGCAGGAACAATAAGGGGTGGCCTCTCTTTCGATTTCCCACTTAATTGTCCTTCTGTAGTTCCAGGGGATTTATGAAATTAGATCATGGTTTAGCAGATGACTGCATTTGAATGAGCTTAGACACGATCAGATTGACTTTGAATAGAAGCCGCTTGCATCATGTCTTCCCTTCCATTATGTTATCTCTGACAGTCTCATTTGTAATATTGTTAACTGGGTGTCATGCACAATAGTGTTTGTTTCTATATAGTGATGTATTTTCAATTCAGTACAGCTTGCTCGTTTCCAAACGTATTGTGTTTTTTTTTATACAAAATATTATCTCACTTCTCATATGGGGCTGCCAAACACTTCCTTTATGTAGGCTTTTTCTTATTCAAATACTAAGAAGGGAGGAATTTTGTGTTCAAAATGAAAAAGAAATGGCTGCCAGACCGTGAAGAACTTTCAAGAAAAGCCCTGGATGATGTGTTTAAGGTGCTCAAGTTTTAGGCGTCATTACCTCGTCCACCCTGCGTTTATGAGACGGTGGCGCTGCATTCTTCCAACTAAAAATAATTAACCGTCTAGCCAATAATGTTGAACAAATCTATAGCCTCTGCCTGATTTTGTTGGAGTAATTGCATCTTGTCAGGCGCTTCACTATAGATAGAAGTCAGAGATTTAGGATCGATATCTTTGCTGTTCATAAGTGAAACAGTTCTGAAAATGTCTGTCCAGAATTCAGTTAATCTGTGACATGCCCAGAACAAATGACTACGGTTGCCTGGCTCTTGGTTAAACGTGGGTCAAGTTGGGTCTGACCCTGGGTACGTTCTAGCCAACCTACTCAGAAATACAGGTTCACAGGAAAAAACACACCCAGCTCCAGACTCTGCTAATTTACCCGCTCCATATGTGTAGGTGGTGAGGATGTGGCCAGTGAGATGCCTAGAGAAGGTAGAGTGTGTGTGGCGTAGTGGTGTCTCAGTCGTGTTCAGTGTAACGGTTTTACACACAAAAACTATATGAAAACTGAAATTGTACTTTGTGATATATGCACAGTATTAGAATATATGATTAAAAACTACTGTCACTTTGTACTGCAATTCTTTAATCCTATTTGATGTCGATGACGATAACTCTTCTGCGCTCCGAGGATGGGGATGTGATTTTGAGAAAGCACATTTAAGATTTGAGTTGAATAACATTAAATATGACTTTTTATGATAACGTTGATCTATAATTAACATTTGATATTAAGTGAAATTTAATGTGTGAGAGGCATCATTATATGATTGGTCATCCTCCTGTTAAGTTGTGGGAAGTAGGCAGCGTACGCCTCTTTTAGATCCCGTTTTGTATGCATGCAATGGTTATAAATGAGACCCCAGGATACAACAGTCATCTTCTCCCCAAAACAAATTGTCAATGTCTGTCAGAAATTCACAGAGCACCTCATGACTGATTTAAACAGATTCACATGTGACCAGCCACACTATGACCTAGTGATGGGAGAGAATGTAGCATGGAAAATCCTTGGTTTAAACCTTGTGTGGGTCAGTATTTTCCCTGCTTAAAAAGTCCTTGACACTGAATGTACCATGGATACTGTTCCAGCTGTAACTGTACTCTCATATTCCCAGAGAAGATAAGATGAAAGGCTATTTAAAGCAAGAAAACAATGTTGCATAATGCTTATTGTTATTATTATTCTTATTATTACATTATCAAAGTAATACAGCTAGGCAAGCAGACAGACAGATTCTACCTCGTTCCCCTTGACCCTGGCATGACGTCCTGTATTTATGCGGGTGATTCACAAGGGCCATAAATCTTCTGACTCTGTCGCTAGAGATACGGCGCTAGTCATTTATGTGCCACAGTACCACTATCATAAATAAAGAGGCATTTTCTCTATGGATTTCAGATGTTTCAAAAGACAAAAAGGGAATATAATCTCTGTTATTAACAGCATTGCTAAAAAATACAACCATTCTATTATACTGTATGCATCACATATATTACAGTCAGTAAACCCGATTCTTGTAAAAGATCTTCATCAAAATAACTTATTCAAGCTGGTTGTAGTAAATCCACTAGATGTATTTTAGCTTTCAACCTTACAGTGAAGGATTTCAGCTAACCTATCGATCCTTCCACGTGTTAAGTTCATGCAGTTGTTTTAATTTATATATTTTTCAACTGGAGGTGAGCTTTGGGTTAATTGGAAGTGGATTTATGATTTGTGCCCTTGGATGCCTCTTTAATGATCTAATTGCCCGCTTGGTTGGTTCATCGATTTATTCTAAAACTGCTGCATGCTGGAAATACTCAAGCATAGGTGTAGCGTGAAAGTGTTCATTTACAGTATGTGGTATGTGACCTCACAGCTGCACCGAACTTGACCGAGAAGCCTCAAGATGTTCAGATGACCATTGATGATACTCTGGTGTGGGAGTGCAAAGCCAGTGCCAAGCCCAAACCCTCCTACCGCTGGCTGAAGAACGGAGATCCTCTGGACCCCATGGAGGTGAGTGATTTTGAATTGCTTTTAATGACAAAAACTAAAATATAGAAGATATGAATGTGAGAATGATCCATAGTTCACCCCCCCCCCCCCCCACCCACCATGCAGCACTAAACCCACAATAGGACAACAATGAAAAAAGGAAACCCTGTCAAATACTCCGTCAAGAGCATCCCCCACTCTTTCCTATTTTAGCATTGACCATATTTTCAAACCAGACCAGAAAAGATTCATAGTGACATTGCATAAAACAACCCAAGGCACGAAACATTCGCCTTTATTTACAGAGCAGTGCAGAGGCAGAAACTCCAGGTCATAAGCTACTATGGTTGTGGAAATCACCTGCTGCCAAAGCTTCACCTCTGGGATTCTCTCCCACTTCACCGTAATACTATGTTTGAACTGCAGCCCCTACTTTGAATTGGTGTAGACATTTCAAACATAGTTTATATGTAGATTGTCCGTTGTTCTTATCCACATTTAATTATCCACATTTAAGCCAGAAGCCAGACAAACGCGTACACCTTTACTATATCGTACATCTGGGTCCATGACACCTGTGCTTGGTATACAAACAATAGATGCAAAGTGTATTCATTTGTGCTCTCCAATTTTAATCAACACCCAATCTTATGAAGGTTTGTAACCTTCTTTTGACAATTAACATGTTAAAGTTGCTGAAATCTGCAAAGCTCAGTCTGACAGGCTTGTATTTTTATTGTATTGTTATTGTTAACTGAGTGTCAATATTTATTTTCATTACAACAGCCCTTAGGCAGTTGAGTGGTTGTAGATAAAAATGTGTGAGATGATAAGATGACGGTAGAGTCAGCAGCATCTTACTAAAAGAATGCTCAGTGTTACTGTAGTGTTTTGCTGATGAAACACAATGGTCACCACTCAAAAGGTTTATACTTGGCAAGAATATGCTACTTTGAAATGTCTGTATTTGCTTGGGACTAAATTTGGCATTAAAACTGTGTGTGTGTTTGGGGCGGGGGCGGGGGGGGGGGGGGGGGGGATTTGTATGTGTTTTGCAAAGAAGCCAAACTGATGCCATTTTCTGCCTGTCATCAACCAGAGACTCAACAATTTAGCGCTCACTCCGCCCTATTTGCTTCTCTCAATTTTGTCATCATCTTCTCTCTGGGGAGGGTGAAAATGCCTTATCATCCAAAATACATTTCACAGTCAGGCAATTTGCCTTGTTTGGTGTTATTGTGCTGCTGTAGTGAGCGTACCTTTTGCCTAAAAAGAACGGCTCCCTGTGAATCTGATATTTTCAGTGTTTGGATTGGGCAATGAGCCCAAAAGTTGCTGTTTCTTTTGACATGTCTTTAAAGGAGGAAGGTGGGTTTAGTTTTCTGTTATTTGAATTGAAGGCTAAGATAATATTTGAAATTTGAAGAGCTGAATCACAATTGACACGGTGAAAAAGATTGCAGAGTGTTGCACTCTAAATATTTTAGTTATCTACAACTCCTGTATATGCAGCAAGTGCAATTTGAATCCGTACACAGAGATGGGCAAAAATACATCAAAATGTATTTTCATACAAAATACAAAATACCCCTCAAATAAATGTATTAAAATAAAATACAAAATACTGGTGCCAGAAGATGTAACAAAATACAATACATGTATTTTGTATTTGAAATATAGGAAATACGTTTTTCTGGATTTTCCATTTTCTCACAATTTGGTATAGCAGAGCATTCAGGTTTGGGCTATATATAAATATAAATATATATATATATATATATATATATATATATTTATTTATTTATTTATTTTTATATATATATGTATATATATATATATATATTTATTTTTATATATGTATGTATGTATGTATGTATATATATGTGTGTGTGTGTGTGTGTGTGTGTGTGTGTGTGTGTGTGTGTGTGTGTGTGTGTGTTAATGGGACTTTATAGCCCATACACTTTGGCTTTGTATCAACAAGAAAATATTCATCACATATGAATAGCATCACACATTAGGCCTATGTATACTATAAAAGCAAAATATAGAATTAAAACCAGTTGTACACAGGTAAAGAGCCTAAATAAATTACTGTACTAAGACATGTTGTCCACCTGGCCAACTGTAGAATGTATGAAATAATAAAACTAAGAATACTTTCATAATATGCCTTTTAAATAAAATAAATTGGATATTTAATGTTATTTTGTTTTTTTAACAAAAGGATATCTACTGTCATAGCCTGGCTAACTGTGAACTATATTATCTGCCAGTAATTGATATGGCATTATGACATTCACATTGAGAAGATACAGCATCACTTGTAATACAGTAATTAGATGGTCAGACGTTGCTTGATAAGGTTATCATGAACATACAAGCTCCCAATCTCCCTCTTCCTATAGCTAGCTACTCCACTGATAAGCTAACTTGCTAAACACTGGCTATGCACTAGTCTAGACAGCATGCATTAGCATGTTAGCATTGATCGCTAGCTTGATATTATAACCGTCACCATGTATATACAATAGGCTATGTAGCCAGACCCAGACATAAATTATACATCAAGCTAGTTGACATCTGTCACACTCAGATAAAATATTTAGCTTGACAGACAATCCGTTGAACTTGAAGATCTGAAGACTAAACTCGTGAACTGTTTTTTGATTCGTGGAGAAAGTGTTTTGAGTATTTTAAATACAAAAATACTCCACTCTAAAGTATTTTGTTACAAATTGCGTTAGATTTTTTATCGGCCCTATCAAATACAAATTACAAAATACTCAAAAGTACAAGTAATAGAAATACTGCCCATCTCTGTCCGTACAAATAAGCTTCATTGTCATGAACACTTCCTCTCTCTGTCATCTGATGCTGTTGAGGTCACTTCCTCTATTTGCCACACACCCTGGACCACAGGAAACCCTTATCACTCCACCAGCATCTCAAGTATTGATTCGTAAATAACAATGTAAAAATTCCTTTGGCGGATGGCCAAGGTAACATTTTCTCTGTACATGTGGCTATATTAATGAGGTGGGGTGTTACCATTTTCAAAATGCCACCGTCAACAGTGGCAACAGTAAATCAATTTCCAAACCCAAAGGTCAGCGATGTAGAGAGAGGGAGGGAGAAGGAGAGGAAGGCCAAGGGGGCCATTTGTTATTCCTCATTAGAATGGATCAGTCCTCCTTCTCCCTGTGTGTGTGTGTGTGTGTGTGTGTGTGTGTCTCTCTCTCTCTCTCTCTCTCTCTCTCTCTCTCTCTCTCTCTCTCTCTCTCTCTCTCTCTCTCTCTCTCTCTCGATTTATCTCAACATTTCTGGTGCTCTCTTTCTCTTTCCTACA